>NC_030854.1:33840527-33872406 GCF_000208745.1 Theobroma cacao
TATATATATATATATATATATATATATATATATATATATATCCGAAATGGGACATCCAGGAATTAGATCAAACTTGAAACTTGGTGTTAGATATTCTGAATTCTGACCCTACACGAGACAAGAATACCCCTCATCACATGATACATCTAAAAAAACGGTTCAATAAAAAATGTGAACATGCCTTCTTTTTAGCACCACTCGTGAGCAGAAACTGAGAAGCCGGTGTCACATTTATTTTCTTTTCCTCTCTCGTCCTTGTCGACAGAAAAAGGATTTGATTTCTATTATTGGGGGGGACCAGAGGTGGGCTTGCAATAAACAGTCAAGGAATGAAGAGAAAATATGTAAAATCATGCCAGCTTTACGAAAAATAGGTTTTTTTTTTATTGTTACAAAACATAATTTGGGAATTTTAAATTATAAAATATAGTGAAATGCTTTAAAAAGTTACGAATTTATTTAAGAAAATTTAAATAAATTTTTATTATTTTATTTCGTTCAATCAAATCGATATATTTTTATTTTAAATCAAATAAGTTTTTATTATTAATGATTGACTGTCATTAATCAAAACAGTACTTATTATTTTTATATTCATTTATAGAGAACATAAGATGAGATAAAAAATAAAAAAATTACATGATCATACTTTTTATATCATATCAATATATCATGTCACTATGCATAATAAACTCAAGCTAGTTATTCAATTCAAATTATAGAAAGAAACTCTTGGTCATAATTAAATTTAACATTATAGAGAAAAATAGAACTTTATAAAAACCAATATAATAATTTGTCTCATCAAAAAATAAAAAAATAATTTATTTAAAATTTTTTAAATAATTCAAGAGGTGTTTTACGTAATTTGCTTTTTTTTTATCTAAAGAAAAAGTGAAGAAAGAGAAAGAGAGAGATTATTTTTTTTAATTTTTATACAAAGAACCATGTGACTGGTCATGTGATCCACATATAAAAATGAAATCACAGATGAGAAACTTAGAATCTACTTAGTTGATTCTTTTGTTTTCTACTTGTCAATTTTTTTTTGCAAAAAAAATAAATAGAAAGGACAAAGTAAAAATAATTAAATAATTAAAAACAAATAACAAAAAATAAAAAATAGTAGTATTAATCAGATGAAACTTTAATATTATTATTAGTAATTTATTTAATTTATAAGATGCTCTCGGTTAAACACAACATGCTACTAGAAATTATTGTAAGTGAATATTCTCAAATTGAATTATTTTTTTTCTTTTATTGCTAAAAAATGTAAAAGTAAGTCAATGAAAAAAACCAATAGATTTTATATTCATAGAGAATTTTGCTGATAAATTGACAATTGAAACCAGCATAAAATATAACAATATTGCTCACTATTTTATGTCTACTTTCTTGACTACTCAGCATAGAGTAAGAGGGAAAATGGAAAATGCTACTATACAAAAAGATAGAAAAGCTGCAGTCCAAATACAGCTATCGAGGTGAAAGAGTTGGTACAAATGCCTTTGATGTAGCTGACCAGAGATCCTCATATCTCAAATTCATATCTCGATGACATAATAATTCGCAGAACTGCTCGAAGTCCAAAAAGGAATAAGAAAAAAAAATACTACTCAATACTCATGCCAAGAAACGAGGACATGAAAAAAGTACCTAGTACCTTTTATCTGAGGGTGGGGGGAAAGAATCAGTGTCAAGTGTAGTGAAAAGAAAAGAATTACAGTGAAGTTACTTAAAAGGGTCCTCCTTTATGTTGTTTACTTGCTTGGGGGATAATCATCATTGCTTCAGTATGGCTTATCACCTTTCTCCCGAGTTATGGGAAGCATTTGATTTAAAATATGTTTGCTGAAGGCTTGCAAATATATAGATTTTTTGTTTCCATTTACAACTGATTGGCGCTTTCAGTTTACCCTTTGGACGTTGCGGAAGGCAGTAACGTGCAACAATACCAAGAGCTGAAAGGTGAATATGCTGAGGAAATCTGCAGCTATTTTATTTTGTTATGCATTTTTTTTTTTTGTTTTTAAGGAGAGGAAGAGGGATTTAAATCTTGCTTTTTAAGCAAAAGATCATATACCAACCATATGTATAGTCGACAGCAATGAGTTCCAAAAATAGTTAATCAAATTCCCAGCAGTGAATCAGTCACTGGCTTCGAGAAATGATAGCAACAAAAATCTAAATCCGCTAGGAAGAAAAGAAGCTTTCTCCTCAGGCACCATTTTCTGTGTTGCTACTTTCTTCTTTGGATTCTGGTACGAACCACTTATTAACACGGGTACGAGCTAAGATCACCTGCAGATAACGTAACATAAAACTGTAAGTTGGATCTTAGATGAAATTTTATACAACAAAATGTTATAGACTTTGCAAACCAGATTACCTGTTTATCCCAGTCGGTTTTCCAGGTTATGACAACAAGTACAACAGTTTGAAGGAGTGTTCCTAGCAACATGCCAATCCAAACACCCTGCAGAACAGATTCCAGCAGAAGAGGAAAAAGAAAGAGGTATTTCGTCAGAAGCAGTTTCACATTTCATGACTAGGTGAATTCGGAAGTCTGAATATGGCTTATGCGTATGTGCAACAAAGTTACAGACGATGGCTTGCAGAGGCAATTCTTAAAATGCTAGATGCAAAAAAGATGGGAATATCACCTTGACTTCCATGTCGAGTACGTATCCAAGCACAACACCAATTGGAATGCCAACGAGATAGTAGGAAGCTATGTTAACCCATGCTACAATGCCCTGCCATCCAGCACCAACAGCAACTCCTGTTGAAATATATATCATGTAACACATTTTTACCAAGAATACAATGAATGCCTGATCATTAGGTACAAATATTCTGTCACAGGTAATCCACCGTCATTAAGGTACAAATAATAACAGCAAACACTGATCGACGATGCTGGAGAGTGAAGGGACATAACCAACAAATGGAAATTTACCAGAGAGCACAGGTTGAACACTGTTTAGAAGTATGGAGCAAGCCAATAGTGGAGATAAATCTGCAACTGCACTAGCCACCTCTTCGCTTTCAGTGAATATGTATGCTAGACGTCCTCTAAGAATCAAAAATAGCACAAATAGCACAAATCCGATAGCAAGTGATGTAAGAGTTGTCGTCATAATTGAGAACTTGGCAGCTTTGGAGCTTCCTCTTCCAAGCTCATTTGACACCCTAACACTGGACATTTTCCAAGAAGAAAGGAAGCAATATTTAACTCATAGCAAACACAATATAAAATCCATGGTCTGGTTCAAGCTTTAAGCTGATAATACCTTGCTGCAGCCAAGAAACCAAGGGATATCATCATTTCCCATCCATTAATGTTCAGGCTGCAAACAAGGACACATACATATTAGTAGCATGGCATAGCCAATATAAGGATGGGGACAACAAAAGAAATTGAAACCTTTTAAGCCCACTGGAAAAGGATGCCAGGACTTACCAGATGGCAAGAGCATCAATTGCGACCTGAGCATTTTTCAGATTTCCAGTTAGAAGTACCAAGATTGTGTTGTACCAGAGCTCAAGACTGATAAACCAAAAAAATTCTCAAATCAAAATCTTCCAACTTAAAGGCGGGGAGGGGGGGGGGTGTTGGGGGTTACTTATTCCAATTAAAGTATTACTGTAATCTCTAATACTTAAATCTGAAAATACAATACAGTACTTTCAAACTATCATGGATAGTCAGTTTGCCCTGATTACCAACAGAAATATCAAATTCCATCATCAGCTACTAAACAAAAAGAAGAATAAAAATAGTTCATCAGCTCTACACATAAGATGATATTTATTCAGTTACAATCCTGCAGGCTTGAAATTTGATAACCGTGCTCATTAAAGACAATCCAACATCATATACTTTTAAGCTAGTATTCTTCAACTTTGGGTTTAATTATCATGTGCAGCTATATTATATGTTTGGTGTGGCAAAACCATAAACTATCTGAAGCTTAAGCCTAGTCTTTGCTGAGATTGATTTTGTCCAAGAACATGGCCAATTCACTAATGTAAAACATATATAAATCCCTCTCCTGATAAAAATTTGGCCTTTGCATCAGGCCTTATTCCTCTTTGTCGATGTTTAAGTTCACATTAATCCATATGAAGCAAACTTTCTCTGCCAGTTCTTTCAAAGAGTCATAAATTGATTGAAACCTTACCAAAGCATAGCACCAGATGACAAAGATAGCTTTACAACTGGCCAGAGATCCTTGAAAGCTAACATTGAGAAACCCTTCCATGTATCCTTGCACCCTCCACATGTAACAAACAAAATCTGACCTATATTTGGTAGCCAATAGGCCAAAACCGTAGATAACATTGCTCCTGTGAGCCCGAAGTTTAATTTCATAGCCAAAAGCCATGAAAGAAAGATATGGATTCCTATAGAGAATGCTGCCAAGTATGCAATAATCATATTCTTGCTCTGTGCTTGCAGGAACATTTGGCAGGTGAAGGATACGATGAAAGAAAACACAACAAAGATAAACCAATTACTGACATATCCTGCCACTTCCGCTATTTTCTCATCCTGGCCTAATGCAATCAGAAGTGGGGTAGCAAAAATATATAGAGGAAGAAGACAGAATGCAGTCATAAACAAAACTAGCCATGATCTTTGAAGGTATATCCCAAGCATATGGTATTGTTTTGCTCCAAATGCTTGACCACACAGAGTTTCCAACGCACTGGCCATGCCCAGCTGCATATTCAAAATCAAATATCAATAGATGTGGGGAAAATAAAAGTTTTTAGAAGTTAATATCAGTCACTTGAGCCACTTTCAGATGCAATTTTATGCAATATTGGTGATCTCAAATACATTGAAAACTCAGACAGAGTAAAATTAGAGATTGACTAATTAGACCCTTCAAAATCAAGAAGGGAATTCTTGTCTTCGTGCATGACAGGATTCACAGAACTCTAAGAACATATCACAGAGGAAAAATATCCGAAGCATATCTGATGTTAATGGTTTCCCAAGAATACTACATTGGCCTTTATGTTTCTCAAAATGATATTCAAACCCAAGGCTAAGATGTTAAGTAGAAATAAACAGATTCTTCACATAAGTTTTGAACTTGATCAGCCATGGAACACAATAATTAATCATCTCAGATTGACTTAAAATCTAGACCTCTCGGCCTTAACAGAAACCCAGGCAAAAATGTCCTCTTTCTGAGATGACAAACACTAACCTTTGAAACCTCATTTCTGGTATTGTGAATCTTTGATTATGCTAGAACTTAATTAGCCATATGAACGCCTCTTTAAGTAATTTGAGGTAAAGAAAGCAGCTCATAATAGAATTATAGCACTTAAAATTCTCACTAGGGCACTTAAATGGGCTAGTTTGTAATTTTTAGACCAAGAAGTAAACAATACTTCCTCTGAAGCAGGCCATAAGAAGAGACATCTCAACCACCATAAGCACAAAATTATAAAATCTCAATCTATCTCACAACCAGAACCCAAAAAAGCAGATTAGAAATAATAGTGATGTTGATCAAGAACACCATAATCCCATTTCAGAAAAGCAAAAGAACCCCAAACAAGAAATCAATCCCCGTCCAGGAACTATACTCCTACAAGGAAGGTAAAAAGGTTAGCAAAACCGTCTGCTAACTAAATTCCTACAAGAAAAAGTCAAAAAAAGCCATCTCTCCTGGCAACTAAACCCCGGGCCTCAAGACAAAAAGAAAAGAATAAAAAGCAACAGAAAAGAGGGAAGAATTGAAACTAAAGTATGTACATACCAGAACACCATTGCCGAACCTCAAAAGGACAGTGAAACAAAGGGAATAAGCAGCGAGCTCAGTAGCACCAATGTGACCAGCAAAGGCTTGACTGATTACAGTAACACCAAAGGTAGAAAACCTGGTGAAAATTGCAGGGCCAGCCACAACCCACATCGTCTTTGTCTCTGTCCATAACTTTTCTCTAAATCTCACTTCCTCGACCTCAGTATTCTCTGTTCCTGCTAGCAGCTTCTCGCTGATATCTCCTTCCATCCTTCTACAACCAGACTATACCCAAGGTCTTTTCCATTTGAGCTGCTTTTAAATTATTTATAGAGCAACAGGGTCAGCATTAATTGCATGGGGCTTGATCATACAGAAGAGAGAAAAATTTAATCACGGCACAATATATAACGACAAGTTTTCTTTCTTTTTCTATTCTTTGTGCTGCCTTCCTTATTCAGCACTGCATTAGTAATTACGTAATGTTTAATCACTTTTTCAAATGAGAATCAGGATCAAAACTTTCTTTGCTTTTTTCTTTGTTAATTTTGATTAATTACTATACAAATTATTCATCAAATGTTGGCGGTCCATATTTAAATGTAGCTAACATTACAGCGAACACCAATATGAATGAAAGATTTATTCACCAACAGTTACAGATAAAAGACAAAAGTTTTAACATAATTCAACACGTGTTATATATGTAGTAAAAAATTACAATTGAATACTCACCTACCCCCTCGAGTCTTCGTTCGGTGAAGATGCTTTTTCTTCAGGGAAACTTAGCCACTACACGACATCTTCAATTAATTAAATTCTATTCCAAACTTATTCTAATTCGAGTAAAAATTTATAATTTATCCAAAAAAATAAGTGATGAATGAAGATAATCACAACTGAAGCAAAAATGCTTTGACTATTTTGTATGTATGGCTATTCATGTAAGACAGAATGAAGCATTAACCTATGATATAAAGCCCTATAGGACTTTTCAATCCGAAAACGACAATCAAATTTTGTACCTGTTTCTTGTCCTATTTGACTGCATTAATCTGTTTATAGTCCTAGTACTGTTTAAATTAAAAAATTCATATTTTGTCCCTTAACTGCTTTTAATTTACTCATTTCTATTTTAAATTCGATAAAGGTTTATTTATTTTTTGAACGTCGGGATTCACTGTATACGAATATGCAATCCTTGCTTAAAACGACAACTTAGATAACATATACCAATTTCGCTTATCTTAATTAATATTACCAGTAAGATTACTTAAAAAATGGCTTACACTCCATGTGGTATTGGAAACCCGAATATCCTGCTAATATCGACTCCAATCTTAAGTCTTAGAACCAAATAAAGAAAAAGTCAAATTTTTCATGGAAAAAGAATTTGAAAAAGAGAGTTTGTTTTGGTATCTTTGCATGTTCCTTCTGTGCAGGGGCGGACCGTCCCTTTGTAATGGGACCATGGCCCCCCAAACTTTTTGAAATTTTTTATATATTATATATATTTTTAATAATTTTTTAAAACAATTTATTATTAAATAATTAATATAATTAAAAAGTAATAAAATAATTTTACAAGTTCATTCAATTTTACTCAAATTCTTAATTTTTTAAAAATTTTTAAGTTCCTCCACTCATCTTTTTCTTTTTTTTTCTTTATATTGTGAAATTATAAAAGGTAAAATTTGTATTTAATTTATTTATTTATATTATTATTATTATTATTATTTATTTATTTATATTATATTTGCTCATATATTTTAAGTTTCTATAAATTTTCTTTTTTAAATTTCTATGAATCATCAACCACATTATTATTTTTTTGTTATATAGGTTATATATCCTACTTGTTATGGTTTCTTTTTCTTATTATGTGAATTTTATTTTTAATCATTTTAATTTTTAAAAATTAAAAAATTATTGTACATGTAATTCTCAAATATAAGTTCTAGTATTGCATTATTAGTTGTTGTTCAAAATTTCACTAATATGTTATTTTTTATTAATCCTAATTATATAAGAAAAAAATTATATTGAGTTTATGTTTTTAATGTGTTTTATGTTTTATATTTAGTTGAAAGAAAATTATCTTGAGTATAAGAAAAAATTATTAATTCTGTATATCATATTTAACTATTTATAGTTTATACTTTATAGTTTAATATTTAGCATTACAAACTTAAATATAATAAAATAAAAATATTAAATGTTGACAACATGAATTTAATTTTTAGTGTTTATATTAAAAAAGATAAGACTTAAAAACAAAATAGATAATAAGTTTCTTACAAATAATTTAATTATTTATATTAAAAAGATATTATTATCGTTGAACAAAACTTTTCTATAATACTATTATAAGTTTTTTTTATTTTTTTATTTATATATTATATAAAATTATTATTTATTATAAATTTTTTGATTATTAATAGTTAAGTTTAATATATTAATTTTAAAAATTTTAAACTTTTAATCTTCTTAACTTTTGATTTCTCTAATAAAAATTAGTTAGCTCCGTCCTTGCTTCTGTGCTCATTACTTGTTTATTTTGTATATTGCAAAATTATGATAATGGCGAAGGAAAGGAGTTTCTTCATCAAGCAATTTTTTTTTTCTGTTTCAAAGCCAAATTGAAAGTAATTGTACAGTATTAAATTTGTGCACTTATATGTCACGTGAACATTGTATAGGAAGAATAGTTATAGGGTTGAATTGTCCTGGGTATGACTTTTGTCAGTCCAAAAAAAAAAAAACGTTGTGACGTTTGATCACTGAAAGGATATTTAATTTGACAACTTTGGGAAAGCTCCAGAGGAAAGACGTAATAGCTCTGGTCATGGTGATTGTGAGATAAAGTTTATCGACAAAAAAAAATTATGACATTAACCCAAAAGCTAATTGAAAGGCAAACCCAAAAAAACCAGCATCAAAGGGGAAAAAGAAAAAGATATCTTAGAGCAACCAAATAAATACCCAACTGGAAAAGCTTCTTTTTCTTTATCCTTTCTTATTGGTAATATTGATGCCTCTATTGTTATTAGATTGAAAGAAAACAAAAACAGGGCTTACTTTAGGCAGAAGATGCGGAGAACGACGGGACTTTTCCTCCAGGCAAGTGACTGTCGATGGGCAGGAAAAAGCAAAACTCTGACCTTGTCCTATAACCAGCACGGGAGAGAGAGTGACACTCCATCCCAGATTGACACTTGGCTGAAATATTTTGTCTTGTGAAAGATAAAAATGCCATGTGGTAGTTGAAACCAAAGGCCCCGAATGCTTTCTACTTCCAATGAGTCTCTTCGTACAGCAGGAAGAAGAGGGGCCGTGCTCTAGCAGGAAGGTCACCAAGGAATTTATGCTTATGACACAGATCACTTATTAGGATAGTATTGAATTATGATTTAATTAAAATTATTTAATTTTAATTAAATTAATATATCTTATAAAATAGTTTTTAAATATAGTTAGACTAGAATAATAATTTTTAATTCTATTAAGAGAAGATTCCTAATTATATTAGGATTAAGGTTATTGTATTTGATAATATAAAAAGATTTTATGGGTTAAAGAATAATGATCACCTAAATTTAAAGAGAGTGATTTAGGTGTACGTGGGATAAGGGTTATGAGTTTGAGACTGTTTTTGTAATCTCTTGATTTTTCTGTTAGTGGATTTTTCTCTGTTGCTGTGCCCGTAGACGTAAGTCATCAAAAAACCGAACTATGTAAATTCTTGTGTTCTTGTGGGTGTGCTTGATTTCTTTCTTTCTTTATTCTATTGATTGGGTTAGATCTTGGGCAATTCTTTAGAGATAATTCCGTAATTTTCCAACAAACTGGTATCAGAGCTTCAAGGTCTTGGGTCAATCTGAATCTCGCTATGGCAACTTCGTCGACCAAGTATGAGATTGAAAAGTTTAATAGAAGAAACGATTTCAGCCTGTGGCGTGTTAAGATGCGCGCATTGCTAGTGCAACAAAGACTGTTGAAGGCACTGAAGGGAAAAGAGCATCTTCCCTCGAATTTATCTGATGGTGAGAAAGATGACCTTATGGAAAAAGCACATAGTGCTATTCTCCTTGCTTTGTCTGATGAGGTGCTAAGAGAAGTCACGGATGAAGAATCTGCTGCTGCAGTGTGGTTTAAACTCAAAAGTATTTATATGACCAAGTCCTTGACGAATCGACTTTATATGAAGCAACGATTGTATACTCTCAAGATGAGTGAAGGTACGTCCGTTAATACCCACATTGATGAATTTAATAGAGTTATTCTTGATTTAAAGAATATCGATGTTAAAATTGAGGATGAAGATTTAGCCTTAATTCTTTTATGTTCTTTGCCTCCATCGTATGAAAACTTCGTGGATACTATGCTATACGGCCGAGACACTCTCACTTTCGAGGATGTAAGGGCATCTTTAAATTTCAAAGAATTAAAGAAGAAAGTTGGTGGTATTCGGAATGAAAATCAAGCAGAAGGTTTGGTTGTAAATAGAGGTAGAGGTAAAGAGAAAGGCTTAGACAGAAAAGGTAAATCTAGAGCAAAAGGGAAAACTTGCTGGAATTGTGGTCAGAAAGGGCATTTTCGTCAAGACTGTATCAAATTCAAGGATGATGAAAAGTTTAATAAGTCTGAGAATACTGCAAACGTGGTTGGAGATGACTTTGATACTTTTGAGGAAACTGATAATGTTCTTGCAATTACTAATTGTAACCTGATGGATACATGGATCTTGGATTCGGCTTGTTGCTTTCATATATGTCCTAGGCGTGATTGGTTTACAACTTATCAATCTGTTAATATGGGCACTGTACAATTAGGAGATGATTTCTCTCTCTCAGTTGTTGGAATTGGCACAATTAGAATCAAGATGTTTGATGGTATGGTAAGAACACTTGAGGTAAAACATGTCCCTGACATGAAAAAGAATTTAATATCCTTGAGTTTGTTAGATAAGAAGGGCTACAAATATAGTGGCCAAGATGGTGTCTTGAATGTATCTAAAGGAGCCTTAACTATCATGAAGGGCAAGTTATCCGGTGACCTTTATTGTCTAGTGGGAAACACGGTCATTGAAACTGTTTCTGTGGTCTCATCTAATGATCCTGAAGATGATGTAACACGTTTATGGAATATGAGATTTGGTCATATGAGCGAGAGAGGGATTAGAAAACTAAGTAAGCATAGTTTGCTGTGTGGTCAAAAGAGTGGAAAGCTAGATTTCTGTGAGCAACGTAGAGTGAAATTTAGCACTAAAACTCATCAAACCAGGGGTACAGTAAACTACATCTATTTAGATTTGTGGGATCCTTCTCCGGTGGTATCAAAAGGTGGATCATTATACATGTGGATCTTTATTGATGATTTTTCAAGAAAGGTGTGGACGTATCTTCTAAAGGCTATGAGTGAAGTGTTAACCACCTTTTTGCATTGGAAGGTATTGATCGAGAAGCAGACTAAGAAAAGGATCGAGAGCTTTCGAACAAACAAAGGTTTGAAATTTTGCAAAGGTGAGTTTGGTCTATTCTACAAGAATGAGAAAATCGTTAGACATCGCACTGTCGACAAAACACCATATCAAAACGATATTGTAGAATTGATGAAGAAAACACTTTTGGAGAGAGCAAAATACGTGTTCTCAAATGTTGGCCTAACCAAAGTATTTTGGACAGAAGCTATCAACAAGGCTTGTTACTTGGTAAATCGGTCTCCATCAACTGCAATTGAATTTAAGACTCCCAAGGAAGTTTGGTCTGGTAAGCCTGCTGATTATTTTATATTGAGAGTATTTGGTTGTCCTGTTCATGTTCATGTGAGTGATGGTAAACTTGAGTTGAGGGCGACAGAGTGCATATTCCTAGGCTATGCATATGGGGTGAAGGGTTATTGGTTGTGGTGTACTGATTGTAAGTTCCCCAAGTTTATGGTGAGTCGGGATGTTACCTTTGACAAGTCTGCATTACTTTGTGGGATAAAGTCTAGAATTGCAAACACATCAGACCAAGAAGTTGGCAAGCAGGTGGAGCTTGAAATCAATGCTCTTGTGACAGTGCGAGATGATAGTGAAATCCAGAAAGAATTGCAAGAGGTACAAGAATTGGTATCTCAACGAAGCATTACTTGTATTGATGGTGATTTTGATTCTTATGTTTTATTTGTGGAAGTAGAGATTGAAGAGCCTTACTTTTATCATGAGAAAATTATATATGTCGAGTCTTCTAAGAAGATTGAGTCTCTACACTGGGATCAAACATGGGAGCTTGTGAAAACACCTAAAGTTACTATTGAAGTTGGCTTAGTGTGTGAAGGAGGTGCAAACATTAGTCGTAATGTGGTTGGCTTCTCCAAATCAGATTTTGCTGGTGATCTAGATAGTAGAAGATCTCAAACGGGGTATGTGTTCACTCTCTCAGGATCTGCAATCAGTTGGAAAGCAGTTCTTCAATCAACCTTTGCTTTGTCTACAACTGAAGCTGAATATATGGCTGTGACCGAGGCAGTGAAGGAGGCTTTGTGGCTTAAAGGCTTGGTTAGTGATCTTAGTTTTGAACAAACACAAACAGTTGTGTTTTGTGATAGTCAAAGAGCTATACATTTGACTAAAAATCAAATGTTTCATGAGAGAACCAAACACATCCAAGCCAAGTGTAACTTCGTTCGAGAGATTATTTCTAAAGGTGAGATTGTAGTAAAGAAAATAGCTACAGATGAAAATCCGGCAGAAATGCTAACTAAGTCAGTTTCTGAGATAAAGTTCAAGCATTGCTTAGACTTTATTAGTGTTCGTAGTGCTTGAGGTCCTTTGGGGCAATTGCGGTGTCGACAGAGATTGGTTCATAAGGTGGAGCTTGATGAATTCAAGCCGAAGGTGGAGATTTGTTAGGATAGTTTTGAATTGTGATTTAATTAGGATTTTTTAATTCTAATTAAATTAGTATACTTTATTAAATAGTCTTTAAATCTAGTTATACTAGAATAACAATTCCTAATTCTATTAGGAGAAGATTCCTAATTATTTTAGGATAAGGTTATTGTAGTTGGCACTATAAAAGGACCCTATGGGTTAAAGAATAATTATCACCTAAATTTAGAGAGAGTGATTTAGGTGTACGTGAGATAAGGGTTATGAGTTTGAGACTGTTTTTGTAATCTCTTGATTTTTCTCTTAGTGGATTTTTCTCTGTTGCTGTGCCCGTGGACGTAGGTCATCAAAATATCGAATCATGTAAATTCTTGTGTTCTTGTAGGTGTGCTTGATTTCTTTCTTTTTTTATTCTATTGATTGGGTTAGATCTTTAACAATTTTTTAGAGATAATTTTGTAATTTCTCAACACCACTTGTGTTAGAGCAACTGGGCAATTGTCAGACCAAATTATGTTTGATATTATCTCTTATGCAATTTATTCTTTGATAAGTTTTTATGTTAGTAAAGCTGGTCCATTCATTTCTCCTGTCTACTTTCTTCTGACCTGCTGTTTGGCCAGAAAGAAAATTTAAATAAAAGTGATCATCATTAGCCAACCTTTTTTTTTCTTTTCGTGAGTGACACCAAACATGCTAAAGCAGACATACTTGTCACAGGAAAATCCGAAGCTTTAAGCAAATTAATTTGTTGTATGTCGATTTCGTAATCAATTAGAGCAGGACCCAATCCCCACATCATTTCAAATGAATGTATACTGTACATTCAATTCCTTGCAGCTCATTTTAATTAATTTTCCATCAGGCCAAAACAAAAACCACAAAAAAGGAAAAAGAAAAACAGCTACTGCCACTAATTATTTAGTGTACTCTTTTGCAAGGCTGGCTTTAGGGTGACGTTATCCAAGCAAGAATTTTAAGTTTTAAATTGTTATAAGTTTTATAATTTTATAATAATATAAATAATTTATCTAAAAATATATAAAATTTAAAATAATTAATAAAATATCTACTTATTCTCTCATATCTAATAAATATTTATTTTTTCTCACTTTTACATTTTTATTAATTTTTAATTATTTATCTCATTTCTCATTAAAAATAAATAAAAGTTAAAACAATTAATAAAATAACATATTTTTTAATTTTTTTCAATTTTTTATCCCTTCTTAATTCTCACAATACTGTTTTTTCAATTTCTAATCAATTAAAAATAATATTTATTTAATGATCCCAACTTCTATTTTTTTTCTCTATATATAAAGTTAATTATTTTTTTTTCAATTTATAATATATACTTTTAAATTTTTTTTAATCTTCTACTCTTTCTGCCTTAACTTTAATAAAAAGATTTTATTTTTTTAATTTTGATAAAAAAAATCTCTTTTAAATAGTTAACTTGACACTTTTAAGGTTATTATCCACCCTGCTCCTGTACTAATTATTATTTTTTACTGTTACAACATAGAACAGCTTACATGCAAAAAACATGTCTTCCTCTTCTAAGATTATAAAAAAAAAAAAAGAAACATGTGATGATCATTGACTACAGACAAATCATGCACGTGAAATTTATTTATTTTTTGGGCTTAACAAATTTATTTATTATGGAAATGCATATTGGGAAGAACCCTATTCGGCAACTACCCTGTTTTTTCACATGAACTATAATGTACAGAAAAAGGAAAAAGGCAAAACTTTATGTTTATGATGTGGAACAGCTACCAATCCCAAAAGGGGTGGCTTTGATGGGAAACAAACATAAAGTTGGCCCTGTCTTTAATTTAGGTTCAAAATGAATCTTAGATTGTGTTTTGCAGACAAATGCTTATGGAATTTTCATACGTAATATGGCAAAATAGTGAAATAAAAATAAAAAATGAGAACTTAAAATGGTAACCTAGTTAATGCAAATAAATTGAAACATAAAGAATTAAGATGACGTTCGATAATTTACATTATAATGTAATAACTTGAAATGTAATTATCGAAAAAATAATATTATAGTATTTGATTTATAAATATTTTATTAAAAATGTGATGTTAATTTTTAAAATTTATCTTTATATTTATATGTTTTTTGAATTAAAGCAATTAAATAACAATAAACCAAGTAGAAAAGTGGATGGCAAGGTCGCATCCTAAATCAAAAACCTTAAGAATTGTATGCACCAGAGAAAACAAAAAGTTTAATGATTGATAGATTGGGCAGTGTCCCCATGCAATTTGTAAATGCTGGGGTCCCTTAAAGTAGAGAAAGTTGTTTGTATTTTTGTGGGGATGAGAAATGGAAAGAGCTTGTAAGGGTAAAGAATCAATGATCGTGGAGGCCTCAAGTCCATCAACCTTCTTTTGTCGCCAGTGAAATTCCAAGTCCACCATTTCCCCACCTTTAATAACAATGTCTTCATATCATTAATAAAGAGATGAAGACCATTTTGTTCCAATGGCCACGACTGCAAACAAAAATATTTGAACACTATTTACTGACAATTTGATACATAGAATTTATTTCACCTCTTCTGTCCACACCCACCCACCATGGCCTTTGGTTCACACACAATCATGCACTTTACCCTGCAAATATAATGGCTGCCAAATGTGTTATTTTTAACTGATTAACATAATAAGTTATATAAAAAAAGTTATAACTTAAAAGGTTGTTTTGGTTATGTTAAGTTATGTATTAACATTTTTTTAATTTTTATTATGATATATAATGATGCAATTATGTCAAAACTTTGGTCTCCCAATAACTATCAATCATTAGGTAACTGTATATTGGAATTTAACCTAACCTAATTGATGGTGATCATGATTGCTCCCAAAAGAAAAAACAAAAGGGATATTGATGATGCTCATGTAGAATGGAATATTATCTTCTTTTTTTCTCCCAAAAAAGTAAATTCTTTATTTCTAGCAGGCAGAACGGGGAGGGGTGTGCTGTTGAAGAATGGAGGCTGAAGAGCATATTTTATTAGGATTTGTATTTGGGTTTATTCCGGTTTGGGCCTTACTTTGAGTTCATTGTTTAAGCAATGAAAGAAAAAAGTTCATTCCAAACCATTAAATTTTTAAGGAATAAAAAAGAGATAATTGAATTTCTTTGTAGTTCATGCAAGACTATGCAATGAGCACAGCTAAATTGTCTGAAAGTTTCAGTATGTATGACAATTGGTACACAAACTTCTATACAATTAGCTCAAAAATTTTGGGGTTTCTATGTTCTTAATTTTAAATTCATTTATGCAATATAAATTTGGGCCAATTTGTTGAGTTCTTTTCATATAAAGGTTTTCTTTAGGCCTATTTACAGTTTACAGCAATTGCTTTCTGTTGAGCCGCAAGCTTGGGACCAGGGCCTTATTTTTCTTCTCAAAGTGACAAGCACAACCCACAGCTTGTAAGGTCTATTGCATATAGTCTTTCTCACACCCAATAATGCAGCTTTGCACAAGCCAAATCCTATACAGTTGACAATGATTGACATGTTACATAGATCACATTTCACTCAATTAACTCATCCAATGGATGTTACCTCATTAGCCATTAATCAATTTAATGTTTATGTAACTCCATTAGCAAGTGTACAAGCAGGGATATAAAAAGATACAGGAATTGTTCCCAACGCATCCTATTTCCTCATCTCAATTTGAATTCTTTCAAAAAGAAACAAAATTAACAACGATATATCACCCACAACAATGACCACCACCAAAATTTGAGTCCTAGCAGTGGGGGCAGTGTTAACACTATGTGTTGCTTATACAAAACTGAACCCAGGTTTGCTCTCCAGTCTTCAAGAAGACTCTGCTCCTGGGTTGGTCTCGCTAGTTTCACTGCTTTCGGCAGTTTCATTGCTCCTGACAGTTTCACTCGTCTCTGTGGTTTCACCTACATCTGCCCCTCCTGATGACTCTCCTTGTTCAGGCTTTGCAGGTCCTGGACCAGCAGATACTTTCACCATTGATGGACGCAACAGCCTGTCTCCTAGTTTGAACCCTTTGCGAAATTCTTGAAGAATGATACCTTCTTCAAATTCTGTGGAATCCTCACGCATAATTGCTTCATGCAGCTTTAACAAGAGGGACAAAAGCAATTTGTTAGATAATATCCATCAGCAATACACAGATAAAAAGAAGCTCCCATTCTCCCCATCATCTACCTACCTCTTTCAAGCTTAAGGAGTTACAATTAACTTTTCATGCCACAAACAATATCTAAGATTCATATCGACATTATCATATCATAACTCGTAAACTCACCGAGTCAGCTCGAATCAATCAAGACTTGGTTTGAATTAAAAGCGTATCCAGGTCTTCATAAAACCTGAACAAACTTGATTAAATTTTCGAGAAAGCTCATCAAGTACTTGACTGAATATCGAGTCGACTCGGTACTTCACCTGCATTAAGCCAATTATCATTATGCCAATTAACAAACCAAAAGAATATCTTTCTTATTATATTCAAATGGTAATGTCCTTCTTTCGATGGATTTAACTTGAACATCTTCAATAAATTTCTACCGTCTTCCATAACTATCTCATTTTTAGTTTATTTCTTTCATCCGTAATCAAATACAATCATGTATTTGGGGCCTTGAAAGGCAATTATTTCATGAACTGCCTCCTCACTCAATAATGGAGAGGACATGGACTTCATAAGAAAAATATTTGAATGAGGCCATGAACATTCACAATTACCAAAATGCACTTGACTTAGAAGTATCCGATGCAACAATCATGGAATATCCCAACATTGAAGCTTATTTTTAATAATAGTAAAATTTATCATGTCTAGAAAAGGATGGGAGAGCAGAGAGTAATAAGTACTAACTCACCATTGGATCAAAGGGATTTCCCACCGTTTCCACAGGTTCTACACCAAGCGAGCCCAAAATCTCCATAAACTGCTTGTATATGCTCTGATAGCTGTTATTGATCTTCTCTTCTTCCTCCGTTTCAACCTTGATTTGGGCTTTAGCTCGGTCAAAATTATCCAAAACAGGCAACAAATTTTCCAAAACTTCTCCTTGGGCATTTGTTACCAATGAAAGGCGCTCTCTCTCTGTCCTCTTACGGAAGTTGTCAAAGTCTGCACTAATCCTAATAATTCGATCCTTCTCTATTGATAATTCTTCTAACAAAGAAGCCATTTTATTTTCAAGATCAACTTTCTCATCTTCAATGGATTTTAAAAATGCTTCTATGTCGGCAACTTTTGACTCATCATTACTTGCCAAAGCTTCTTTGTATGATTGGAGCAATGATACTATGGCTGAAGAAGGTATTTCTTCAACGTCACTACTGTCATCGACACCAGCATCCTCTTCAACAGCAACAGCACCATCTGAAGAGTCCTGTTACATTTATCCATCAGGATGAAAAATGTGGACACAAATAGTCTCTGACAATTTAATCAAAAAGAACTAGGAGAAGAAAAATATTGCAATAAAATAGAACCATATGGAAATCTCTCAATTGTAGTCTTCACCTTATGCCAGGCAAACCATGGTTAAATCAGATTAAAACCTGATACATCAACCCTAGAGAATCATATCATGCAATAATTGTCAGGAAAAATTAAAGTGAAACAATCAATCTGATATTTGCTAATTTCTTCTCAGAAATAAGGCGCATTAGTGAAAATATTGGGATATCAACTTACTGGCAAGGCATATGCACTGTATTTTTTAACACTTCAAAGTATCATTTAATCAGCAATTAGAAAAGAATAATAATGAAAATGTTAATGACTCCACTTTTTAGACAAAAAAAACCATATAAGAATTATTGAGTAGAAAAGACTGTGAAAACCACTTGATTCAAGGATTAACATAGTAACATGAAATATTAAAGCCAAAAAAAGTATTGGAATAAATATATCTAGCAAGGATTAACAGCAAAAACTCCTCTTCTATGACAAGTTATACTAGTCCTTTATTTGAGTAACACTCCCTTTCAGTCATTTGAGGCTTCTACAGAAAATTGTAATCAAACATCTTATCTGGCATATTAAACATTTACTGCAGCCAAAAACATACCAATTGATATGCCTAATAAGAAATGACCAATAAATAAGATCTTAAAAATAGTTTATTGGTGCCTTTCAAAAAAAAAAAGTTTATAGGTTTAATATACACTTTGGCCATATAAAATGTTAAATCAAAATGGAAATGATGCAAACTGTGTTCCGCAGAATTGCTAACGTATTAACTGATGACAAATATATCCATTGATTGATAAAGGAGAAGATAAATCATTAACATCAACTATACAATTTTAATGATTTATCCTATCTCATTACATATCACCTCCAATAACCGCCAAGTTACATAAGGACAATGTTGGCTCTCATTTAGCAAAAAGTATTCCAAAGGAGTTACCCTAATTATTTTCTGTTTGTGTCGATGGAAACTGATCTTGAAGACTGAAACTTTTTGAGACATATGATAAAAGTATCTCGACTCCCTACCACAAATAAGCAAGTAAATATAGAGTCCACAAAAAGGGGAAAAGCAAAGGGCTCCACATAAATTAATCCTTTGTAACATAGGAACCTTAATTGGCCGTAATAGAGAGATTGTTGCAGCATAGTGATACTCATACACGAGGGACAGAATGAACATTTTAAAATTGAAGTACTCAAAACCATAAGTCTTCTTTATATATGTATACATAGGTAATTTTGAAACAGAAAATTAATATATCAATATACCAGCTGTAAAATTTTGGCACAAATCATTGGAGCCAGGTTACCCTCATCTCTTGAAAGGAGCCAACCACCAGGTTTCACTCTAAATTTCTATCTAACCATGTTTCAATCTCAAGATGGATGACATTGAACCAAGTACAAAGTTGGCCACTCTCAGATCAGGTTACAATGTGCTCATCAACTTCATCATAATTTTCACAAAGATCAATGCACTCAAAAGTCAAGTTCGGATAAATGGAAACTGCTAAAGTGAGAGACATTTATTGTTCGACGCTGTGTCAAAACTCAAAATAGACACAAAAAATGATTGCTTCCAACATTTGAGTTATTTACAAGCTATATCATTATATCTACTTCAACATGGAATCGGACAATAAATGTAGGACAACTTAGCATGGGTCAATGTAGAAAAAGAAGGATTATAGTCATTCAATAAACCACATCCAATCATAAGACTACAAAGAAGAGAAGATTTCGACTAGAAAAATCCTTAATAAAGCTCAATTTTATACATTATCAAGATACCATCTTTTGCTCATTTCTAACATCCTTGACCCCTTAAAATCCAAATCCCATAAATATTTGTCATATTTACAAACAAAACTAAAGATAAACATAAAAACTAGGCAAAAGAAAACCCAGAAAAATAAAACCAAAAACATGGGAAACCAGTGTTGAGAGGAACTTAAATTTACCTCAATTTGAGGTTCTTGAACTTCTTGTTGGGTCTCAGTAGTTTCAGTTTCACCTCCATTTGAAGCCAAAGGAACCAACTTTACGAACCTGAGAGAGGGAGTGGAGCTGAACCGGAAGGGACAGCTTGTACGAGCAATTCTTTGTTTGAGGCAGACACGGAAGGGCTTTGGGGAGATTAAGGAAATGGGTGTTACACGTGGAGGCAGAGAAGCAGGGGATTTAAACGGGAGCGTTTTAAGGAGAGTGGCCATGGGGGTTGCAAGAATCTTGAGAAGGCGGAGAGTGAGAGAGAGAGAGAGAGAGAGAGAGTGAGAGAGAGGAGGTGGAGGAAAAGAGAAAGGGTGGGTGAAAGATAAAGAGGAAGAGGGTGGGGTTTGATTTGGGCCGTTGGATGATTGTTCGGTAAGCAGATCGGACGGCTGTTTGGTTGCTGATTCAGAACAGGAGGTTGTTTTGTTGTAATGAACATTTTCAAGGAAAAGAATAAACTTTTATTGCCGGATCATTCTGGAAAAAGAAACTCCAAGATCATTCAAGAATAAACTTCTAGCCTTCAATTAGAAATAATTAAGTTTTTGGTAACAGAGAATCCTTGATTAACCATAAAATTTGCTATTATATTATTTCTTTTTCGAAACACATGACAAATCTAAACATCTCAATATCTTTAAATCTAATTTTGAATAACTTGAATTAAATTTGAATTTACACGTGGACTATCTGTTTGAGAGGAAAGTGTGTAAAGCAACTAGATTACTGTCACTTATAAGCATATTTTTTGGAAGCCGAGGTCCCATGCATATTTAAGCCCTCTGTATACTCCTCGAAGTTCAGCTCTATAAGCTGAACATTTACGAAGTCTCATTGCATATTCACCTTTTTCATTGACAAGCTGAATCCCTTACAACACCACAAGCTGCTGCTTGTTCTGTTGATTTTTTTTAAGCATTATCTGAATTTAATGAAATCCGATAAGAGGAAGCAGCCTTCCAACCGACTAGAATTTCCTCTCAAGAATTGGATGAGCGTCCCCCATTCACACTGTTTGCCACCTCAACATTTTGTAAAGTTGAGACCATCCTATATAGCATTGACAGTCGTCATTCAATAGAAATTTTTGTGTTCTCGAAAATATATGTATTCTTTCATTTTCAAAAAAAGAACCAACAGGTAATCTCAAATATAATATTTCATCGAATACCGTTATCATTTACATTCACTTTGATCAAATTAGCCAAAAACCACTCGACAGCCAAAAAATTAAAAAAACATGAAACATGCCCCTGGTGATAATAATAATCATAGCCATGTTGAACTAGCTTTAAGGCAATCCCTAAGTACATAAATAATAGTCTCTTCTTCAACACCACACTGCAAACATAAAGAGCACGTTTAGGTTCGTGGAATAGACATGAATAGAATAAAATAATTATTACGTGAGAATAGAATGAGGTAAAAATATAATAGAATAAGAATTATCTAGTTTGGTATGATGAATAGAATATAGTAGGAATAATTATTATAACTTATTACAGTATTTGATTGGTAGCAATAACTTTTGAATAAGAAAAAAATAAAAAATAAAAAGATAAAAATATCATTTATTTTATATATAATTATTTATTTTTATTTTATTTTTTAAATATTAATAATTTATAATTAATTAAAATATTAATAATTAATAATTTAAAATATCAATATTTTAGTATAATTTAATTATTAATATTTTAATTAATAATATTTTATTNTTTTTATCTATACTCTATTAAATTTAATATATTATAATTAATAATAGACATTAATAGTTTAATATTAATATTTTAAATTTTACAAATGATTTTTTCTTTTTTATTTTATTTTTTCTCTTTTTCCTTTTTTCTTCTTCGTAGGCCGGTTGGTGAAAAGGTGACCAGTGTAATAAAACGCTGATCTGGCTCATCATGTGATCAGATCTGGCCACTATGACATCGGATCGACACTTCTTCCGTGGGATCTGGTCGATAAACACCAAATTCGGTGCTTCTTGTGACCAGATCTGGTCGTCAAGTACCAAATCTGGCTTAATCTCGATTGAATCTTGTTAAAAAGGACTAGATCGATGCTTTCTGACCATATTCGGTATTGAAATCGCTGTGGCCGTCACTACCGCCGCCGTCGCCACAAACGTCATCTTCGGTGTTGAGTGTCAGTCAGAGAGAGAATGAGAGAAAAAAGAACGTGAGAAGAGAGAGAAAAAAAAAGAAAAAATGAGAAAAAAAATATTTATAAGTCTAAGATTGTAATATTTTTAAGTTATAAGGAGCATTTTAGTTTTATCACATTTTAGAGCTATTCCCTCAGTCATAGAATAACAAAACCTATGAAAAAGTTCGGGTGTAGTTATGCCTGAGTTTTATTCCATTTTAAAGAATAGATATTACTAGATAATAGCTATTTCTTGTGGCATTGTTGTATCAAACGGAGGTAGAGCAAAAACATGAAAATAGACAGAGAATAACTTAGCTATTCCCTGTACCAAAAGTGCATAAAGAAGTAATAGTATGATGTCTATAGCACTTTTCTTCATTTGTCAGAAGTTGATTATGTAAGCTTTGAAGAATAAACATATGACTTCTCTCGCGCCCCACCCACTTCCATACTAATTGCCACTTTCCTGAGCTATAGTTTGAATCTAAATCAATAAAATTCCTTAAAAAATGATATGTTGAAGTCACTGTAAAATATCCTGAAGACAATAAAGCCCAATATAATTTGTCAAGGTGATTAACATGATAAGGTGCAATGGTCTTAGAGAGCAATGTAATTTCCTCAAGTGGAAGGTATGTTGACAAGTTGTTGAAATGCCATTCACCATCCTCCAGTACAAAATCTTTAACACAGTTATGGTCTTCGAATGAGAATTCCATTGACCTCGCAGCTTCAACAAGAGGACGCTCGCCCACTTAGGTATCCATCCAAAGTCGTGTTGTGAGGCTATCTCTTAATGCACATCGACTATTCTTCTTAAATATCTCTCATAATTGGTTAATGAAGGTCCAAAACGAAGAGGAACCCACACTCTGCAGCTTATTGGGGCATGCAAATCTTCCATAATTGTATTTACTATCATCAAGCGGCACCCATAAAGCTTGCGATTTATAGACAATCTACCAACACGATATAAGGAATGCTTTTAATTATGAAAAAATATCTTTTATATAGTGCAATGATGAAGCTTTTAAATTTTATAAATATAAATCTAGTAAGTTCTAACATAAAAAAAAGGTGAGATATGAGTTCAAAATTAAAAAAAAAAAAGTTTCTTATTTTGCAAGAAGGGTACTCAATCATGAATACTAATAATAATACACAAAGTTTCTTATTTTTCACAAAAGCAAACAATTTCTATTGTTTGGTGCTCTCAAACTATTCAACAAACTCAAACAAAGTTATAATAAAATAAAAAAGAATAAAACGATGAATAATTAGAAAATAACCACAAAAAACACTCTCGTAACTCAATAGTTTTTCTCTCAATCCAAACACACTTATAAGTTAAAAAATCTATAAACTACAAAATCATCTTTGTTGAGTTTTCCTCCCCTTACCACAAAAGAAGAAAAAAAATGTTGTGTAGATTGTGATGGTTAGTTCATGGTTTAAATAATGCAGTCTTACTAAAATGCTTGTAAATCATACCTCGAAACGTTATTTTTGTTAGAATCTATACTCGAAGAGATTAAAAAGAACACATAAAAAAATAACAAACACTTAATAATTAACAACAAAAAGAAATGAATAAGAGTTTGTTCGAAGCACAGAATGTTTAGAAAGAATTTTTCAAAAAAAGGGAATGTGTATTTATAGATAGTGAAACATCACCAACGTATCTCTTTATTCAGACACACCTATTCAGAATTGAACAAATTTGTCTTTTTAAAGATATATGACTTTCTACAATTAAAGATCATACTTCTCCCAATAGACACATTAAATTTTGAATCACCAAAAATAAAATAAGAATTAAAAAGCCAACAATTTTCTCATCAATTTCATACCGAACAATCACATTCCATTGAAATTATAAAGTGATAAGGAGTTAACCATCTCAAAATTGTTCCAATAATTACTTATTGATTTCAATTATCTAAAAAAAATTTACTAATTTCAAATATTAGAACTATCTTTAGAAAATTCTTTTGTTACACATGACATTGAATTAAACAATAAAAAGTAACATTTTCAAATTCTTAAAGGTTGGCATGCAGGGGTAGACTAAAGGTGGTGAAGGGTGACGGCCACCACCCTACAAATTTATATTATAATTTAATTTTGTTTAAAAATAATTAATTTTTATTTTAAATCAAATAATTGATTTGATTCATGACATTAACTTTTAGTCACCCTTTATGCAAAATCTTGAATTTATTGCCTACATGGCTGATGACTTGAAACTATTTCTTCAATCTATGAAAGTCTAAAAGTTAATACTAGTTGGCTAACATGCTTAATAGTTTGGTCCAACGATCTATGAAAGTATTGCTTCATTGTCAATAGTTCCACTTTTCTCTTTGACAAACTCTCTTTACTCGAAAAGATTTTTGTTCACACAAGTTCTTGCTTGTGAAGTCTAAATGCACATTTCTTATTGTGTCATGGTCCCATGGGAATACAAATAAATAAATATGAGCATGTGTATTTTGCTTCTAGTAGAGGACACCCAATATTTAGATTGTCAGTAATATTCATGCATCTTGAGTGAGAATGAAGCATGCCTTAATTTTCACCTTGTTTTTGTAGCCTAAAGTTTTAGTATTTTAAATGGCAAGAAAGAGGTACAAACCATGAGATTTTAGATTCAAGTCTGGCTCAATGTGAATTTGTTTCAATTTTATTATAATTTGTTAATATGTTTAATTAATCAAATTTTTATATTAAATGTAATAACAATATCATATTTAATGAGTATTGTCTCATTTCAATATAATATTTCACCATAGGAAGGTTACTCTCAAAAAAAAATCTCATTATTAAAAAAAAAACTAAAAATAATGACTAAATAGATTTATTTTACCGACTTAAATTGCAAAAAATTATACAAGTAACATCAATCGTGTGCAAATTTAATGACAAAATAGTGAAGAAAATTATGGATTGATGCTGTTATTTTGACATCAACAATGTGGGTTTAATATAATTTCGATCAATGAATGCTACTTTCATAAGAAAAAAAATAATCTTACTCTCTTTTTTCTTTTAGAAAATAACTAAAAATGTTGATTAAATAAAATTTTCTTTACAAATTAAATGGTAGAAAATTATACAAGTAACATCGATGATATGAAAAATTAAATTAATGACAAAATGGTAAAGAAAATTATGGATTGATGGTTATATTTGCCATGGATTTCGAGATTTTACAAGCAAGTGGGTGAAGAAAGAAATGGAAGATGGTTATGACTTCATGTATCACTGTCCAATGAAAAGGAAAAGGGTATGTGGGATGTTGAAGTGCCAATTAAGAAAAAGATAAAAAGAAATTCTATTTAAATCAATATACACGTACTATTTAAAATTGTTATTCAATTATTTAAAAAAATTTAAATTTTTTTATTTTTTTATTATCTTCATTAAATTTTTATATTTTTATTTTGTATTAAATAAATTTTTATAATTAACAGTTGATTAACCACATTACTTAAAATATAACTTGTTATTTTATATATATGTGATGTTAATATGATATTTATGTGAAAGATGAAAAATAACACATAATTATACATATCAATATGTCATGTTATTATTCATTTAACATATCATATTAATATAACATAATATAAAAATGACAACTGATATTTTAATTAATGACATTATTCAACAGTTAATTATAAAGATAATAACTTAATTAAATATAATATAATAATAATAATAATTTATTTAAAATTTTTAAACAATTCAAGAATTTTTTTAGATATTATGTTTATATAAAATTTATTTATTTTTTCATGGGATGGAACCTTTCAAAGGTTTAGTTTAATTATATATAGTTTGTGAAATTCATATAAACCTTTTTACCGTTACAAAAAGAATCCTGGAACTAACGTCTTTTACGTGGCTTCCAAAAATTTATGATATTCTCATACAAAACAACATGTAACAGAAAAGGATGAACTAAAAATGGCTACTGCCACACCTGTACTAAATTAGTAAATTTTAATTTATTAACAGCTAGCTATATTATGCAAAATGCTGTTAATTTTTAATTGTTCCCTTTTTATGATTTTCTAGCTATTTAATTTATATAATTTTTTTGATTTAATTGTTTTAGATATATCTTATTAAGAAGTTGCTTGATTTTTTATTTTACT
The DNA here is from genome assembly GCF_000208745.1 of Theobroma cacao. Lineage (NCBI taxonomy): Eukaryota > Viridiplantae > Streptophyta > Magnoliopsida > Malvales > Malvaceae > Theobroma > Theobroma cacao. The sequence goes on from NC_030854.1 coordinate 33,866,989, forward strand.
TTATCAGATAAATTAGTTATTAAATTTGTTTTAATTTTTTGAGTTAAAGTCATTTTAATTTTGAATAATCTTAAATTAAAGTTATTTCAGGATGGAATATTTTGATATCGAGTCAGGACTGGATAATTTTTTTTTTTTCATTTTAGTATAATTTTTGCATGAGATTTATAGATTGTATTATCAGGTGGGTTGTGGAATTATCTACAATGAAATTCGTGGAAGCAGCAAAAATTGTGCTGACAATATCGATTCCCCAGCCAATGGTACGTTATAAAATAACGATAACTTCCAAAGATCACAAAAACAATTCAATAAATAAAAAACTTTTTTTCCCTTTTTTTTATTTTCCTTAATTTTTTATATTTTAACAAAATTTTCAAAATGAAAGGTACAGAGCGTTCTTGTCCCAATCACAGCTGACTCAAAAAGGAAAAAAACCACTTTCCTTCTTCCTTTAACAAAAGAATTCCCCCAAAACCCCAAACCCTCAAAATTTTTCATTTTTTCTTTGATTTTTGCTTAAAAGTATCGCTTATTTTTGAGCAAAAAAGATTGAATACCAACTGTGTTTTTGATAAAATTTGAAGCTTTTAGGGTTTGTTTGGGGCTTTTTTAAATTTTGAAAGATCAAATTGTTTGTTCTGAGAAATGGGAAGTAGAAAAGAAGAAGAAAGAAACGAGAAGATAATAAGAGGTCTCATGAAGCTACCTCCTAATCGTCGTTGTATTAACTGTAACAGCTTGGTAAAATTTCTCAAATTTCTTTCTTTTTTTTTTTTTTTGAAAAAAAGAAGAGTTTTCGCTTCTGGGTAGTTAAAGTATGTTAAGGACGCTGGAAAGAAAGGGACATGAAAAGGGGACGGTTTTTCAAATTGTTTTTTTTTTTTAATTTTCTTGGAAGAATTAGTTTTAGCTGATGGATATTGCAGTAAAGAATGGGAAGAAAAGAAGGTTATAGCAAAGGTTTTGAAATTGGGTTTTCTTTTCATTTTTTTGATGAGAAATGAGTTTTAGTTAATTGTTTTGAAAGTTAAATTTGTTTGGACTCTGGGAAAGTGAAAAAAAAAAAGAAAAAGAAAAAGAATTGGGTTTTAGGTCAGAGAAATGGTTTTTGAAATTGGGATTTCTTGATTTCTTGAATGCAATGCAACTTTTGGGAATGAATTTCAAGATGGTAGATCAGCTGTTTCAAAAAGGGCGTTGAAATTCTCTTTGTACTCAACTGGGACTTATAGAGTTCAAATTTCAGTTTTTGTTTTTTTTCTCAAATCAGGCTAACACTGTTCTCCATCATGACTTGAAAGAGTTAAATTACCTTTATTTGAGCTTCTAATGATACAATTTTTTTGTATCCCTCATTTCCTGGATATTAATTTGTGATTCTAATGTTGCAGGGTCCTCAGTATGTTTGCACAAATTTTTGGACTTTTGTTTGCATGACTTGCAGTGGGATCCAGTAAGTATTTTCTTTAGTTATTTCAGCATCTATGATTTCTCCATAGAAGTAATTGTTGCTTTAGCGAGGTTTTGCGTATCTGGTAGTATGTAATTTCATCTGTGTTTTGTAGATCAATGCATTATGATTTTTTGCAATATAACTTTTTTGTAACTTTTGTTGTTGTTCATTGTGATGATTTTAAGTTCCTTAACTCCAAGGAGTTATTATCTCTTTCTTTTTCAATTTGGCCAATGGATTGTACTTACTTTCGCATGATTCTGGTGGAGTGATATGATCTCAGAATCAAGTTTTTCAAATCTTTACTATTTTTGTCCTATCCCAGCAGTAATTTGTGTTCATATGAATTTGTGTTGCAGTCGTGAGTTTACTCATCGTGTAAAATCTGTATCAATGTCAAAGTTCACTTCACAGGAAGTTGAAGCTCTTCAAAATGGTGGTAATCAGGTTTGAACTAGTGTTACATTTGTTTTTATCTATGGAAAGAGTGGGATGCTTTTAAAATGCTGATGAGATGTCCTTTTTTTTGCTCTTTTCAGCGTGCAAGAGATATATATCTTAAGGATTGGGACCTGCAGAGGCAAAGATTGCCTGATAGCAGGTGCAGAATATGTTATTTATCTCTTAAGTGCTAGGCATCTACTTGTCAGATTTGGGGTTTTCTAATAACTCTTTCTCATTGCAGCAATGCTGATAAAATCCGGGAGTTCATAAAGAATGTATATGTAGACAGAAAATATGTTGGAGGAAAAACATCTGACAAGCCTCCAAGAGACATGCAGGTAATATCTTCCTATCTAGTGTACTGGTGCTTTCAATTCTTCAAATTTAAAATTTTTGCCAAACCTCTATGCTGCTTGGCTTTGTTTCCTAAAATCATGTTTTCTAATTAGAAAATGAAGAGACTATGGTTGTGGATCATTTGATCTGAAGTTTAACTTCCGAGTTCTTACTTACTGTTTTTTCTATAATGATATTTGCTTTATCTGTTTTCTTTAGAGAAAACTGAAGTTACTATTTTCATTCAAGAGCCACTGCCCACATTGGTATTTGTTAAACAAATATATGCAAATGATATGGGTGTTTCTATGTGCTTGTCTCTCAGTTTTATTTGAATTCATCTCACTAAATCTTAGAGCAGTAGTTTAATTGTGATAGTCTGAAATGAATTTGACAGAGTCTTAGAAATCATGAAGATGAGATAAGACGTGCCAGTTCTTATCATTCTTATTCTCAAAGTCCGCCTTATGACTATCAATATGAAGATCGGCGTTATGGAAAACAAGCTGCTGCTGTGCTTTCTAGGAAGCCTGGTTCAGATCGAGGCCACTATGTTGGGAAGGTTTCTAGTTTTGTCTACAGTCCTGGTCGCTTAAGTGATCAAATGTTTGAGGACAGGTTTGCAAACGAGGGCTCTGCTCCTAGGGTTTCAGACTACTCTGTGTCCAGTGGAGGTGATCCATTCAAATCTGGTACAGGGTCTCCAAATTTTCAGAAGGACATTGGATTTAGCAGCCCAACTGCTCAACCTCCAAGAGATGTTCTAAGTGAAGATACACAACATCAAACAATCAATTTGTTTGTGGATCCAAGTTCCAAGAAAGATGCTGGAGGGATTCCACGCCCACAGGTCACATATCTTGCAACATATCTCAGACTTCTAATTAGCAAGAAGTAGTTTACTTTTTAAGTTGTGTGCCACATCTGAAAATATATTGTTCTTTTGGAGCATTGTCATTGAAACACTATGCAGGCTTCAATTTATTCTGGTGGGATACTTCTATATGGTGATTATTAACATCAAGAAGAAAGCGCAAACCTACATGATCAATTGTGTTGATGATAATGTATCTAAAAATATTCTGGTGGAGCCTACTGGCTTTTTCATTTATTCAATTCAAAGTTCAGGCATGTGTATGGATGGTTTGTGTTTTGCTGCATATACATGCTTGATGCATACACTAAAACCTATAAATATATGCACATTTGAGATCAGTAGTAATGCATTTAGATAACTTTATGATTGTTGGAATGTGAATCTAGCTAAGGCTTTTAATGTGTTTCACCATTAAAAATATGTTAATACAGGTTGGCATGATCATAGTGATATTTAAATGCTGGAGATGCCAGTGTTGTCTAGTATATGAACCCTTTTTCTTTGTTTGCTGTAGTTCTACGGGCTTTATCATGTGTGTTCTTACAACTACTTTTATCTGTTTAATCATCTCATCATCAACTGACATCAGAATTGTTCCTTTATCTAGAGAACTAAATCCATGGGCAGTTTTGGGTCATTTGATAGCAATTCCATGTCTGTCAAGTCATATAATTCAGGCATTGGACTGGATGTTGTCTCTGAACCTGAACAAACAGCTGGGTCCTGTCATGATAAAGCATCTACGTTCCCCCAATCATCTGTTCCTGTGAATTATGGTGGCCTGGATCTGTTTACTGCAACTGAGGCTTCTGCTGCTCCACCTATAGATTTTTTTCAGTTACCTGCAACATCATCAATTTCATCCGAAGATATATTTCAACCTGCGGCGGTATCTACGATGCCACCTGTGAATTTATTTCAACCTTCCCCAGCTACTCCATCAATAGACTTAATTGCTGGGATTGCTGAGCAGCCCCCAGCTGCAAGCTTTGATAGAAAATCACCAGAGTTACCTGAACCTAAAAATGAAGGATGGGCAACATTTGATACTCCTCAGCATGCAGCATCTAATCCAGTAACGCAAAATCTTTCAACTGCTGTAATGTCCAGCGATGGAGATTTGTCAGTGAAGTTAGACCAATTGTCATCCTTAAACACAACCATTCAGTGGCCACTGTTTGGAAATTCTAGTGCTTTTGGGGCTACTTCATCAATGTCTAGTCAATGGCAAGAGGGCTTGCATGATGGTCAAGCCTCCACTGCTGCAACTAGCACTCAGGTAAGCCATGCTCAAGTCCATTGCAGTTTTGTGAAGAATAAGAAGCAATGATGCTTGTAGCATAAATTTATTCATGTTTTTCGCTGCTTGGCATACATATGGTTATTGTTAGAAATATAAAGTTCTGTTTCTCCTGTCAAATGTATGGTCAAGTGATCCATTTCTTTGAACAGTCATGGAATGCTTTTAATGATTCTGCTGAATCACTTTCTTTGGAACCACAAGTGGCAGTGTACAATCATTTGGCCACCACTGATCAACATTTGGGCTTAGGAGTTTCAGAGGTTTGCTATTCTATTTTCTAATGATGCTAACTATTTACGTTTCTTCAATGTATGTTTCAAATGTCTGTTTCTGCAGAATCTTGATAATGATGCAATCCAAACAGCTGCCTCCCATACTGGTTTCCCTGATGCTACTTTATCATCAGAGGATGGCTTGGCACCATCATATGCTCCATTGGTTAATCCACCTTTGGTTTGTTCTTTTAACTAACTTACCAGTTTTTTTTGTACTTACATTACATGTTTATGATCAAGCTCTTCTTTAATCTCTTGAGGTTCTGAACTTCCTTAATTTTGCAGGGAGAGAAACAGTCCTATGCTGCTGATCGTAAATCAACCAACCCGTTTGATCTTCCTTATGATTCTGAATCGGAACAAAGTGATATGGTATGTCATGCATGTTCATCTTTGAATATGTTTATACTGTGTTATTTCGCTAAAATTGGTTGATCTTTACCTGAGGTTAAAGCGTGTCTCTGTTTTATACATGCTAGCCTTTTTGCTCTGGTTCTATTTAGAGGGATTGTACATTTTGCTTACGGTTTCTTTCAAGGGGATATTTTCTTTAATTTTTTGTTCACTTTGTGTTGGTTGGTCTTGCTGAGAACGTACCCTATTTCAAAGCCTAAGGTTTAAGTTTTATATATGTGTATATATATATATATATATATATATATATATAGAGAGAGAGAGAGAGAGAGAGAGAGAGAGAGAGAGAGAGAGAGAGAGAGAGAGAGAGAGA
>NC_030854.1:33872424-34054977 GCF_000208745.1 Theobroma cacao
GAGAGAGAGAGCAGAGAGCAGAGAGAGAGAGAGAGAGGAGGGAGAGAGAGAGAGAGAGAGAGATGACACGATCTATGTGCCGTCCTTTCTAGGACAATTAATGATTTTCAAGGTCAAAGGTTTAGGTTTTGTAGAGAGAAGTGGAGAGAAGGAACAAAAATCTTTGCGTTTTCTGTCATGGATAACTGCCAAGATGATGTTGAAAGTATAGCCATTTGTTTTGGTTAGACACCCATGTACTTCCATTTAATTGTTTCGAGGAATTTGAATTTATGTTGCCTCTCAGGGTTGTCTAAATATCAGTGTTTTCAGGAAGAATATGATGTGCTAGGGGTAGCATAAAATTCGAATTAAGTTGTTATGGTGTAACTAAAGGGTGGTAAATGAAGATCTCATATCATCATTCCGAGTGATTAGGTGGTTCCTTCCATTTCATTATTTCTTTTTATCTGAAGCATTTTCTAAACAAACAGCTTGTTGTTCTAGTTTTTTTTACCTATCTATTATTCCGTAAGTTTCTGGATTCTGGATGGACATGAATATAGATAATTTCATAATTGAAGGAGAAATTGGTGATTAGATGATATGCCAATCTTTAGCATGCTTGCAACCACCTTCTTTTTATGTAAGACATCAATGGTGTTTCACCCTTTCTTGTTAATAGTCCATGCTTTACAGCAGATTTGGAGTATGGGAAGGGCAGTTGCAATATTGGAATTATTCTAATCAGTTTCTTCCTGGTTTATGGCATATTGCAGTTCTTGGATATGAGTTCATTACAAACCGCACTTCCTAATGCTCAGTTGCCATCCACCTATCTTGGTGGTGTATCGCAACCCTGGTTTCCTCAGAATCCAGTGACACCTTGTATCCCTGGAACACCACAAGGTAGTGTTTATTTTCTCCTTGGAACTTGAGAGCCATAATTGTAAGTTCATGGTTGGCTGATGGATCTTATTGGACATGTACTAAGGAAAAGAAAAAGGAAAAATAAAAGCAAAACTGATGCCTTTGAAAAGCATCTATGACAAGGAATCATGAGGTTTTCCTAAAGTAGATCCTTGAATTATTTTCGTTTGTTTCTGCAGGTGGCTTAGCATACATGTCCAGCCAAGCACCAAGTTCTCAATTATCGTGAGTTGTTTTTATCATGTTATAGTCAATTATATCATCATTATTGTCTTTCCCCAGTAGACATCATCGTTTTACGTCATTCTTACCTGCTTTTCAAAGCATTGATTCTCCATACAATGTTTGTTTGGCTTGTGGTTTCTAGTTTAACGTTATTAATCTATGGAAGTGTTAGTTTTCTATTATCCTTTAAATTCTTAATTTTCAAAACATTTATTAGAATATTGGTTCAATTCAAACTGCCTGGAATGACTCATTTGGTTTTTGCTTGGGGAATGCCGTGTTACTTGTGTGTCATACTAAGACCCAATCAGCAACACCATATTTGTAGGAATTGGGTTATTCAAGAATATGTCTAAAATTACTGATTCATATGAGCCTGCTAGAGAATAAATCTGTCACTGGGCATTAATGCTAATTACAATTTGTATGCTCAAATCAACTTTGCATAATTGTATTATGTTTTCTGAATTCAAAATTCGTTTTCTATTTTGTCAGGAATGTCCCAGCCCAAGGGCCTGTTGCTTCCATAGGAGGAAATCCTTTTGCATAGGATTCTACTGGCAAAAGTAGCATTTTAGTACTTTTTCAGTCAGTGGTAGTTTCCTAGTGTCAAATGTAGCCAATATCTCGGTACATTAGAATTAAATCTGCTGCGAAGTCATTCCAATTTTTTCTTTTGTGAAAAATAATACATTGCCTAGGCGGAAAATTCTTTTTAGTGCTATGTTATTTCGGGCCTTTTGTTTGTATGTGAGCTATGTTAGAAGCAGTGATGCACCCAGGAAAGTGGTAGAGAGATAGGTTTGTTATGGTTCTTTGGGTGGCAAAGATTTGAATGTATTGTAATTGTGCCGGTTCATAGGCTCTATAAGTTATTCTTGTTTGCTGCTTTTTCAATTTTGGTTGCGTTGCACTGTCACAAATTATGGAGAGATCTCCAGCAATCTTGAACTGGTTATCTCTTGTTACCTCTGCGGTTGTGTGTATTTGCCTTACATTTCAACTTCCTTTTGTGTTTCTTGAAATCCTTCCCTGTTGATATCAGACTAACAAAAAAAAAAAAAAGTAAATATTGAAAAGCTTCTTTGGGTTGATCATTACTAGGAGAGCAAAGATATCTGAGTCTTGACTGGCAAAAGGAAAAGAGCATGTTCATGGAAGCAAACTCTGCATTCTGCAAAATGGAGAATGTTGCGTCACCATGAAATCATTCCTCATGCAAAAGATGGGAAAGGGTAGCTATTCAAAACTTTGCAGCTAAGTAACGCAGGATTCAAGAAGTTGACAGACAAAAGACATGCACCATATAATATAAATGCATTGGTGCGAATAGATTGTAACTTGGAACAGGAGTAACACACGATTCGTGGCCTCTTCTTTGTAGGCAATTGCCAACAACAGAGATCCATCGACGGAAATCCTTATAAGGTTACAAGCACAGCCACGTGTTAGACTCAATATGCTTCCAGGTAATGGCTTTCTCTTATCTCCGATAATAAATTTGCTTTTTCCCACTGCTAAGCCAGTGGGGCTATATCTCCCGCTGCTCTCTAGTTCCACATCAGCTACTTTCCTTCTCCAGAGTACCAGCTTGTTCCACTTAAACCTGAAGACCCTTGTTGCAAAGCCCCGTTGGTGGATCATCCTCATGAAAGCAAGCGAATAAGTCTGGAAACAGTTTCAGATATTTTATCTGCAATCCAACCACAAGACAATTTAAGAGAGTTTCATTTCCTAGTAGTGAATTTGAGGATCGTTTGATTTCATTGAACTTGGCATTTCTATCATCTCACTTCACGATCAATTCCTTTAGGAAGAAGATATATAAGACGACTTTTCTGATTGACTTGTACTCTCCCGGGGCAGATTTTGGAGCTGGAGTTTACTTACTATAAGGGAGCGAGCGATTCATTGGTGCAGTGAGTGCCTCAGCTTCACTATATTTTGATGTTGAGAGAGAGTGGTTAAACACAATGCGAATGCCTCCAGTCTCTAGGAGTAGGAACCCTCAGGAGATGCCCTACTTTGGGGGGTACTCTCTTCGTCATTTGCATTAGAATTTGATGTTTTAAAGATGGCAGGTGATCCTTCTCGTTGGTTTGTGATGAATCATGTCAATCTCGATCCCGTGAAAGCTGCATTTCCTCAGATAATTTGGCAAGGTGAAGACGAAGTATCAGAGAAGAAAGAGAAAGAATCAACCCTAATGATATTCGCTGATGGTAGAGCCATGTCATATAATTTTAACAATGGGACATCAATGGAGCTTTGTGATTTAAAGCCAAAACGCTTCACCAGCCACTGCTGCATTAATCTATGAACAGGGTAATGCCTGTCAATATTTTGGAAGTCTTTACTTTTTAAAGGCAAAATTGGTATTATCTTCCCATCTCTTTTGAAATTACGTCTTGTTCCTGCAGTATGGAATACGTTTGCTATAGTTGGGACTATGTTGTTGTTAATTAGCATCTAGTTTGGTAGCGTTGATTTGCTGGTTTTATGTTCATTTCCAATTATGTAAGTAACATGTTCTATAGTTCATCTTGCATATTATGGGTTCAGTTGCATATACTAACATGCTCGATAGTTCATCTGGTTGACAGGCTTTTTTAGTAGACATTTTTAATGGCTTTGCTCATATGATCTTCATTAGCTGATGCTTCAGTGGATTTGTGCATGTAGCGTATGCTTGTTTTTAAGTAAAACATGACTTCAAATTTGACAGTGTGCTGGATACAACATATAAGAATTCCTGTGATTTGTGTTGATAAAACGCAACACTAATTTGAGTGAAACCTAATGTTACATGAGGCATGGGAAACTACCTTTACATTGGAGGCACACCCTCTAGTTAGCATTGTTCCCTGGCAATGCTAAAAGTCAAATGACCAGCACAAGGGAATTGAGAGAAAAGAGTATTAACACAAAGGGGGAAGTCCATTTGTATTTTATAAACATTTACAATGCTATGTGCATATCAAGTACAGCACTAAAAATAACTGTTCACCAAACCCTAACACCCAAAACTGATGTCTTACTCTAAATTACTTTGTACAAAATATGTATCCTTTACGCATTGCCCATCTGCACAGATCAAGATACAAGCAGTTAGAATAGTCAGGGCAAAACCCCTCATGCCTTCAACCTGTTAAATCAAAAACAGCCAATCCATTATAACAGACACGGTTATAAAATTCACGTTAGCTGCACTCCAACTCCCTAATATGGTCGTATTGTATGAAAATACAAGATTTAACAAAACAAGCCAAAAGAAAAGAACAAAAATAAAGACTCAAAAGCTCCTTTAAAGTCTGCATCCACAATGTCTGAATTCCTCCAAGCACCCATCAAATTGCTACTAACAGATCAATGCAGATAGAAACCATCTACCCTGCCTGGCAGCAGCACCATCATCAACTACATCAAACCGTTAGCCTCCGCCAGCATTACTCATGTCATGTGTCATGCCTAGTCACCTAATTTGTTCTTCTTTGGTGAAATGTACTAAACTTGGTCACTTTTCCCTTAAAATACCAGGCACAGTGGGGTTCAAAGAATTAGATTTATGCGAGATACTCCACATAAATCTTGTGGTGGCAAGCTCTTCTTTCCAGTTTGCTAGCAGTTAGCATCTTTCCCTCAAAGCTAAATGCATAAATAGTTAAAACTCAAGATTAAGAACATATTGATGCATACTTTTGTCCAGCATTAGTTTCAAAATGATTGAATGCCTGAACTTTCTTACAAATCATAACAGTGAGAACTACGGGGCATTGAAGTTTCAGTTAACAATTTATTTCAAATAAATAAATATATAACATATCACTCATTTTTGAAATGAGATAAAATCCTAGTTGAATACAGCCACACCACCATTACCACAACTCCATTGCCTCTCTGCCATTTCTGGCAAACTTTAACTCTTAAGTTTTTCTTTCTTTTCAATGTTCATTTATTTTTTTTCCACAAGATTAAAAAGGCAAATCATCAACATAATGAACCCAACAGCATTGGGAACCATGAACCAAATTCACTATCCTGAAAGATCTCAGAAGTCAAACAAGAAATCTTGACCCATACTTGCAATTAACCAAATCAACAAGAGGTGCAAGAGGAATACAGAGAGCATTCTTTAAAAGAATCATAGATCAATAAATCAGTAAATAAGAATAGAAAATCTAGATTGCTTTCACTTGATACAAGTAAATATCCCTAAGGTGGCATATGGTATGAGGTGATCTCCTTAAAAATCTGGGGTGATCTATTCGTTGTGATTAGATGACTGTGTTTGGTAGTAACTCAAGAATTTTGCGTGGCAGTGAGTTTAGTGATTTTAGATCGCCAAGAGTGATCAGTTGTAAGTTGATCTAAATCCCATAAAAAAAGGTGGGAAAGTTTAATCACCAGGGGGAGTGATCTGCAAAATCATTTTAGGACAAATTTGCCTCGTAATGGTGCGCATTTCTCTCCAAATTTTTTGTCTTCATAAAAATCTCCACTTTTTAATTATTTCAATTATAAGACAACTTCTATGAGCTTGATATTTATATGAACATGTCAATAACTTTGATTGGTTGTTTTAGGAAATTATACTCATTAAAACTGGTTCAGGCCTTGTAATTTCCTATAGAACAAGCAGATTCTTATTTTATTAATGGTTCATTGACTAAAAATTCAAATTGTTGTTTTTTTAAATAATCTTATTATTTTAGGTATAAGGCTATTTTAAGTATTTTGTACTTGGTAATCCTTTTTTCTATGCAATACCAAGCACATCAATTTAAGATCATTGGTGATTTATAATTTTAAGCCAAACATGATATTCTAAGATCTCTAGTGATCAAAAAAACCTTGGTGATCTTATCACCATGGTGATTAAATCATCATGGTGATCTTGAAACTGATACCAAATGTTACCTTAATGAGAAGACTATCATCCAAACTCCTATAACTGCAGAAATGTTTACCCAAGCACAAAATTAAACATACAGCATAACTATTGGATTACTTACCGAAATAAGACCTGAGAAGATTGGTGTGTCCATGCCGGACTGCCAGTAGAGTGTTAGACCCTCAAACCCAAGCGAGGGTCTCAAAGTATTGAAAGCTTTGAATCCCAATATAATTCAATGGACATCGGTTGAGAGTCTCAGGATACTGCTTTAGGTCATAAACCCTTAGCAAAATCCCATCCTTTAGCTCATAGCAAATTGCTTTATAATCCACAAGAATCACAACCTTTGATTCTTCACCTTCAGATCGGATAACAGACAAAACAGGGAATCCAAAATAGTTCTCAATAAAGAACGACCTCAAGTCAGGCAAAATTTTCATAGCATCATCGAGTTTCAGACAGTATTTAAGGAACCAATGAGAATAATCAGCCGCCATCTCAAAAACATTAACTTTCAAACAAAATGGCATGTATGTAACTCCAAGATGCAAATGGCCCCGAGACTCCCCAAAATATCGACTATCCTCATCCTCTGATTCCTCTGGAGCTTGAAACATAGGAGCCAACATTGGTATTTTTTTCAATATTTTATTCTCCACATCAAACCGCAAAGATTTCCTACCATTACTATTCCAGTGAATGACCCCATTACAAAAAACAGCATAGTCAAACCTTATATACTCATTTGCCTGAAAGCTAATCCAAGAAGCATCCCATGCATCAGACTTTGATGAATAAATATATATAAAAAACCTGTTACTTGGAGATATCAATTTCCTTACACAAATTATCTTATAATAAGGTGATTTAATAGGATCATAGGCTAAATTAACAGCACGCAAAGAACCCAACTGTGAAACAGGCAAAGAAATAATTCTGAACTTATGGGTAGATGGATTACAGATGAAATACCTCGACCCTTCATCACTTTTGTAATAACAATGACCCAAAAGCAAGCCATTGCAGGATTGGAGGATTTTGAACTGTGGGTCAACAATGAAATCCAAGACGGGAACTTGGGTTTCAGGGTTTAAGGGAAGGACAGGTAATCCAAAGGGTAGTCTGTAGTAGTTTCCAATGCCTAGAAAGAGAGCCGTTGGGGTGAGAAAGCCTTGGTTTTGGTGGTGGAGAGAGTGGGAGTGAGAGAATTGGATGCTGGAAATGAGGGAAAGCCAGCGTTTTGAGACGGATTTAAGTTTGAAGAGAGGTTTTGGAGGGATTCTTATGAGGATTTGGGTTAAGAGGTCTTGGTTGTGGGCTATGGTTTCTGCTGAAGAAATGCCGGCGGAGGAGGGTTTGGTTTTCTTCATAGCGGCAATGCCTAATTCTTCAGATTTGGGGAATCGGGACTTCTGTTTTGCTAGACTACCATAAATTAATAAGATAAAAGAGTATTTAGACACATGAGTAAATTCATCCAATTGTAAAGTTGAAAAGAAATTCCATCCAAGTATTCATATGCCGCTCGTGCAAATCTCTATCAATTAAATATTTAAAAATGTAATAAGCTTTTGAAAATGATATTCCAAGGATTTAAAGAAAAATTATTTAGAAATTTTGAAATAATTATTCAAAGATTTTAAAGATGTATTCAAAAGTTTTGAAAATAGTACTCAAAAATTTGAAAGATGGTTACTAATAAACTACTTTCAATTGAACCCTTTATTGAATTGAAAGTTCCACGCAACTCATGTTTAAGGCAAAGCACCGATCAGTTGCAATCGAGTAATCAACCTAAACTGACTATAACAGCAACCGTCGACTTGATTATTTGGTGACGGTTGTTGGCATTGGTTTTGACTGACAATATTGGGGCCATCGCGGTTTGATTGTTGGGGGCATTCTCCCCTAACCGGATTGATCAAAAAATCGAGGGGGGAGGGGGTGAATTCCATTAATAGGCTTCATTAATCCCCCACCTCTCTTCTTTCTTTCCTTACTAGGCTTCCCTCATTCTTCATTTGTCCCCTCTTCTTTTTTCCTTCTTCTTTCCTTTGCTTGGTGCTCTCTGTCATCTCCTCTTGCCAACATCTATCTTCCACCTTGTTGTCGGTCGCCTCTGCTTCAAGGTCTGCTTATTGTGGGTTGTCATGTAACTCTTTTCATGGCTGCTTTCATGTTCATGATCATGACTCATGTTCATGTTCACTTAAACTTTCAACCGATCGAAATCAACTAAAATCTAGGTCGGCTTCTATTGATCAGTTTTTCCTTGTAAACGGTGGGCTTTGGTAGGTTGAAATTTTCCATCAATTTTGTCGATTTTTATTTCTCCCAAAATCGAAACTGACAAATGCTTTCTCTTACTCATGTTAACAAGTCATGATTCTTCTTTTCAGAAAATGCATTCATGAAAATAAACTTATTACAAAAGGATTTCAAAATCTTTTAGCTAGTGTTATTTTTCTGTTTTCAATATTTTCACTTATCTTTTAATTTAAATCAATTTTGTCGATTCTCTTTTTGAGTAAAAATTGAATCATGTGTGGATAAAGTAAGCATATAAGATATAGTTTTTTAACACATGTGATTGTAGAGCAGTTCATCCATTGGGAATCATAGAGTAAATATGTCTGGTATTCACTCCCATCTTTCCACATTAGGGCAACCCCTCCACCATTCCATTGTGTATTTTGATATGTTCTACAACGTGCAGCCACAAGAAACTTCATGTTTTTGCTGGTGAGTATTCTTTCTAGAGTAAACCACCATTGACATTGTTCACTGGTTTTATAATCCATAAAAAGGCCAAGTTTAATTGTTTCATCTCCACAAAACCATCAACCAACGATTGTACTATCCTCTTTATATTATGTAATAATGATACCAACAATCTTTTGCATGGATGAGCAGTTAAAAGTGTTAGAGAATGTCCATTAGATAAATCCCTATCAGCAGGAAATTCAAAAATTATGGAAGATCAAATAGTTAGTCAAAGTACTCAACCTTGCCAACAGATTTAATTTCTCCACAAATCTCTTTTGCACTTGTTACAACAACCTCAACAATTTGATTACTATTTTACCTTTTAAGATTTTATCTTGCAATAGCTTTTTCTTATATTTAGAACTTTTAAAAATGCAGATAAACCTGTACTGCTCTATATATATATTGGTTGTGAATTAGAAAAAATATACAATAAAAATTATTCAATCCTGTCATGGTATCAAAGCCTTACCTCTAACGAACTTTTTTTTTCGACTAAAATGGCTTCTGATTCGTATACTAATAACTCATCAATTGCTACCGATTCTTCCAATCTTACCAAAAATTTAATAACAATTAATGCTGCTGCTCAGTTGCCTCTTAAACTCACGTTACTTAATTATTTCTCATGGAAGGCTCAGTTTAATACTCTTTTGTTCGGCTTGAATCTTCTTGGGTGTCTTGATGGCAACTTTCCCTGTCTTTTTGCAACGGTGGTTTAGAATGGTAAAACAGTTTCAAATCCAGATTATCTTCCATGGTGTCATCAAGATCAGCTGCTTCTACACGCAATCTTTGCCTCTCTAAGTGAGGGGGTCATTCCACTTGTTTCCTCTGCCAAAACTAGCCAAGAGGCCTAGACTCGTCTCTCTCGTCTCTATTCCAAGAGATTGACTACTCATATTATTCATCTCAAGGACAAGCTTACTTCAATTACTCGTGGATCTCTTTCTGTCACTGACTTTCTTATTTCCATTAAATAGATTGCAAATGAACTAACTGTTCTTGGGGATCCACCAAGTGATGTTAATCTTCTTGTCTACACCACTCGTGGTCTTGGTCCTGTCTATAAGGAACTTATCACTGCCTTGAGGACTCAAGACACTGTTGTTCCATTCGAAAAATTGTTTGATAAAATCATTGATCATGAAACTTTCCTTTTTTACAATGAAAAACAATATCCTGATCCTACTCCACCAATTACAAATCTAGCCCAAACATCTTCTTCCTCCCACCGTCCTCCTAAGTCTTTATCTCCTTCCTCTGCACCTAGTTTACTTCCCAATCCTGTTTTTGTAAATAAACAATATAAACTCACTAACTCTTATAATTCCAATTCAAACTTCGTTGTTTGTCAATTTTACAGTAAGCGCGATCATGATGCCAAAAGATGTTTTAAATTGTTTCCTCAGCTTCGCTCACAACGTCCTTCTGCCAATAATGTTACCACTTCTTCAGTTCTTACTTAATGGATAGTCAATTTTGGTGCATCTCATCATGTCACTTCGAATATGTCTAATCTTTCTCTTCATTAACCTTATGAGGGCCCAGATGACATTCAAATTGGTGATGGTTCAAGTTTAAAAATTACTCACACAAGCTTAATTTACTTTCCTTCCTCTTTCAATTTATCTAATGTTTTGTGTGTCCCATCTATTAAACAAAAGTTAATATCTGTTGCTAAATTTTGTCAAACTAATCAAACCTCTTGTGAGACCTCAACCCCTATAGGCTCATAACAAGACATAGGCGTAATAACTCGGGTCAGGGGTAGTTTCGTCATTTCCTCTAAAAAGCTCACAGAAAAAGGTTTTATGATATTTTAAGGTCTAAATAGGCATAAGACTGAATAAATAATGTGTAATGATGAAAACACGAAGAAAACTAGAAGTTTCAATAATTTTCACCACAAGGGCAAAATGATCATTTTCACCTCGGGTCAAAATTTTTAAGTTTCGTAAACGCGAGCATGTCTAGACCATTATGGACTTGTTTTAGTATCAAAAGAGTAAAAAGATTGCACTAAGGATTGAAGAAGAACAAGTTAATGTGCTAAGGGCATTTTCGTAATTTTAAGTGGAATGGATAAGCTTGAGCTATAAATATCTTTTTCTTCCAGCAGCTTCTTCATTCTTCAACAGCTTTTTCTCCTTCTTCTTCTTCCATCTCACGTAGCTTCCATCCTCCATAGAAGCTTGATATGAAACTTTCACAACTTTCTCTTTCTAACTCTAATTTTCATACTTTTGTGCTCTTTTGACTAAAACCCTTATGCTCTTTCACTCTCTCACTTTAAAACCCTCAAAAAGTCCTTGTTCAACACTTTTTCTCACTACTTGGAGGTTTAGAGAGAGAAAGAGAGATTTTTCATAATTGTTTGAAAGCTATTGGAAGAGAATTCAACTATAAAAAAATCCTAAGGTGAGTGATGAACTAGGCTTGGTTTTAAGTTGTTGATAATGGCTAGTAATTGGGATTATGAGTTGTTTTGTTATTGAGTTGTTTATTCATTTTTAGTGTGATTAGAGTAGTGCAAGGAATAGCCATTTGATATAGTTGGAAGCCAATTAGGAATGATTAGAAGAATTTGAATTAGAAACTAGCTTTTGGAGTGATATTAATGTAAATTGGATTGGTTGTGATGTTGTGTGTGTATAGGTTCCAACAAGGCCTCACTTGCCCATTTGAACCATTAGTGGAGGTTAGAGTTGATTAGAGGTTCAACAATACCGGTGAGTGAACTTGCATTAAAAAGGTTTTGGGAGGTGTATACAAGTATGTTTGATTGAATCCCTAAAGTGTTTTATTCATTTTATCTTCAAAATTGGTGCCTTGGGAACAAGCCTTGATAAATTGTTTCTATATGTGACATGTGCTTGTTATGGATTGTTGCACTACTACATTATGTTGATATATATATATATATATACGAATAATGTTGTGTAATGATATTGACTCGGCTATGTGCGAGTAGGAGTGCACATAAGCTGTTGTTGACCTGGCTATGTGCGAGTGGGAGTGCGCATAAGCCGTTGCTGACCCGACTATAAGCGAGTGGGAGTGCGTATAAGTCGTTGCTGACCCGACTATGTGCGAGTAGGAGTACGTATAAGCTGTTGCATATGAGCTGATGATGATGGGAGGGTGTGCATGATGATTGATATATATATACATATATGGTATATGGTTGTAATGCATGTGAAATTTTGGCATGTTGAACTTTGGAAACTTTTGAGCATTTCATGTTGAAATTGGCATGATGAATCTTGAAAATGTCCCATTTTCTTGCAAATTGAGTTCATTGCAATACCAAATGGATTTTAGTGCAAAGGAGGTCCTTTTTACACTTAGGTGCCTTGCTTCTTGCTGCAGCGAGAAACATTCTGTTTTGGCAGCCAGAAACTCGCTACAGCGAAAATAAATTTCGCTGTAGCGAGAAACTCTCGGGTTTTAATGTAGTGCTTTTATTTTGATGAGGATTTTGACCACTTTCTCGTCCGAACTAGGAAAAGTGGTAAATATTAAAGTTGTAGCTCTACCTCTTAGCTTTCTAATGGTATAAAAATCAGGTCAATTGGACTTTTGTAGCGGAAGATATGCTAGAAAAACTGAAATACATGCAAATTGATACTATTTCTCGCTGCAACGAGAATGAACTTCACTGCAGCGAGAAACATTCTGTCCTGCTTGCTACCTTATTCGGTTTTTGACATATTTTTCACCCATTTTACTTTGTGAATTGATCATGGGTTGTTGCAACACTATGAGGTTATTAATTAAAGTTTGAAATAAGGGGTTTTTAGTAAGAAATTAAATCAATTGTATTGTTTTTGAAACAAATGCATCATGATTTTCAAATTCTTCCTATTGATTGCTTGTTTCCTTCTTATGTTCACTCACTGAGTTTCGTACTCACATTTTTAAAATTCGTGTTTTTAGATTTAGAGGCAATTGGAACCTAGATTGAGTCGCACACATATGCTCGTCTTCTTGGTAGGTACTATAGCATCTCAATAGCTGTATCTTCACCCAGAGTCACTCCGCTGATGGTCTCGAGTCTATTACTTGTGAACATGTATATGTAATGTAAACTATTAAGAGTCATGTTATAAATGAAGTATGTATATGTTGGATTGATGATGACAGTACTTTGATATAATATAAAAATGAATATTCAATTGTTATAAAATATTTCTGAAACATTTACTTTTGAGAGTTACAACACTTCATTTTAAAGATGATGGATGAGAATGATAATCGAAATTGCATAAGGAGGCTTGCTTGGGCTTAGTGGGCTATGTTCATTGGGCCCATGCGTCGATCATGCCCCAAGAATTTAGGCTGTGACACCTCTATTGAATTTTTTCCATTTTATTTTCTTGTCAAGGATCTTTGTATGGGGACACCTCAACTCCGCCAAAAGAATCCGCATGATCTTTATGAGTGGCCGACTATAGAGAGTACAATTAAAAATTTAGCTGTGGCTCTTTCTACTGACACCACTCTTTCAACATCTCCAGTGATTTGGCATGGTCGTCTTGAACATCCATCTCTAAAAATAATTAAATCTCTTGTTCATTCTGGTTTAGTTTCACTTTCAACACCTCTGCCCTTAAACCTTTTATGTGACTCCTGTTTATGTAATAAAAGCCAATGTCTTCCTTTTGGTGAATCAACCTTAGAAAGTAATGGGCCCTTTGATTTAATCTACACTGATGTTTGGGGGCCTTCTACTATTCAATCTGTTGATGGATTCTACTACTATGTCATATTTGTTGATCACTTTACAAAGTATATTTGGTTATATCCCTTGCACCTAAAGTTTAATGTGTTTACTATCTTTCGTCAATATAAGGTTGTGGTTGAGAAATTTTTTAAACGTTCCATTATCTCTGTTTACTCAGATAGTGGTGGAGAATATGCTGCTTTAAAAGATTACTTATGCACAATGGGTATTCAACACCTCAAAACACCACCTCACACACCTCAACATAATAGGACTATTAAAAGACGTCACAAACACATAGTGGACATTGGATTAACTCTTCTTCATCAAGGTAAACTACCTTCTAAATATTGGTCTTATGCTTTTCAAACAGCTGTCTACTTAATCAATCGCCTTCCTACTTCTATCATCAATTTTTCTTCTCCGTATGAAAAATTATTTCACAGAAAACCTAATTATAACAAATTAAGAGTTTTTGGGTGTTTGTAGTTTCCCTGGTTGAAACCATATGATTCCAATAAACTCGAACCTAAGTCTTCTCCGTGTCTTTTTCTTGGCTATTCACTTAATCAAAGTGCATACCTTTGTTTGGATATCACAGCAAACAAGATCTAAACTTCTTGTCATGTTCAATTTATTGAAACTGAATTTCCTTTGTCTAAAACTTTTACCACTAATTCTTATAATATCTATGCACATACTTGGTATCCTTCTGTCAATGTCTTTCCATCACAAAATCCTTCCCTGCCCACCATTGTGTCTCAGACATCAGTAATAACAGCCACGATAGCTCCGTTGCATACTCTGTCGCAACCATTCACAACTTCATTGCCATCTTTTTCTGCTAGGTCAGGTACCTCCATTACTAATTCTTTTCCTTTAACTAATATCTTTTCTTCACTTCCTCTTTCTAATTCTTTTGGATCAGATGTTACTCATCCTTTAATCGTACCTGCAATACCTCCTTTTTCAACAACCTCAACTTCTTCAATTCTGAAACCTCCATCTCACACCATGGTTACTCGCTCTAAAAATAACATTTTCAAACCCAAACGTCTTTATCAAACATTTACTAAACATCATCTTCCTGATTCTATTGAACCCACATGTGTCACACAGGCAACTAAACAGGTTGAATGGAGGCAAGCCATGTCAGATGAAATTACAGTACTTCTTCGAAATGGAACATGGGAACTCGTTCCTCCATCCTCTTAAAATGCCCTTGGATGCAAATGGATTTTTTGAATTAAACGGAATCCCGATGGTTCAATCTCTAGGTACAAAGCACGTCTTGTTGCCAAAGGCTTTCACTAACACCCTGGTATTGATTTTCATGACACTTTCAGTCCAGTTGTTAAGCCAATAACAATTCGACTTATTCTTGTTCTTGCATTATCCAAAAATTGGCCACTCCGTTAGTTGGATGTCAATAATGCTTTTCTACATGGTACATTGTCTGAAGAAGTTTATATGCAGCAACCATCGGGTTTTGTTGATCAGAATAATCTAGCTTTCATTTATAAATTACGAAAGGCAATTTACGGACTTAAACAGGCACCACGAGCTTGGTACACTAAGTTAAAAGGGTTTTTACTATCCTATGGTTTTGTTAACTCACAAAGTGACATCTCACTCTTCATTTCTCATAACAATGCCATTACACTCTATTTTTTGGTCTATGTAGATGATTTAATTGTCATTAGCAGTGACAAAAAATTTCTTCAATGTTTCTTGCAAGCATTGGCCACTCGGTTTTCTGTCAAAGATCTTGGTGACCTTCATTATTTCCTTGGTATTGAGGTACTTTCGACTAAGTCTGGTCTTTTTCTCACTCAACACAAGTACATCCATGACTTACTAGAACGCACAAACATGGTTGGAGCCAAGGAATGTACCACGCCTATGTCTTTTAGTCAGTCCTTTCAGCTTCATGATGGCTCTCCACCAGCAGATGCAACTATAAGTTTCGTCAAGTAATTGGTGCTCTCCAATACTTATCACTCACTGGGCCTGATGTCTCTTATGCAGTGAACAAGTTGGCTCAGTTCATGCATTCCCTTACCGAGACTCATTGGTTTGTAGCTAAGCGAATCCTACGCTACTTAAAATACACAATTTATCATGGTCTCTTTCTTCAACACCTTTAACAACTTTGTGTCAGTGCCTTCATAGATGCATACTGGGCAGGAAATCGTGATGATCGCTCATCCACATCTGCGTACATTGTTTATTTGGGTGGTAATGCAATTTCTTGGTGTTCTAAGAAGCAAAAGTCTGTTGCTCGTTTGTCAACAGAAGCGGAATATCGAGCTCTTGCCTTTTGTGCTGCTGAGGTTCTTTGGATTCAAAACTTACTTCGTGAGTTGCAAGTTAAGTGTTTATCAACTCCACAAATTTTCTGTGATAAAATAGGAGCGACATATCTCTCTGTTAATCTTATGTTTCACTCTCGCATGAAACATGTTTCCATTGATTACCATTTTGTTCGTGATCATGTGGCTTGCGGATCCTTTATTGTGTCCCACATCTCGTCAAAAGATCAACTTGCTGATGCTCTTACAAAGCCCTTATCATCCATCGTTTTTTGTCAACTGTGATCCAAGATTGGTATCTCAAATGGAAGCACCGTCTTGTGGAGGGCTATTAGAGAATGTCCATCAGATAAACTCCTATCAGCAGGAAATTCAAAAATTATGGAAGATCAAATAGTTAGTCAACGTACTCAGCCTTGTCAACAGATTTAATTTCTCCACAAATCTCTCTTGCTCTTGTTACAACAACGTCAACAATTTAATTACTATTTTATCTTCTAAGATTTTATCTTGTAATAGCTTTTTCTTATATTTAGGACTCTTTTAAAAATACAGATAAACATGTACTGCTCTATATATATATTTTGGTTGTGAATTAGAAAAAAAATACAACAAAAATTATTCAAATTATTCAATCCTGTCAAAAAGAACAGGATACTGTAGCTTTCTGATTAACAGACAAATAGTCCAAAGGGGGTTAGATAAGAAATAGTGAACAAAAAAAAAAACCATTATGAACAGGAAGCGCAAAGTCTTTTCATATTTATTAAGCATTTAGAGCACTACAAGTACATGCATTATGCAGTGGAATAACCAAAAGACATATATATAATGCCTTAATTCCCAACTGCAGTTGCTTACAATAGGACAAAGCTCATCTATGCACTGTCGAAATGTTCAATACAAGAGTGACAATAAGTATATTTAAGCACAAATATTATAACATACAACTCAGTTACTTGACTGCTTAACATGATTGGACTTGAGAATGTTGGTGCCAGCTAAAATTGAAAGTCTCTCAAACACAAGAGAGTGTCTCGAAGTACTGATAGACGTGGAATGCTTCATAATTTGATTGATGACCATGAATTTTTGGACATGGCTCTAGATCACAAAGCTTTGTCAATGTCCCATCATGCAAATCATAGGAAATTGCCTTCCCATTCACAAACACCACCACTGTAGAGACTTCATCTATCTTGGATCGTATAACACACAAAGCAGAGACTTGATTACCCCCCTCCTCGTCAGGATATAAAGGTATCTCAGGAAAACCTTTCACCACAGTCTCCAAATTCATACGGTATTTTAAGAACCAATCAGAATAGTCTGCGGCCATCTCAAAAATATTAAACTGTAAACAAAGGGGCTTGTAATTGACGGTAAGATGCAAATGTCCCCGAGATTCCCCCAGAAACCTATTGCTCTCACCGTAAGATCCCTCAGGTACGTCCAGCATCCGTGCTGGCATTGGCATTGCTTTCAAGCACATATTCTCCACGTCTAAATGCAATGAACTCCTACCCCCACCTTCCCAATGAATAGCCCCATTACAAAAAACCCCACAATTTAACCAGACATCATCAGGTTTAGTAAAATTTAATACCTTTACACTCCAAGAATCTGTCTTCGATGAATATATATCAATCTGAAATCTAGGCGCTACCCATACCAATCTCCTGATTGAAATAATCTTATAATGAACAGATTTGAGAGGGTCAAATGCTAAATTAACGGCATAAACAAAGCCATCAACTTCAGCTTGAGGAAAAGATACTATCCTGATTTTGTTAGTAGAGGGGTTGCAGATAAAGTAGCTAAGATATTGAAATTTATCACAAGAACGGCAAAGAAGCAAACCATTGCAAGACTGCATGATTCTGACATCTGAGTCTCCGAGATAGTCGAAGAAGGGGACTTTGGAGCATTGGTTCTTCAAAGGGACAACGTGGAATCCAGTAGGTGGGGTGTGGGAAGTGTCACAGTGGAACAAGAGGACAGCAGCAGTGAAAGAGGCGTTGTCACGGCAGCGACGGGCGTGGAAGAGGCAGAACTGGGAGCTGGAAATGAGAGAGAACCATTCTTTTGAAACGAATTTGAATTTGAGGAGAGGTTTGGCAGGTAGTCTGAGGAGGATCTCTGTAAGGAGGTCTTCGTTGCTGGCTATGGCGTCTGCTGCTGAAGAGATAGTGCTGCTCATGGTGTCTGGACTTTGCTCATTGACTGTGTAAAGCACAGTTCTACCCTTCTAGGATAGATATTTAAACGAACACAACGTTTGATATTTTAAGAAGTTGGTGTAAAGCTGTGAATGTCAAGGTAACAGGTTCCTGTCACGGGGCCTATGTAAAAGCCATCATTGAATTTGAGACACAACTTGATTCCGTTGAGGATAAGAATTGCTACTTTTGTCTGTTCAGTCGATTCCAACTCTTTAAGTATTTCAAAATCCATGACTAATCAGTTTAATTCAAGTAACTCATGAAGTTATGGATATAATAAATTATTTTTTTAAGAATTGCAAATCATAATAAATAATACAATAAGACTTAACTAGTAAAAACTAATAATATGTAAAAAAAATAACTGAAAATAATATTAATGTGTGAAATTGAACTAACAACACAAATGGTGCAGAATTCTTTTACTTTTAATTGAAGCACCAATTTAAATAAATAAAATAATAAAACTTGTAAAAATTGTTGAATTTAGGTATACGTAAATCGATTCAACAAGCGCAAATAGGCTTTGATGTTCAGCTTTAATTTTAAAATTTTGCTGTTTTTGATCAAGAAGTTCCAAGCCCAAACCCAAGAACCATCAACGGTGCTCAACCCAAACCCAAGTTCAGTTCAGGAAAAGCTTGCACTGCATCACCATAATTTAGACTGACTCACTCTTCCACTCTACAACCCTCCCAATGAATCTTCTAATTACAGAAACCACAATCAGCTAGGAGTATTTCTCAAAAATTTAACCTTGCTTTACATAATACAAGTAACAAATGGAACAATAAAGATTTTTTACAGAGTCAACAGTGTTTTTACATTTGTAGTATGATCAACAGTAAGTTCAGTACATTTCAGGGCATGAGAGGCCACCAGATATACATTGGCTGCACATTCTCAAGTTACTGTGTTCTGGCAACATTAACAGACGAAAAAGGAACAAGTAATGGTAAGAAAACTATTACCAACAGTAGGGCATAAGTCCGTTCAGATTTATAAACAATTACAATGCTATATTTGTATCAAGCATGGCACAAAATAACTGTTCACCACACCGTAACACCCAATTGTGATGTCTATCAACACATTGGTTTGTACACAATAGGTCCCCACTTGGAATAGCCAGCCTCATGCACAACTTTGCATGCCTTCAACCTGTTGCATCAAAAACAGGCAATCAATTAAAGGAGAAATAGTAGTAGAACTGAGGTTGGCTGCACTGAATCCCTAATATAATAGTAATATACAAAAATAGAGAATTAACAAAACCGTAATTAGCATATGCTATTACAACAAAATCAATGAAAATATGACTCGGCACAGACATGGCAGAAAGGTTGAAGTCTGCAACCACAATATCCAAATCCATCCAAGCACTCATCATATTGCTATTAACGGAAAATTGCAGGAAATTTAAAACATCTGCTGCTCAGCAATACCAGCATCATGGAACTAAATCATACTATCAGCATCTGCCATCCTTACTCATGCCTTTACTTAGAAAGAAAATTACAGGTTTCAGTTATTTGAGCAAGGTACTCAATATATGGTATGCACCTTGCTTGTAGTCAACACTCAAAGGAGGAAAATGATTAAAACAGAGGATAAGATCACATTTATGTGGGCAAGTTAGTCCATGCAATCATAACAGTGATGACTGATGAAGTTCCCCCAAAAATATCATCTTTTGCTAAATAAATATGAGCAGTATATTAAGTATAACCTATGTTCTAAATAAGTGCTGCAAAGAAAGAAGGAAGACTACTGTAAATTTGAACAGTCAACTTCAATGTCCCAAATTATATAGTCTTTAATTCCTTAAATAACAAACTCACATGTTCAACTGAATGTAAGTTAGAACTTTAGTAGATAGCATGCAATTTGACGTACGCTTAAGCCACATGCCCATTTTCTATGCCAATGCAGCTAAAACCATCAAGCTGGACCTTTAAAATAATGCAGGAGATCCTAAGGGGCAGCAGAACAAAGTTTTCATTTGCATTGCATAAGGGAAAAGTTCAGAATTGGTTTGTGAACTAAATTTTCTTTCAAGCATCAGATCAAAATTCCCCACTTTTCAAAGATTTTGGACCTAATGTAAGAGAGGTCAGCCTGGGGTGCAACACTAAATACAAGAAAGAATTAGGAGCAGCATGTGGGTAAGATAATCTTGTTAAACAACAAGGATATCAAAGTTTTCCTCTCAGATAACTATCCAAAAAAAAAAAGCTCTAAGAATCATGCAAATCAGTGTGGTAGCTTGTAAAGATATCAGCACACAAGCATATATCCAACAAGAAAAATGAAAAAAGAAAATTAGGGGCTCAAACAAATGGGCAGATTGTGCAGTATATATAATTTAAATAGTCAAGTGAAGGAAGAACCTTACGCTGTATTTGCTTGCTAGCAGGAGTAATGGTTACTAAAATTCAAATGCTTTATACAGGTAAACAAAAAAAGATCATCCTATGTACGACATTAGAATGCTAATGTGAATTACTGAACAATATAAGAACTAAACAGAGACTTGGCCTTGTATAATAATGCTTTTCCCATGACCAGGTGTTTAAATAAATAGGAATTGCTTTCCCATCCACAACTACCACAAGTTTTTGACATTTCTTCCTTCCTAGATAGAATAACAATAGCTGAGCATTTAGGCCATGTGATGAGAAGGACAAAGTGTAAACTTCCGCAGGCTTATCTTTTGCCTGGTTTGAGATGAATTAATGAAGGAAAATGCTTGAACAAAATGATTAAACTTATGTGACCAAAATTTCAACATTTTAAACATCAATGATCAAAGTTTATGAATTCTGATTAGCATTTAAACCCGATAGAGACTTCACCTTAAACCTGCCAAAGTACATAACAGGGACCAGCATGTGGAGGATATCATCTTGTCAAATAATAAGTAGCTCAAACAAAACCTAGCTCCTAAGAAACTATGCAGACAAAAGTAACTCCAAAAACAATAATAGAAAAAGTAAAGTTGTTCATAAAGATACCTGTATAATGGTACACAAAAAGGAAAAAAAAAAACAATAGAGGAATGTGCATAACTAATTTGATCTGAATAATTAATCACTAGGATTCATTCTGTTAGTGGGAAAGGTAAAGAGGGTAAACAATCAAATGGTGATAGGTGCACAAGATTATAGTAAACAGTTTCATTGTTACTTACCAACATAACAGTGGAGAAGATTGCTGTCAACAGAAGTAAAGACCCTTATAAACAAGAGAGGTTCTCAAAGTATTGATAAGCATGAAATTTTTCATAATGTAAATGATCATCCTCTCCTAGATAAAGGGAGCCAATTTTGAAACCTGGCCCTAGATCATAAAGCTTTTTCCATGCCCCTTCATTGAAATCAAAGCAAATAATTTTACCATCTGCCCATAAGACAACCTTTGGCTCTTCTTCTTTCTCAGATCGAATGAAACACACACCAGAGAATCCAGGACAGTACTCAACACAACCCAATTCTAACTCAGGAAAAACTTTCACTGCATCACCAAGATTCAGACGTTTCTTCCAGTTCCACTGAGAATAATCTCTTGCCATCTCAAATACATCGAATTCTAAACACACTGCCATGCAGTAAGTCACCGCAAGATACAAAACTCCTCGAGACTCTCCGAAATATCTACATTCCTCTGGTGCATCCATTCTGGTTGGTAATGTCATCGGCATTGTTTTCAAAGATTCATTCTCTACATCAAAATACAACGTCTCATTTCCATACCCACACCAATGAATCCTTCCATTACAGAAAACTCCATCTTGGAAATCTATGGCCTCTTCCTCATCTACTTCAAAAGTGATTATGGATATACTCCAAGAATCAGTCTCTGACGAAAATACATCCAGATTAAACTTATAAGGTTCCCGGGAATTTTCCCAGATACAAATAATTTTGTAATGAGGTGATCTTAGGGGATCAAAAGCCAAATTAACACAAAATTTAGAAAGAAAATTATAATAAGAGTTACTGGGAGGATGCAGCCTCCAAAAACTTTTAGTAGTGGGGTTGCAAATCAAGTAACTGCGTCTAGAGGACTCACAAATGAGCAACCCGTTGCAAGATTGAAGAATCTTGATGTCAGGGTCAATGATGTAATGGAAGAAAGGGACTTTACTGTAATGCTTCAAAGGGACTATGGCGAATTCAGAGGGAGGGGTGTAGCAGTCACCTTTGAGCAGGAGAGCGGTGGGGGAGAGAAACCCATTGCTGTGGTGGTGGCGGGTGTGGGAGAGACAGAAGTCAGGGTCGGAAATGATGAACAACCATTGCTTTGAAACGCACTTGAATTTGATGAGAGATTTTGTGGGTAATCTGAGGAGGATTTCTGTCAAGAGGTCTTGGTTGTATGCTATTGTCTCTGCTGCTGAGTTGAGGGTCATGCAAGTCTTCTTCTTCATCGCTTGCATTTCTCAACACTGGACTCTGCTCTTTGAAACCCAAATTGCTTTGAAGGTAGAACCCCCTTCATATTTGTACCCTTTCCTTCTTCTTCCTTTTTTTTTTTTTTAATATCCCATTTTACCTATTATTTTTATTTTCTTGTTTAGTAAGTTCTATTCCCTGATTAAGAAATTTTTTATTTTATATTTTTTTTAAAAATTCAAAACTTAATTTTCAAATTGATTTATTATTATTATTATTATTCTTGTGAATTGATTAATTTCAAAGTAAAACGTCCATTTCAAAAGTCAACATTTTTATTCCATTTTAACTCAATGAAGATTTATTTCTCTTTAAAATTTTATCAAAAATAATCTATTAATTTTGATTTTATCGAATTCAAACAAAATCGACATCTTTATCCTGATTTGATTAAACAATAATTTATTCTTTTAAAAAAAATTTAATTAAATTTATAAATAATAATCCATTCAAACATAATAGGTTCCATCCATGCCAACAATAAATAATTTTAGATTCGAGAAATGCACTAAAAAGCCATTAGGAGCATAAATACTTATCATGTCGGCAAATCCAAATAAATGAATAACTGATTTCAAAAATTAATTTCGATTCTATTAATTCGAACAATGAATAATTTAAATTCGAACAATTCATCCGGTTCTTTAAGAGTGTCAGTAGTGCTTATCCTGTCGGCAAATCAACAAAAGAAATATATATATATATATATATATATATAGAATCACACCTTAGTAAGGCTTAAAGCAATATGTATATCAATTTGGAATTTTTATTTTAACGAAAAAGCAAAAAAAAGAAACTAAAAGAAGAAGTCGATTTTGATATGGCCCACACTTATCTAGTAATATATGTACTTATCTTCAGTTAAAGAAAGGGATGAAAGTCCAAAATTTGTCCTCTTTCTGGGTGCAGGAGTTTCACCATTGTTTGGTTGCCTCCTTCTTACCTAAGCTATTTTGGCTTCTAATGCACATTTGGCCGACATGCCTGTGATTTTACAAACTATCCAATCCACCAAGAGTTTCCACCCACTACGATTCTTCCCTCCCTTTTATCCTACCTTTGGTTTTCTGTCTCTGTTTTTGTTTTACACCCTTTTGGTTGCAAACCCTCTTTCTGTCTTTTTCTACCAATATTACGACTGTAATTGCTAATAAGCTTGTATTAAATGTTGTCTTATTCTAACATTTAGTTTGATTCATATTTTTTGGTACATTACTTTAATTATTTAAATAAATTTTTATTTTTTTATTAAAATCAATCATATTTTCGTATTTTTATTTTAAATCAAATTAATTTTTATGATAAAAAGATGATATATCATGTTATATGAGCATGTTATAATTCATTATGACATATTAATATATTACGTTAATATTACGTAATAAAAAATAATAAATATTATTTTGATTAATAATAGTTAATAAATTATTAATTATAAAAACGTTCAAAATAAAGATATAAGAGTTTGATTGAATGTAAAAAAAATAATTTGAATTTTCTTAAATGATTCAAGGTGACCTTTGGTTTAAGAGTATATTATGTGACCTTTGAAAATCCTTTTGTTTCATTCTCCTTCTCACCAAATTTGTCGTTTTCTTTTAAATGATGATAAGTGGATCTAGCACTGTTTATGACATTTAAATTTGTTATAATTAATTTTTGTTTTTATTTTTAAATTAGCACTTGACTTCAACCACAAAACTCATCATATCATTTATGATTTAATTATTTATTTCATTGACGTTACTTCTATTTAGGAATGATTCTGGTGCTATATGATTATCCAATAACTTGATTTGATCAAAACTTTTAGTGAATATTTAATTAAATAGTTGATTTAAAGTGTCATTTATGAATTGTAAGATTTGATCTATAAATTTACGAGGTAATATCATGATAAATGTAATGCTTGTCTAATAATTTTCAATTTATGAGCTCCAAATTATGATGATCAATTATTTTGTAAATTGTTAATTACTTATAAATTGAGTCAAAATAATACCTTAATGAGTATATAGTAAAATCTCTTTAAATTACCACAAAAATTTGTTAGTTAATCAAGATATTATTTAATCGATAAATTAATAATTTATTAATTTATATATTAATTAATAAAAATTAATTTATCAAATTATTTTTTTATTTTTTTTCAAAATATTGAACTTAATACATGTATTATTTATTGTGATTATAGATATATTACCTAATTATCAAATTACGAATTATCATTATTCTATGTATTTGTTTAACCAAAACAAGTTCATGGTTATAATTAATCTTATTAAATAAAAGTCATGAATCTATCCATTTTTGCAACAAAATAAAATTACATTTGATGTATACTTAATTAATATATATAATGAATATTAAGTCAAGTAAAAACATCTATTAAAAGAACATATACAGTATTATAAATGATAAAACTCAATACAATAGCTTTTCATCTCAAAGGTGTAAAGAAATTAATAATGACGAATGAAAAGTTAATACACTAAGAAAAGTTAAAGATGAGGTCCAAAGAGATATCAATTTTAAAAAGAAACAAGTAATATCAGAGTTATATTTTACAAAGACTTTCTAATTGAATTATATATACAATAAATTTTGATGCATAAAGAGATTATTAATTTATATATCAAATGAGACCTATGTGTTTCTTTAAAATTTTATTATCTTATAAATTTAGTAAATTATTAATTTATCACTTCGGTCCTGTAAAACCCGACCCTATAAATACATGTCATGACATACATGCATTGAGTAGCATGTTATTACGCTAGAAAAGCATCTAAGAATAGACGAAACCCGATATTGTACCTAACAGTACACTTAAATTGATTTAACCTCAAACTAGTTCAAATAGGAATTGTAGGATGAAATTTAATATTTTATAGTCCAGGAATGACTAAAAATGATTGTTCGGAGTTCGAGGGTTCATTTGGGGTAAAATTAGAAATTTTGATATTCAAGGGCAAAATCGTCATTTTGCCACCTAAGATAATAATTTGATCATGGAGTGAAATTTTTGACCAAGATTAACTATTTGGAGTATAATTTAATGATAGGAAGTGAAAAAGTTTAATTCTGGTGATTTTTGGAGTGTAGGGGCAAAATCGTAATTTTGCCACCCACGGACAAAATTTGAGATTTTGAGAGAATTTAGATCAAATTTGACAAATTGGAGAATGGTATGAGTATAAGGGATGAAAAATATGTCTATGGGCAATTTTTCAATTTTTGGGGCAAAAATGTAATTTTTGACTTTTACGGGGGCAAAAGTGTAAATTTCAAAAATTACTCCACCGAGACTTTGGATGAGTCTGAGAATTTTATCTAAGCTATGAATATATGAGACAAGTGTATGGTGAAAATTTGGAAACAAATGGATGAAATTTTAAAAATGGGCCAATGGGAAAGTGACATGTGGCATTTTTTAATGAAATAATATTATTTTAATGAAAAGTCAGCCCATTTAAACCCAAATTTTGAGTGCTGGCCGGCCATAAGGAAGAACAAGAGAGGAAATAGAGAGGAAAGGAAGAAAAAAAGAAAAACCAAAGAGAAACAAGAAAATTCAAAGGGAAATTCGCGGTTTTCGACCGTTTACGCGTCTAACGGTAAGATTTTTCGATTTTAGCTTGATTTCTACCTTTCCTATGCCTTTATTTCCATTTAGCATGCTTGAGGAGAGAGATCAAAAAGTGATATCAAGGGCTGGACGAAATTCTAGGGGAGAGAAATTGAAATTTTTAGGTTTTGATTTTTAGTTAAATTGATAGTTTTAGTTAGTTAAATGTGTTTAGAAATTAAATTGGGCAAGAAATCATTAAATTTTCACAATACCCACTCTTGGCTGGATGCTCAATGCTGTACAATGATGATGAATTGATTTTATTCTAAGGGAAATGAAGAGAAAATGATGAAAAACGATTAAACGTGATAGAAAAACAAAGTAGAAAATTAACCGAGTTAATGTCCCATTTTTGGCCGAATTTTCCAAGGAAGGGAGTGAGCTGATTTTGTTGTTTTTAGAAGGTTATTGGCTGATATTTAATGGTTAGAAATGTTGGAGAGAGAATGGGATGATTTAGAGCTAAAATGGAGCGCGTTAGCAATTTATCGGGCAAAGTGCCAAAAATAGGTTAATACCGCGTTTAAGCCGTTTTAGGCTATTGCATTTCATACCATGCATTAGTATAGGATTTAAGTTAATTATATAGTGATTTAGCATCAATGTGATGAATTGTGTAAATTTTTGTAATGTGTCTAGGAGGAGAGCCTTCCGGAAAAGGCAAAGAAGTCGTACCCGACGAGTAGTGATCGGGGCGCTTAGAAAGCTTTTAGTTTGTACAAACGGTGAGTAAACTTATTATTATTGTAAATTATCTAGAGTTTATTTTAAATGCCCTTTATGTATTTTATGAAATGAGAACGAGATTAAAACGGGATTTTTGATGTTTTAGGAATAAATGTGACAAATAAAAATATATTGTATTGATTATGAAATTGAGTAATTGGAGGCTACAAATTGACTTGAAAAATATATATTTTCCTAGGAATGGCTTATGAGAAATGAGTATATGTGGCTATATTTTGTGAATGCATTGGGAAATTTATGTAAGTTGTTTTACTATGCAGGCTGGATAAATAAATAAAAGCCACGTTATACTGTCGAAATTTTATTAAAATTGGTGGGTTAGTCACTGCAGTGACGGGTTTCCGTGGACTGCCTATTAGAGGGGCACGGTAAACCCAGTTATATAGTTACTCCGGTTGTAGAGGCGAGGAGGGTAACTCCCGGGGTAGTATTAGAGCTCACTTCACGTCGAACCCCCACGTGAATGTGTAACTCGGCCAACGCCAAGGAACGGCTGGTTTTAAAAATAAAAATGTGTTTCACGTGTGAATATTTTAACACCCTTGGCGGACTCGGTTAGATGCCTCGGCCAAGGTATCCCCGAGGATTAGTTTTGGCTTGAGCCTTGTTTTAATAAAAGACATAAGCCTTAACAACTGTTTTGGTAAATTACAAATATTTTATGGTTTAAGAAATAAATTGAAAACATTATGAAATGGGTTGAAATTTGTTGTTTAAACTTGCCTCCATTTTACTCGCCTTTAGATATTTATGATAATGTCTGTTTACTCATTGGGATTGCAAAATCTCACCCAACTCCTTTCCACCCATTTCAGGTTCAGTATAGACTGTAGATAGCTGATCTCATCGAGGACTACCATTGGATCTGCATTTTCCAAACCGTAGGTTCACAGTCCTCTTTACTTTTGTTTATTCGGGGGCCCTCTTGTTATTGTAAATTAAATTAAATATTTTGGCTTACTGTATTTCAGTATGTATAAATTTATTTAGCTTTTACGCTATAAAAATTATTCACGTATAACTCTATAAATATTGTTTTATAAGAAAATAGAATATTTTCCTTAATATTTCTTTTATTTTGTTATTATTTCAAATAATCGTAATTTCGTTTTAAATGAAGATTTTAGACTTTTAAACTCATTTTGAATATGAATTATGTGTTTTGTACTTGTATATTACGTTTTAGCCAGTTTCAAAATTTTTGAGAAAAAAATGACCAAAATACCCCTGTGTGGCGAAAATTTTATTTTGATTGTTTTTGATCTAAAATAGTATATATTCTCTAAAAACTCGATATTTAACAATGATTGCTCACAGGAAAGGAAAGAAACTGATATGTAAGCCTTGTGAGGTTCCGGTTGGCATTCCGGATAATGAGTGTCAATCGGGACGTCGCGACGATTGTCATGGGCCTGAGGGAGGTTCCGGGTCGTGACAGGTCTGAAGTCAAAGCTAGCCAAAAATATTATTTAATTGATGTTATTAATTTATCGAGTATTAATTTATAGAAGTTTTACTGTAATTCATAACGATTCTGATTAACATGTGGTCCTAGATAAATTATTCACAGCAACTATTTCTTTCATTGTTTTCTCAAGAAATCCAAGTTCTTGAAAAAGTTGAGAAAGATTAAAATGATAACGTTAAACGATTCAGAAAACGTTCATGATAGTGATTCATGGCGAATGTTGAAGGAGGAGATTAAAGCAGATATTGATAATGAAAGTCAGTAGCTAAGCAAACAAGGTGAGATAGTTTGTCAAGGGTTTATAAATTGCTTAGATAAGGAATCTACCCAAAAGAAGAAGATGATCATTAAGAAAAAATGTATCGAACGTTGCTTTGGAATTGAAACTCGAAGCCATAGTTTTTCTGTTGAAGAAGAAAAAGAAGAATACTTGATCAGACACGAAAAGAAGCAGAAAACAGGCAATGGCAAGAAGCAGAAGACAAGAATTAAGAAGAAGTAAAAGAAGAAGACAAATAGTCAAAAGAAGCAGAGGCAAAAAAGGAGTTTCGATCTTCTAATAGAGCTTACTACATTAGGTTTAGAACCACTTCCCGATATGCTAGAAGTGTTCAAGAATCACATTGAAAATTTAGTTAAGACTGACATAAAGCTACTTATACAGGCCTACTGATTTTTTTTTTTGAAATTGGGGGAAAGGGGGTTAGAACCCTACATTTTAAACAGGAAGATCATGCATCAATTAATGAGCAAAATGCTTGAGTGCGAGACCTACTGATTAGAATCGCAAGCACAATCAATTGTCAATCACATTGAAACAAGTTAGGAGTAAGTTTCCGAGTAATGCTGAAGAGGAAAAATTAAAAAATAATGGAGAAATGAATGTTATATTGGTAGAGCCATGTCTTGAGATATCTAAAGTACACTTGAGCAAGTGGCTCATCAAAGGCAGCTTTGCATATGTTTTAAAGACTTAGAGGAATTAGGTTGTCAGGAACAATGTTGATAGTCTCAAGTCAGAGATGTACAAATTTGGTTGTTTTGTGTTCAATATGAATCACAGATTGGTTTTGCCATGGTCAAGGTTGAGCTGAAGGTTTCAGTAAATATAAGATTTTACCAATTTGAGAACAACTGAAGACATTTATCTTATCAATCTAACTTTTTTCTCCCTCTAAACTTCACCTTCCAAGTTTGAACAATGATTAATTAAAATTTGCACCGGAACATTTGACTCATTGGTTGGTACATGTTCTCCTGTCTAGAAAGTAGGGTTTGAATCCCCCTTTCCTTAATTAAAAAAAATAAGTAATTAAAAATTGATTACTTGTATTTGTTATTCTTTTTTCTAATGGAATTCACTTTTGACAAGTAATTCATTTTATTTGTCGTTTTTTTCTTTTTAAATTGTTCAACTTAATGGTGATGAATCATTATGGTGAATGAATAAGTATAAAAAGTCTTTATTTTTTGTTCTACTTTCCTCTATTTTGTTCCTAGAATTTCTTCTATATTTATACCAAATTATAAAGTTTAAGATATAAAATTTGGAAATATAGATTTAGGTGAAATTTTCTTTGATGTGAGTTCCTTGTTATATTCTTCATAAAATAGCATCATTTATTTTGATAGATAACCTAGATATTTTAGGGCAAATATCACGTAAATCTTTTTTGTTATGACATTTTTTGACATAGCATCCTAAGGTTATTTTTTTTCACATAAATCTTTATGTTTTGCTTTTGTTTTCATACGGGAAAAAAGTGTTAAATTTTTATTTAATTTTTTTATAAAAATACAATAAGAACATTTTTTTGTAATCATTTTGTTTTTTGGTTGTTTAATTAAAAAAATTTAAACGTTTTTGAATTTCTTTATGACTTTTTTTTTCACTTTCTCACTCTTATTCGTGGATGACGGATACTTTTCACTTCCAGAAATCCACTATTTTCCTCTTCATCTGATCATTAGAGTAGGTATAATCATTGCAATCTATTTCCTTCAAATTTATTTTAATTCTACTTTTTTTATCATGTGTTTCCCAGAAATTAGCCTTATTTTATTATTTATTTACATTTTTTCTTGAATTGTCTTGTCCATATATCCTGTTCTTTTTATAGGAACCCTTCCGTCTTATGTGGCTATGTTTCAGTGCTCTGTTGTCATCCAGGGGTTTGCTCTAATTTAGGGTTTTATCCATTTATAGGGATCCTTTATTTTACTCAAAGTAGAAACTCTTTTGGGATTAAATTGTAGTTTTTTATTACTTTTATCTCATAGTGAAACGGTGTAGAAATATAGGGGCATTGTTGATTTTGAATGGCTCGGTTGATTCTTCCTTCCGAAGATTCAAGTTTGGCAAGGACTAGTCTTTTGGGTTTGATCCCTTTTAACTCCCAAAATAACATTGACTTTCTCAGCCAAGTCAAAAGTTGATATCCAATTTAAGTACAACTTAATTGTAAAAAAGTTAAGGTTAAGCACACTAACATCATATATTATTTTGAGAGTAAAATCAAAATAATTGAGCCTACATATCAACACAACTAATTTTGCATGCTAAACCAACAAATCACACGTCTGTAAGTCTCTATAATGGGAATGCATTTAAGATTCTGATCTATTCACTAACAGATTATTTATAGCTTGCAAAATTTTCTAATGTCAGCTCTAATGAACTTATATCAAAGAGCCCTATTTCCATACATCATAAATGCTCAATTAATGTATAATATAACTAAATTTAAGTTGTAATAAAGAACTACTTATTAAACCAAATATGCTGAAAAATGGACATCATAGATGACGGGAACAAACTTTCAAAATGGATTTTTTCAGAATTAATGGAGATTCTCATTTGTTTTTCTGAAAGATCAAGAATATGATCCCGAAGATGATCATGTCTCAGCAGCAATAATCATTCGACTAAGAAACCTGCACACTAAAAATCAACTTATAAGGATTACAAAAAAGGGACTTATGAAATAATTTCACTTGGGAATTGACATAAAAATCATTGGAAAAATAAAATTGACAACATCGAAAAGAAGTAATAATAAAATAAAACTGATCTCAAATTATCCTTAAGATTGTTCGCTAAAAATCGAAGCAGATGACAACTCGAACTAGTCTAAGGCGTGATACATGAAGTATGAAACTCAACGCAAAACAAACTAGTTTGAGGCGTGATACACAAAGTATGNCCGAAGATGATCATGTCTCAGCAGCAATAATCATTCGACTAAGAAACCTGCACACTAAAAATCAACTTATAAGGATTACAAAAAAGGGACTTATGAAATAATTTCACTTGGGAATTGACATAAAAATCATTGAAAAAATAAAATTGACAACATCGAAAAGAAGGAATAATAAAATACAATTGATCCAAATTATCCTTAAGATTGTTGGTTAAAAATTGAAACATATGACAACTCGAACTAGTGTGAGGTGTGATACACGAAGTATGAAACTCAGTGCAAAAAGATTAAAGCACTACTTACTAAACAAAATATGCAGAAAAATGGACATCATAGATGACGGGAACACACTTTCAAAATGGACTTTTTCATAATTAACGGAGAATCTCATTTGCTTTTTTGAAAGATCAAGAATATGATCTCGAAGATGATCATGTTTCAACAGCAATAATCTTTCTACTGAGAAACGTACACATTAAAAATCAACTTATAAGAATTACAAAAAGGGGACTTATGAAATAATTGCACTTGGGAATTGACATAGAAATCATTGGAAAAATAAAATTGACAACATCGAAAAGAAGTAATAATAAAATAAAACTGATCTCAAATTATCCTTAAGATTGTTCGCTAAAAATCGAAGCAGATGACAACTCGAACTAGTCTAAGGCGTGATACATGAAGTATGAAACTCAACGCAAAACAAACTAGTTTGAGGCGTGATACACAAAGTATGAAACTCAGTGCAAAAAGATTAAAGCACTCCTTACTAAACAAAATATGTAGAAAAATGGACATCATAGATGATGGGAACAAACTTTCAAAATGATTTTTTTTCAGAATTAACAGAGACTCTCATTTGCTTCTTTGAAAGATCAAGAAAATGATCCCAAAGATGATCATGTTTGAGCAACAATAATCTTTCT
Organism: Theobroma cacao; assembly: GCF_000208745.1. Classification (NCBI taxonomy): domain Eukaryota; kingdom Viridiplantae; phylum Streptophyta; class Magnoliopsida; order Malvales; family Malvaceae; genus Theobroma; species Theobroma cacao. Next base: position 33,904,908 of record NC_030854.1, read on the forward strand.
ACTGAGAAACTTACACAATAAAAATCAACTTATAAGGATTACAAAAAGAGAACTTATGGAATAATTGCACTTAGGAATTGACATAAAAATCATTGGAAAAATTAAATTGACAACATCGAAAAAAAGTAATAATAAAATAAAACTAACCCCAATTTATCCTTAAGATTGTTGGTTAAAAATTGAAGCAGATGACAACTCGAATTAGTTTGAGGCGTGATACACGAAGTATGAAACTCAGTGCAAAAAGATTAAAGCACTACTTACTAAACAAAATATGCAAAAAAATGGACATCATAGATGACAGGAACAAACTTTCAAAATAGATTTTTTCAGAATTGACAGAGATTCGCATTTGCTTTTCTAAAACATCAAGAATATGATCCCCGAAGATGATCATGTTTCAGTAGCAATAATCTTTCTACTAAGAAACCTGCTCACTAAAAATCAACTTATAAAGATTATAAAAAAGGGACTTATGAAATAATTGCACTTGAGAATTGACATAAAAATCATTGGAAAAATTAAATTGATAACATTGAAAAGAAGTAATAATAAAATAAAACTGATTCCAAATTATCCTTAAGATTGTTGGCTAAAAATCGAAGCAAATGACAACTCGAACTAGTTTGAGGCGTGATACACGAAGTATGAAACTCAATGCAAAATGAACTAGTCTGAGGTGTGATACATGAAGAATGAAACTTAGTGTGACAACTTGAATTAGTTTGAGGCATGATACATGAAGTATGAAACTCAGTGCAAAACGAACTAGTCTGAGGTATGATACACTTATTGAGTTAGTTATAGTCTATTATTGTAATATTCACTGCAAATAAGGCAAACACTTATTGAGTCAAATGCAAAACTGTTAGCTTATAAAACATGAGTGACAAAAAGAGAATGTAAAAAAAATAAATAGTAGTGTATTAACTTCATCTAAATAAGTTTAATTTACTATAATTTTCTACCTACAGTAAACCAATTGACAAAAAAAAAAAATTGTAACCATCATTATTGAGACCAAAATTTAACAACACACAATTGGAAAACCCAAATGGCACCCAATTAAGGCCATTACAGGAGAGTTTTAATATATAGTTATAGATATTATATGGCTAAATGCTAAATGTTTGGGCACTTTTTTAATTAAGGGTCAAACGTTTCAATTGTAATAATTAAGGGTCAAACGTTTTTGATTCCTTACAATTAAAGGCTAAGTTGACAGGTAGATGGAGCATACATCACATGAGATAAAAAATTGTGTTGAAAATGCAGTTGTTGCATAGTATGTTAAAAATTTAGTTGTTACATGCCATGTTGAAAATGTAATTGTTACACGTCATGTTGAAAATTTAGTTATTACATGTCATGCTGACAAATATAGTTGTTACACCCCATGTTGTGGATTTAGTTGTTATATGCCATGTTGAAAATTTAATTGTTAAATGTTGAAAAATGTAATTGTTGTTCGTCATGTTGAAGATTTTGTTGTTACACGTTTTGTTGAAAAATTTAGTTATTAAGTTGTTACATGCCATGTTTTAATTTGAACTGCTTTAATTTGACAAAAAAGACTTTATGACAAAACTACCCTTTCGTATATTACCCTTTCAAGTCAACATCCATATCATGCATGTGTCCTACATACGTCAGACACCTCTCACCTTAGCTCTTAATTGTAAAGAACCAAAAACGTTTGACCTTTAATTATTACAACTGAAATGTTTGGTCTAAATTGACAAAAACCTAAAGATTTTGGTCCCCAATTGAACATTTAGTCTATTATGATACATTTTGAAAAAAATCATCCATGACTAATATTTTTGAAAAAATGCTACATTAATCCGTAATCATTCATGAAACGAAGTTGATTTTTCTTTTTGGTATAAATTAAACTAAGACAAAGATATCAGTAATAAATAAATAAATATTTTTCTTGAATTTTTAAGAAAGGGATAAGCTAATTCATTCATTAAATAGTCAGTTGGAGAAGTTCATTCTTTTACTTTCTGAATAATAACATTCATAGTTAATTAAAGCTAACCAATTGCCACTAGATTCAAGATGTAAATTCATACTAGATACTGCAACACATGAAAATGAGCCGTCAATTTGGTTATGGTGAACCTAGATAGCATTGTAACAATTCTAAAAATTTTGCACACTGAAAAGGTCGAAGATAGCCTTTTTTTACTTGGAAAAGGCAATGGGATAAGATTGTGTCAGTAAAACATGAGAATGGCTGGGTCGTTAAAACTAAGTATGGTGTTTAGACCTTCCAATACCTCACAAAATGTATGTTCAAAAAGAAAGCAAACTTTGGTGAAAGCTTGGAGGATCAAGTGGAACACCTAAACCTGGAATTCATGGAAGCTCTTCCTTCAAAACATGCTTAATACTATGATGAAGAATCAAGAATCATAATAAAACATAAAAAGCTTAAGCCCATAGAGCCACAAGCATCATAATTATCAACTAATTCCAAAACAAAGAGGATAATATAAACACACATAATTAGAAAAGATTTTATCATCCATTAGCCATAACTCATAAATCCACATACTATGTAATTCCAATATCAGAATTAAGATAAGACCTCGGCAACTATGTCAAATTTTAAGAGAAAATAATATCATTTCCACACTTAAAGGTAAGTTGCATAAACTTAGAATCCATAATTCTTAATTAAACATAACCATCCCAAATATTAAATACCAACAAACAACACCATTCACTAAATGATATGAAAACGTTTTTTCTTTTTTAAAAAAGAGAAAGACCCATTTCAAAATGAAAGCTAAGTTGAAAATTATAGAACAAAACAAAAAAATTGAAAATGGAGAACAATAGATGAGCAAATAGTAGAGGTCCAAAATGGCAAAAATAAAATGACAAATAAAGAAGAAAAAAGAAGTAAAAAATGGAGAAGCATTAATTGTAAAAATTATATACGAATTTATAATAGAAAATTAGCCAAAAACAAATGAGAAAAATACAAACAAATGATACAAACTTAGCATAAAAAGATGAGGGAAAAAATGGAAAAAGGGAAAGAGAAAAAGAAAAAGAACTTAGAAAAAAGCAGCAACCAACTAAAACAAGCAAAGCAGAGTTGAAAGAAAGCATAGGTAAAGAGAGGAAAAATCCAAATGGAAAACATAAGCAAAAAAAAAAAAACATAAAAATGACATAGAACTCTCTAGAATATAAGTTGAGTTGAAAAGACTATGAAACTAATCACATTTACAATCAAAAGACAATGTAGGCTCTGGAAATGAAAAAAATACTAACATGGGCCAACAAATAGAACTAATCACATTTACAACAAATACTACTTGAAAGCAGCCACTAACGTGGGCCAACTACTCGGGCGGGCCAAGACTGACCTGATGAAGACCCGCGTGAAATGAAAATAATACAACCACCCCGGTTGCTTGTCATGTGTCATGCAATTGGCAAACTTAGATGGCGCCCAATTGAGACCTTAAGAGAGAGTTTTAATATAGAGTTTTAGATTTGAAAGAACTTTAAGTATGACAAAACATATCTGTGTCTCTAATCCTTATTCTATTTGCAAGGTCGTATCTCATAAGCTAATGGCAGATATGCGTGAATTTTGACAAACAGCATATGTATGTCAAAATGATGGGTGGATCCCTCCCATATAAAACTTCTCACGTCTCAATTTCCTCTTTGCAGTCTGCATGCTTTCTTGGATTGGGGTGCACATACTTGGGTTACATAGTAATTACTTTTTGAAGTGTGACAGATAAGTAGCAAGGGAATGTAGAGGAGGAGCTTAACTTTTGGAAAACTAGAGTATTTTCACATTTATAAAAGTGGGTTGCACACCTAGACATTAACGGTAATGCTATGAGATGCAACAAGCAACATTGTCTAGGATAGGTTAGAAAAGTAAAGAAAGAAAAAAACTTAAACTTTCATAAGCATATATTATTACTAACTTGACTTGATGGAAAATGAATAAAAGCACACGGTCCAGATCCTCAAGAACATCCAAATGCAACCAAGGGACCCTCTAAAGTGCTACGAATGGAATAGAACAAATAATCTACATTAATGGGAAAATAATGACTAAATTTCAGTTATTTGAGCAAGGTTTGCCTTGCTAGCTAGCTCTTTTTTCTAGAGTGTTAGCCATTAATGTCTTTCCAACAAGGTTAAAAGGGGAATGGTTCAAAGCTTTAAATCCAAGATAAGACCGCATTTAAAGAGAAATGCTATAAACCTCTAACAACGTTTGACTCAGGGTACATAAAACTTCACCACACATTATAATTTTTTTTGTTTAACAAATATTTGCAATACAGAAACTACATTCAAAATGAGTGTGACATCAGAAGAAATTAACTGCAACAACTCAAACTAAGAAACATTTGTTTTCAAACATCAATGATCAGAATTTCCTGATGCTGATGAGAACCTAAAAGAAAAATAAGAAACATTGATCCTGAATCCATCAATGAAAGAAAAAAATTAAGACGAGCACGTTGGGAAGATCATCTTGTCAAACAATAACTAGATCAAAACATAGTTCTAAAAAGCTATGTAGAAAAAACTAACTTCAGAAACTACATATAATAAAAAAACTGTAATAGCTCATAAAGATCTGCATATGTATATATCCAAAGGGAAAGAGGGGACAGACACACACACACACGAGATTTGAATGTCTAGAAAATTCATAAATTTGATGGGTGAAGAAAGCTACAAAAGCATAGTTTTAGAAAAGTAAAAAGAAAATAGGAATTAAGAAATCTAAAGCAACAAGGTGATGTAACATTTGAATAATAATTGTTTATTTGGACACAAACTAAATCTGACTCATTCCAATGCTTCCTCAAACACCAAAGAAATCCATACCCAGCAACATGCATGAATGTCTTCAATAAATACCTGTTAAATCAAAACCAGGCTATACTCTGTTAAAATTAAAAAAAAGGTATTATAAATCTAACAACTATAAAATATAATTTCAACAATTAAAGATATTGAGATTTTTTTAATTTTAAATAGTATAATCTCACATATTCACACACACAATGGTTTAAACAGAATCCATTTAGTAAATGAGTAGCTAAGACTATATTTTGGCCTAAATCCTAAACCTAATAACAAATACTTTATTTGTTTGAAATTAAAATATAATAGTTAATCTAACCCTTTAGTTATAAATTCCTATGATAAAGCAATCCGTTCTTTTTACTGCAAGTAGTTTGCATTGGGAATCATTAACAGAACAAATTATAGCTCTAATTTATAGGGATTTCCATTAACTAAAGTTAAAGAGTATGGATAACTTAATTACCAAGATAAGACTTGAGGAGAAGCAACACTCTCAAGTCTCAAAGGCAAGAGAGGGTCTCAAAGTATGGGAAGGCATGAAATCTGCCACCATCATGTCCATCTTTGTCTATGTTGGAACAACGTAGCCTCTTCACTATCCCATCTTCCAAATTATAGGAAATTGCAAAACCATTTGGAAGTACTACTAGAAGTGAATCCCCTTCATCCTCATCAGATTGAACAACACATGATAGAAGATAACTACGCATTCGATTTTGTTGGCGCCTTGGGACTACAGTAAACGTTTCAGCTTCAAGATGTACATTATACTTCAAGTACCAATTTGAATAATCTGCCTCCATCTCGAAAATTTTAAATTTTAATTGAGAAAACCCTGTTGCAACAACAAGGTGTAAATGTCCTCCAGATTCTCCGAAATAGCGAAACCCACTATGTACTCCAGGCATTGGCATTGTCTTCAAGCATTCATTATTTACATCAATGTACCATGATTGAGTATCAGCACAATCCCAATGAATCGCGCCATTAAAAAAAACAGCACGATCAATATTTATATTGTGCTTTGAATTGAAATTGATTTTCGAAGCACTCCAAGATTTGGTCTCTGAAGAATATATGTCGATGAAGTATGTAGGAAATATGTAACATGTAGTACTTTCAGGATCTTTACCAAAAAATAGTTGCTGCCATATAGAAAAAATCTTATAATGAGGTGATATGAGTGGATCAAAGGCCAAATTGACACCAGCATGCCGACGAACCTCAATTGTAGGATCAAAAGCCAAACTAACACTAGCACGTTGATCATAATCCATAAATAATTTAGCTGATTTGGAAGGATCAAGACCTAGATTGTTGGCAACATACTTGTAACTATTATAAATAACTTCATGTTCATAAACAGAGATCACCTTGAACTTTTTGGTGGCGGGGTTACATATGAAATACCTCAAGCCATAATCACTTTCAGAAACGCAAAGAAGCAAGCCAACGCAAGATTGAATTATTCTTATGCGTGGGGCATCAATAAAATCAAAAGGGGGAAGCCTTTTGATGTTAGGGTTTAGACGAAGGAACTTGAACTTTGAAGGTAGTTTTTTATAAAGGACATCAAGGAAGAAAGCATGAGGTTTGAGAGAGCGATTGTTTTGGAGGAAACGAGTGTGGGCGAGGCTAAACTGGGTGCTAGAAATAAGAGAAAGCCATGGTTTTGATACGAGTTTGAATCTTAGGAGGGTTTTGGTGGGTAGCCTTAGGAGGATTTCTTGTAAAAGGTCTTCACTATTGACAACCTTTTCTACTGATGTGATCTTTGCCCTTAGTCGGGTAGCGGATCTAGTAGTCACCATAGCTAACAATGGTTTACTCTTCGTTTACACTTAGTGAACTCAAATCTTATGACATCCTATTTATATTGACTATTGAAGAAACCGATTAATCTTATTTTATGCAATTTATGGAAAGTTGAAATTTTAAATGAGAAAGAGACATACTCGAAATTTATTAAAATTAAAAAAATTTTGAATAGAAAAAACCGATACCATGTAAAGTTTAGTTTTTTGGACATATACACTCATACACACGTAAGTGGTTAATCTAAATTGGATATATCACGTGTCATTACTTAATATGACACATTCCATATATATTTTTTGCATTTAAGGAAATGGATATGATTTTTTTGGTATGTATGTGAATTGAGGAAGAAACGTTAGGATATTCATAAATCTCGACTGTAAATTGTAACATGCATGAATCTTGACAGTACATTTAATTAATGGATGTTTATCCTCTATTTCAACATTTTTATTTTGGAAGGCAAATTTTATGCAAAAAGTTAATGGAAAAAATTATAAACAATTTCATTTTTCCATATATCATAAACTATTTTGACTCATATTTTATTGTCATTTAAATTCTAGCCAACATTGTTGGTCCCAAAAGGAGTGCTAGAGTTGGGGTGAATAGCATTTAAAAATATTTTGGAAAGTAATTCCTTGGAAGATGAAAATTGCTTGGAAGATTTCAGATTGATAGCTTAAAGCTTGTTGAGGTTATTAAGCATCAAGTAAGGAGAGGTTCAATGAAGTGGACAAAACACAACACTTATAGTGGTTAGGTTTACCTAGCCTATATCCATTACCTTGATTTTCTCAATCAAAGATTTTCAACCCAATTTTACTATAACTAGTGAAATTAACAGCTTCCCTCAAGCTTTTATAAAGTAAAGTTTTAACCCAAGCTTTAAACCCTTACAATAACCTTTAAAGTGCCTTGCACATTCTAATCAATCAAGATTTAGAGAAAAGGTGGAGTACAATTGATCACCTAGTTGATCTAAGATGTACAAATTCAAGCTTAAACACTTTAAAAAGGATAAGAGTGGAATACCAGTATACAAGAGAAAATTTTTGCTCTTTTTAGCTCTTTCAAACTTTTTGGAACATCTCTAAGCTCTTTGTGACCGTTGGAGAGGCTTTAAAAACTTGAAAAATCATTTCTGGCTATTGAAGATAGAGACGAGTCATTACAAAAAGTTTTTGGCAGTTGTTTTGTCTTTTAGTGCTTAAATTCAAATTTGTTGGTAGTGTTCGGTTAATCGGTTAAGAATAGGCTTTAACCAATTAAGGTTTTTTTGTTTGAGGGTCTGCTTCACTGTTTTAACAAGTTAAAGGGGGTTTTAATCAATTAAAAATTTTATATTTTCAGACTTCTTTAACCAACTACCTTCCTTTAATTGGTTAGTTATCCCTTTAACTAATTAAGCCTTCTCTTTCTTCAACTCTAACTAGTTGAGATGACCTTTAACCGATTAAGATATCTTTAAATTTGAATTTCCTCATTTGGCACCCTTTAACGATCAATGTCACTTTGAATTTAGTTTTTGGCATTTCTTCATACTCCAAGTTTTGACCTTTAATCGATTAGTTCCTTCAGTTAACCGGTTAAGAGTTTTTTGTTTTGTTGTTCAGTACCTCTTTAATTAGTTAAGCCTTATGCTAACTGATCAAATCTTTTCTATTTTCACTAAGTCTTTTCTTCTTTACTTTTTTAACTGATTAACTCATCCTTTAAATGAGCAAGCTTCTTGACTTACTTTTAATCATCAAATTTATTATGAGAATTAAACTTTATCCTGCACACTTAAGTAATGTAGTTACACCTGAGCATTTGGTTCATTGATTGGTGCATAGTCTCCCTGTCTAAATAATAAGATTCGAATCCCTCTTCCCCCAATTTAAAAAAAAAGTAATGTAGTTAGAAATCAATGAATAAGAAATGTTTTGTTATCCTTAAAAACACATGGAGTCAATATTCTCTTTCCCTTTTTGATGATGACAAAACACACTTGGATTAAGAGTGCAACATCTATGTGTATTATGTATTAATGTGTAGATAAGGGATTGCTCCCCTTTAATCTATGCTCCCCCTTAAAATGTGCATAAAAATGATAAGAAATTTAATTCTTTTGCTTGCAAGTTTAATATATATCTATGTACAGATATTGTTCAAATAGACGATAACCACAGATTTTCAAGAACAACATTTAGTCATATATAAACATAGACATAAACAACCCATAAAACTGCAATTAAATAAGAGAAACCTAGCAAGTGTTCACAAACAAGCCATAAAGTAGTAATTGTTCCAATAAACCAACAATCAAAATAAACTAGCAATCCTAAGTAACCCTATCTTCTATTTTCTCTCCTTTTTTGTCATTAATCAACAGAAGGGTCAACCTACAATTTTCTCTTTATTCTGAGTTAGTGGAGGATTCATCTATTCCTAAGTTAGTGACTAAGGGTTGAATAGTGAGAGGTTCAAGAGCCTTATGTTCAAACAAGGATGAGGATATGGGTTTTGGGGAATAAGGTGCAAGTTTAGGAGTTAGCTTAAGAAGGGATGTAGTCAATCTAGTAGATTTTCTTCTTCAAAAGACTTTGGTCTCGGTGGCCATTGTCTTTCTACCTCTACCGAAGGGCTTTACAAGGGCTAATTTTATTACCATTACTTTTCTTTTTCTTGATCCATTTTTGTTCCATTGCCTTCTTCATCTATCTTTTATGACTCAATTTCTTGTTGTGCAGCTATTGTTGCTTTAACATAGCTTATTGCCCTTTCTGCTTTTTCATTCCTAAGTTGAAAGATGAAGGTTTCCATGAGTATATTCTTCAAAGGTGCTCAGTGTTGCTGCTAATGTTATTTTTGTAGCTTCAGGAGACTTCTCTTGATCCTCTACTCCTACTTCATTTTTGTTTTCCCGTCTTTCCTTATTTTTTCCATTTTGTTTTGTTTCTTTTTTAGTTTTTATTTCTGTTTTATTTTCCTTCTCTTGTTCAATTGTAGTTTCCTTTTCCTTTTCAACTTCATTTTTCTATTCTTTCTTTGTTGCTTAACCCTTTCTTGCACTTACTTCAACTTCACCTATCATCTCATCATTTGATTTTCTTTCTTAGGTGATGGTGTTGGAACCTCAAGAGGATTCATATCAGTATTTTTGCTTGCAACTTCAGCCTAAAGGTCTGAGGTATACACTTTAAATTCCTCTGTGGCTGGACTCTCAATTGTAGCCTTTGTTAGGAATTTGAGAATTGATGCCTTGGAAAGCAAGTATATTCTCATGTTTAATCCATTTATTTTATTTGTAATGAAAATACATTTTGATAATAAGACAAAGAGTTTGTTTTAAGTAAGCATTCATTATCTAGTTATAAAGGTACCATGATTCTATATTGAGATATTAAAAATACATTTGTATGAAGAGTCATACATAAGAGAAATGTATATTAATTGAATCTAGAAATTGTTCAAAGTTATACAATAAAACTGGTCATTTCATTGTGTTAAGGTTGTAGTGTTTAGATTACTTCTAACGAAATGAATATGATTCACTTTAAGGGGAATGATGAGTCTCGAATCATCGAAATGGTTGACTTCAAGTAATGACACTATAACATGAACTGGAATGACGTGAAAATCAAATTTAAGTGTAATCGTTACTTAAATCTTGATCTCACACTTATACATTTGCTTATGATAGAACAAAAATCCTGATGGATAGTGGACTCGAGTTTTATCTCCTTATAATCTTTAATATACCATGGGCATGATCATCATAAAGTATTGATCTAGATTTCGTATGTTGAGATTATAATTGAGGTGAACATCCGAGAACATATATCCAAATAGTAGAGTTCATAGTATTACCATCACCTCTAGTGATTTCAAGAATATTGGTGATTAATTTGAGCCTAGTGGATTGATGAATTAGCTACTCATCACATCTTGATACTTAAAAGATTAGATCTAAAGTATTGGATCACTAATTGGATGAAATTTGAGACTAGGGGACAAAATTGACATAAAAGACAAAATGATAATTTCACTTTTTATCATTGGATGGTTATGAGGGTTCATAATATAATTTTTTCAATTGACAACCAATATTGAATATTAAGTATTGAATCGTTTCTTATCATTATAGTTAATTCAAGAGTGCAACCATGAATCTATAGTGGAGTGATTTCATGGTTAATAAACTTGAATTATCTTAACGAGATTAAGAGTAATTCTAAGTTTATTGGAGCTTGGAATATCTAGGTCTAAATATATTCTACACTTAGCTTTTTAGAATTCAACTTGTTTAAGTTGGAATACATATTTTATTTAATTAACTAAATTTGTGTACAAAAATGGCAGCTTTTACATGTTTGAATTTATTTAGACAAGAAAACATGTGTAGTCTTAATTTAGACAAGAAAACATGTTTTGTCTCAATTTAAACAAGAAAACATGTTTGTTTTAATTTAGACAAGAAAACATGTTTTGTCTTAATTTAGACAAGAAAACATGTTTGTCTCGATTTAGACAAGAAAACATATTTTGTTTTAATTAAAGACAAGAGTTGTTTTAAATTAAGATAACGCTATGAGGATTCTTGTAAAATGATTCTAGACATCCATGTTGACAAAAAGAGATTCCATGTTTGACTAGAACTCTTTTTTTTATTATTAATTCTTTTTAAATAAGGATGAATAATACTAAAATAAGGGATATTATTCAACAAGGAGTTTTGTTTTATCAAGAATTCTAAATGATAATTAAAGAATTAAATTCTTTATTCTTTAATTTAATTTTGATAATTATGAAGCATGTATGGTGTATCCATAACTTTAAATGAATGGTCAAGATTGATTCAAGGTATTGGATTTTGATTAAACCTTTGTGGCAAAAGTTTTATTGAAAAGAGAAGATATTGGAAAAACATTGAATAGGTATTTCTCTTGAGAAACCTTCTGTCACCCCTTCTCTTCTCCTTCAATCTTGGCCACACTTTTTTTCCTTTGTCCCATTCTTGACCGTTTTCTTGAGTATTCTCCAAGAAACAAAAATAGCCATTAATCTCTATGAAAAAAAAAAGAGAAAAAAATCAGTTGTCATTTTGTAGTCTAACATTCCACACCTTGTCCACTTAAGGTTCAAGTTGAAAAGCATTCTTGAAGAATAAGTTGTAAATTTGTTTGATTGAGAAATCAATTGTTAGTGTGGTGGTGAATTTACTGGAATTCATTAGGTGTTCGAAGTAAGTATCTAGAAATAAAAGGTATGTTTATCTTACTTTAATATATTCTTGTTTTTTTGGATGTGATTATATTACTTGCAATATAAATGATGTGCGTTTCTGCTTGTGTATTTGGATTGCTTGTTTCCTTTATAATAGAAAAGTTTTGAAATCCATGCTTTACATAAACACATCAATACACTTAGATCTAACTTCATCAACCTTTTCTTTAAGAGTAAGGATTTTAGCCACTTTTTCTTTAAGAAGTGAGTTATGAAGATTCTGAAGCCTTTCTTCAATTTTCATAATTCTTTCTGCTTGTTTAGTAAGTTTCCCATGAATCCTCAATAGTAAATTAAAGATCATCTCATTTTGGATAGGAGACTGACTAACTCTAGAGTGTGGACTAGAGGCAGTCTTAGTACTTAGAGGAGTTGGGGTGCTTTTGAGGATTTTGATGCACTCTTTGCACTTAAGCTTATACCCCATTTTCAATAAGTTTACCAAAAATATCCCTTGATCCTTGCTTTTCACCCAATCAGCTTGGAATTTAATGCTCCAAATGTCTTTTTTTATAAAAAAATGAGATGATATTTCCATATGGCAGATTTGTCTTATCTCCCAAACATGTTCCCTTTATTCTTTTCATTATGAATCTTGCAACAATCAATGGAATCTCATTAAATGCATACTCTATCAACCAAAGATCTTGGCAACTTACATAACTATAGCTGTTACTCTTCCTGCGAAGCGTGGAAGCAATAAAATAATGGAAAATCCTCATTTGGGCATTTTTGATGTCACTTCTATAGCTTTGGGAAGGATATCTCTCTTTCCTTTCAGTGACAACTTCCCAGGTGGGAGAAGGATCATAATTCTCTAGAACTCTAAACTCTCCTACTTGGTATTCAAATATAGTGGCTAAAATGGTGCCTTGAATATGTCTAAAGGAGCCTTGACTATCATGAAGGGCAAGTTATCTAGTGACTTTCATTGCCTAGTGGGAAACACAGTTATTGAAACTGTTTCCTTGATCTCATCCAATGATCCTGATGATGATGTAACACGTTTATGGCATATGAGATTAGGTCATATGAGCGAGAAAGGAATGACAAAACTGAGTAAGCATAGTTTGTTGTGTAGTCAAAAGACTAGGAAGTTAGATTTTCATGAGCAACGTATAGTGAAATTTAACATTACAACTTCTCGAACCAAGAGTGCAGTAACTACATCCTTTCAGATTTGTGGGGTCCTTATCCGATGGCATCAAAAGGTAGATCATTATACATGTGGACCTTTCTTGATAATTATTCAAGAAATGTATGGACATATTTTTTAAAGGCTATAAGTGAAGTGTTGACCACCTTTTTGCATTGGAAGGCATTGATCGAGAAGCATACTAAGAAAAGGATTGAGAGTTTTTGAACAAACAAAGGTTTGTAATTTTGCAAAGGTGAGTTAGGTCTGTTCTATAAGAATGAGGAAATCGTTAGACATCACACTGTCGTCAAAATGCTACAACAAAACGGTGTTATAGAATGGGTGAATAGAACACTTATGGAGAAAGTAAGATGCATGCTTTCTAATGCTGGTTTATCTAAAGTATTCTAGACAGAAGCTATCGACAAGGCTTGATACTTGGTAAATCAGTCTCCATCAAATGCAATTGAATTTAAGACTCTCGAGAAAGTTTGGTCTGGTAAGCCCGCTAATTACTCTATATTGAAAGTATTTGGTTGCCCTATTTATGCCCATGTGAGTGATGGTAAACTTGAGTTGAGGGCGACAAAGTGCATATTCCTAGGCTATGCATACGGGGTGAAGGGTAATCAATTGTGATGTGCTGATTGTAAGTTCTCAAAGTTTATGGTAAGTCAGGATGTTACCTTTGACAAGTCTGCATTATTTCATAGGATAAAGTGTAGAATTGCAAACACATTAGACCATGAAGTTGGCAAGTAGGTGGAGCTTGAAATCAATGTTCTTGGGATAATGCAAGATGATAGTGAAATCTAAAATGAATCGAAAAAGCTACGAGAATTGGTATCTCAACGAAGCATTATTTGTATCGGTGGTGATTTTGGTTCTTATGTTTTATCTGTGGAAGTAATGATTGATGAACCTTACTTTTATCTTGAGGTAATTACATATGGTGAGTCTTCTAAGAAGATTGAGTCTCTACACTGAGATCAAATATGAGAGCTTGTGAAAACACCTAAAGGTATTATTAATGCTAGCTTAGTGTGTGAATAAGGTGCAAACAGTAGTTGTAATATGGTTAGCTTCTTCATTTCAAATTTTACTGGTGATCTAGATAGCAGAAGATCTCAAATGGGGTATGTGTTCATCTCTCAAGGTCTGTAATCAGTTGGAAAGTTGTAGTTGCTTTGTCTACAGTTGAAGTTAAATATATGGCTGTGATCGAGGTAATGAAAGAGGCTTTATGGTTCGAGGCTTGGCTAATGATCTTGGTTTTGGACAAGCATATATACTTGTGTTTTGTGATAGTCAAAGTGCCATACACTTGACTAAATATAAAATGTTTCATGAGAAAACCAAACACATCCAAGTCAAGTGTAACTTTGTTCGAGATATTGTTTTTAAATGTGAGATTATAGTGAAGAAAATATTTACAATTGAAAATCCAACAAATTAGTTGACTAAGTCAATTTTTGGGATAAAGTTCAAGCATTGCTTAGACTTGATTGGTGTTCATAGTGCTTCAAGCCCTTTGGGGCAGTGGCTGTGTCAACAGAGATTGGTTCGTAAGGTGGATCTTGGTGAATTCAAGCCTAAGGTGGAGATTTGTTAGGATCGTCTTGAATTATAGTATGATTAGGATTGTTCAATTAGTATACCTTGTTAAGATAGTCTTTAAATCTAGTTAGACTCGTATAACATATCCTAATTATATTAGGATAAGATTATTGTTTATGGCACTATAAAAGGATCTTATGGGATTGAAGAATAGTCATAACCTAGATTTAGAGAAAGTGGTTTAGGTGTGCGTAGGATAATGGTTGTGAGTTTGAGACTGTTCTTGTAATCTCTTGATTTTTCTCTTAGTGAATCTTTCTTTGTTGTTGTGCCTATGGACATAGGTCATCAAAAGACTGAACCACGTAAATTCTTGAGTACTTGTAGGCGTGCTTGGTTTCTTTCTTTCTTTATTCTATTGATTGGGTAAGATCTTGAGTAGCTCTTTAGAGATAATTTCGTAATTTCCACAATAGAGAGTTTGTTGGAATGTTTTTACGATTTGTGGTGAAGAGCTTGATTATTCTCCTCTAGGTTCAAGGTGCTGTGTGTGGGTTGAGAGCTGCTTTTGTTCAAGGTAGGGTCGTTTAGTATTAAAAAGGGGGATGTAAGTGGGATAGGAAGGAAGGTTTGTTTTTTCATGACTTCTTCGTTGAATATATTGAGGGTTTTTGAAAGGCTTCTTTAAGGTTGGTAGAGGGCTTCCGGGTGTGCTATTGCTTATACCCCTTAGTGGATGTCAACTGAAGGTCTAGATTATGTTACGAATGGGTGGTTGAGCTTGGATTTGATGTTGGAAGGGATGCTGGGGGTGGGTTTTGTTTTTGTGGTTCATTCATTGAGTATGCTCTTTGGCATGAAAGTGGAAAAAAATGATAAAAGAGGGGTTTTGACTAGTTTGCAGAGAGAAAGAAGAAGAACAAAACAACGGATAGAGGAGGAAGATGCTTCATTAATCAACAAACACATAATATATACATGCATTATATGGTTAACACTTGTTTACAAAATGGACAAGTGTTAATAACTTGAACATGCACAAAGACACCTGATAACCATTGGTATAATATACTTAATAACTAGTACAATGAAGCAAAATACATAGTGTAGGACAAAATTATAACATTAATGCATGCTTTATCTCTAACACTCCTCTTTAAAGTCAACATTGACAACACTGAGCTTAACTCTCAAAGTTTCAAACCTGGACCTAAGTAGAGTCTTGGTCATAATGTCTTGCTAACTGATTCAAAGAAAAACAATATTCAAGAATAATTTTCCCACTTCTTTCAGCTTCTCTGATAGCATAGAACTTAACCTTTATGTGTTTAGTCTTACCATGAAACACAGGGTTTTTAGTGATGGCTATTGCAGACTTGCTACCAACAAAAATGCTTGTTGAAGTATTCTGTATAAAGGTTAAGTCATTTAGAAATTTCCTCAACCAAGCAGCTTGGTTAGTTGTAGTGTTTGCTGCTATATACTCCGTCTCCGCGGATGTTGAGCAATGACAGCTTGCTTATGTGAATTCTAGGAGAGAGTACCATTGCTTAAGGAGAAAATATAACCAAATGTGTTCTTGGAGTCATCAACACTCCCTGGCCAGTTACTGTTTGAGTATCCAACTAAATTAATCTCCTTCAACCTTCTAAAAAATAAACCATGATGAATGCTGCCTTTCAAATATCTAAGAATACGTTTGGCTATAGCAAAGTGAATGTTAGAGGGCTTTCTCATAAACTTGGATAGTAAACTTGTTGAATACATTAACTCAGGTCGAGTTGAGCAAATGTATAATAAACTTCCAATGAGACTTCTATAGCTAGCAGCATTCTTGAGTTTGTAGCCATTATTAGTAGTCAGTTTTTGATTCACTACAAGTGGAGTGGAAACAAAGTTGCAACTGCTTATGTGAAACTTGATCAAAATGTCTCTAATATAATTTCCTTATGACATAAAAATGCCTTTGCTTGTTTGGCATATTTGCATCCCTAGAAAATAGTTCTTCAAGCCTAGGTCAAACATACTGAAATTCTTCTCCATAGCTTGAACTTATTGATTTTTTCTGTGTTACAACTAGTAATCAACAAATCATCAACATATAATGAAATAATTACATGAGCTTGACCTCTTGAATGAAGTACATATAAAGTAGCTTCATTAGAACTTTTCTCAAATCCTAGACTCAGTAAATAAGCATCAATCTTGTTGTTACAGGTGCGATGAGCTTGTTTCAACCCATACAAAGCCTTATGCAACCTGTAGACTTTATCAGATTTTGATTCGACCTTGAATCCTTTTGGTTGCTCAAGATAAACCTCTTCATGCAGTGTGCCATTCAGGAAAGTTGATTTCACATCGAAATGATATACTTTCCAACCAAATGCTGTTGAAATAGCCAGTAACAATCGAATGGTCTCATATCGAGTTACTGAAGCAAAGGTGTACAGAAAGTCAACACCTGATAGCTGAGAGTATCCCTTAGCAACAAGTCTTGCTTTGCACTTGTTCAAGGTACCATTAGAGTTAAACTTCTTTCTAAAGATCCACTTAACTCCAATTACATGTTGTTTCAAATGGTCTGTTAACAAGTGTTCAGGTATTATTTTGATTAATTACATTGATTTCTTCTTGCATTGCAGCTTTCCACTCTTCTAATTCAACTGCAGCTTGAAAAGAGTCTGGTTTAGATATAAGCATCAAGCTCCTGTTTTAAATATCACCAAAGACTTCGAGTACCTCTTACTGTAAAATGCTCATCATCATTTACATCTGGCATCTGATCTGCAGTTTCAATTTCAGTTTCAACAGGTTCGAAAAGCTCAATTTTGAATAGAGATCCCATCTTTTTTGATTTAATTTTCCTTTAGTTCCATTTTGCATTTTCATCAAAAATTACATTCTTGGATACAATGACTTTGTTAAATCTTACAAGATAAAGTCTGTACCATTTGGGCTGCTCACTGTAGCCAATGAATACTACTGTTTCTGATCTGAAATCAAGCTTGGTTATATGACTTTCAAGAATTTGCTGGTAGCAGATGCTTTCAAATACCTTGAGATGATCAACTGAAGGCTTACTGTTGTACCAAGCTTTATTCGAAGTTATTCTTAACAAGGCCTTTATTGGTAACCTATTGAGTAGATAAACAGTTGTACTGCAAGCTTCTACCCAAAATTCTTAGAAGGATCTTTTTCAAACAACAAACATCTCCCCATATCTAATATTGATCTATACTTTCTTTCACTTACCTCATTCTGTTGAGGTGAAGAAGGGATTGTGAGCTGATGATGAATCCCTTCAGCTTCAAGATAATTATCAAATTGTGATAAAGTGTGTTCCCCACCATTGTCTGATCTCAAACACTTCAGCTTCAAACTAGTCTCTTTTTCAACCTTTTCCCTAAATTTAATAAACATTTCAAAGGCTTCATGCTTAAATTTAAGAAAGTATATCCAAGTTATTATACTAAAATCATCAACAAAGGTTATAAAATACTTACTGCCACTTAGAGATTCTTGGCTCATAGGTCCTACAACATCTAAGTGGACCAAATTTAGCCTACTCTTTGATCTTGTCAAGTTAGCAAAAGGATATGATTTGTTGGTCTATTTGCCAAACTTGTAGACACTACAAACTGATGTTGACATTCTTGGCTTATGTAGCTTCTCTGTTAACTCCTAAGAGTATAGTTGATTCTGATAGTTATAGCTACAATGACCAAATCTCTTATGCCAAAGTGAAGATACATCAGTGTTGCTAGTACTAACTTGCATGCATGCATTAATCAACTTAACATGAAAGCACTTATTTCTCATTGGCACATTCACTAACAGATCACTTAAAAGATCATAAATAGTGTAGTAAGCATCTTTGAACATCAATGTATAATGTTTTTCCATTATCTGTCCTACACTAAGTAAATTTGTGCTATATTTAGAGCTAAAAGAACATCATCAATGTACCTCTAACCAGATGGAGTCTGGATGCCAACTGTACCTTTCCCAACAACATTCAAGGACACACCATTTCCAATTCTTACTCTGGATTGATAATGAGTATCAAGTTGAGTGAATAACGAAGAATTTGGTGTCACATGGTTTGAACTACCGCTGTCCAATAGCCATTGTGCATCATCAGTCATGTTGCTGCAAGTTGCCATGAAGAGTTGTTATTCTAAAGATTCCACATTCTCAACTGCATTTGAAATCTTCTCATTTGCATTAGATTTGTTTTTACAAACCTTATCTACATGACCTAACTATTTGCATGCATTGCACTTTACATCAGGCCTGAACCAGCATATGCCTTAGTGTGACTCCTCTTCTTGCAATGAGGACAAACAGGGAATCTAGTCATTTTGTTTTGAACTTTTCTACCTTGAGTGCTTCCTTTCTCCTTATCCTTAATTTCACTCACATTTTTCTTGGTTAAAGCTTTTGCATGTTCCTTACCTTTCATTCCAACAGTAAAGGCAATATCAGTCTTTTCATTCTTCCTAGCAGCCCTATTTTATTCATCAACTTCCAAAATATTCACCAAATATGATATAAAGAGTTGTGAAATATCTTTTACCAGTTCCAAGGATGATCCTATAGCATCAAACCTTTTAGGTAAGCTTATAAGAACTTTCTCCACAACCCTAGCATCTGATAAAGTCTCTCCCAACAGTCGAATTTGATTCACCAACTTCATCATAGCATCAATGAATTCCCACACATCTGACTCTTTTTCATCCTCAATAATTCATATTTCCTTATGAGATTCTGGAGATGAATTTGTTAATTTCTAGTAGACCCTAAAAACTCTTCTTCAAGCTTATTACAAGCTTGTTTTGCTGTCTCACATCCCATAATCTGGTTAAAAATTGACTGCATAACAGTTGAGTGTATAAAGGATAAAGCTCTGAATTTCTTTGCTATATCCTTTTCATATTGCTTCACTTGTGTTGGCATGGCATTATCTCTCAATGCTGGTACTTCTGTCTCATTTTCAATTGCATTCCATAGATTGACACCTCTTAGGAATGCTTTCATTCTAATGGCCCAAACAGGATAGTTAGAGCCATCGAAAATAGGTGCAGTTTGTTGTGTGATAGTTGAAGTTGGCATTTTGATAAAGAATAAACTTGTGATGAATTTGAAGAAGTTTTAACTGGCTCAAAGATCGGTTATATGCTATGATTCCATGACATGAAAGTGTAAGAAAATGATAAAACATGGGTTTTGATTGTTTTGTAGAGAGAGAAAAAGAATAGAGCAGTGGATGGAGGAGGAAGATGCTTCATTAATCAGCAAACACATAATATATACAAGCATTATATGGTTAACACCTGTTTATAGAATGGACAAGTGTTAATAACCTAAACATGCATAAAAACACCTGATAACCATTGGTATAATACACTTAATAACCAGTACAATGAAGCAAAATACATAGTGTCGAACAAAATGATAACCTTAATGCATGCTCAGTCAATGCATGCTTCATCTCTAACACTCTTTTTGTTCCTTGACATGGTTGACTGACTTTGCCAGTGATTTCTTGAAAGATGAAAGAAAGAAGATAAAAAAAAAGAATAATAAAAAAAAAGGAAATGAAAATAAAACAACCAAAAAAATAGCAAAAAGAAAAAAAAAGAAAAGAGAAAAGAGAAGAGAGAAAAAAAAAAGCAAAGAAGAAAAAAGAGGACAAAAGGAAAGCAAGGAAAATGAATGAGGTAACAAAAAGAAAAATAGGAAAAAGAAAATGAAAAAAGGAGATTCAAAACAATACGGGGGTGGGGAGGGGGAGAAAGACTTAGAAAAAGGTTGAGAGAGTTGAGTTGAAGGAATAAGGGGTCTTATAGGATTTTTTCTTGCTCTGTGTATTGGGGGGAACTCATTTGTTATGTGTTTGGGGAAGGGGGGAGGGGATGTTGTGGCCTATTTTAGGAATCTTTTTTTGTTCCATGTTTCTTTTTCTTTCGTTTTTTGTACGGTCTTGGAGGGGATTGAGGGAATGGGGCGGCATAGGTTGGCCCCTTAGTGATTCAAGGGTGTGAGTGGGAAAGAGGGTCTTTTGATCTGCTTGAGGGACGATTTTTTTTTAGGATTTTTTATTTTATTTTATTTTATTTCATTCTTATTTATGAGTAGGGTTTTGTGTCCCACTTGATTGAGGAACATTGGTTTTGACTGGATTAGTGCATTGTATGTTCTTCTTTTACCTTTGCTGAGGTTCTTTGGGTTTGAATGCAAGGAGTGTTACTCAGGTTGTTTGGAGTGGTTCAGTGCAGGTTGTGGTTCTTTGGAGGGGGCAAGTTGCAGTTCTTTTGCTGGTAATAGGATTGATGTTACGGTCATTGCTTTCTGCTTCAAAGCGGTTGCAGAGCTTATCGTTTGGAAATTGAGAGGGCTTCCTCCCACCCTCTTATGGTCTCATTTCTTGACGGAGCTTCCAGTTTCAACAATTTTTTCTAGTTCGATGATTATGATTTATGGGGATTGTATGATTACTTCTCAAGTTGTTGATTGTTTCGCGTCATGGCTGCTTGGTTTTCGTGATTTGGAGATTGAGTGGAACAATTGACGAAGGTTGTGTTAAGGTTTGGAAAGCTGGACTTTAGGCTTCTTCGTTTTAATGCTCGATCTTTTCTTCGGTTGGGAGCGGTATCTATTACAGCACCGTGCTTTTGAGGCTTTCTTTGTTTTTCTTTTTAGGTGGCCCCCTTGTGGTCTGATTCCAAAGTAAGGTCTTATTATGGGATCAGCTGTTTATAGGTTTTCCTTTGTTGATGTTTTTTTGAAGGATCATTTATTCTGTTTTAGCTTTGAATAGGATCCTGTGCTGCTAATGGCTTATTGAGCAGCGAACTTTCTGTAAGTGTAAAGTGATTTTGCCCTCACCAGGTTTTCTATGCCACTGAAGTCTTCTGCCAATTAGGCTAAAGACTTGTCATGGCATAATCGGTGATGGAGAAATAAAACTAGTTTTTCAAAAAAACAAAAAGCTAAAAAATGAATGTAAAAATAATATAGTATATGTGTAAAATAGATTGTAAATGAAAAGAAAATTAATTAACAATACTTTCGATGCAAAGTTAGAACACTTGCATAAAGAATTTTTCAACAAACATAAAAAATTATGAAGCAAAATTGAAGAACACTAATGTAACACATGGAGTTTTAATTAGAAGAGTGAAAATAATATGTGCATAAAAAGTGAAATTTTCAATATTTGTTACATTAATTATTATCTATAAGGTTTATATATATATATGGAGAAAATTTGTGTCAATAAATATCAAATATCTATCATAAAATAAAGAAAAAAATGTAGGAAATAGTTGAAGGATAGAGTTCACTTGTATGTTTAAAACCTTGAATAACATGCTCAACAATGATGTCTCGATGACCATGATCACATTCTCTTATATCTGCTACTATCAAATCAGCAATTTCAGAATCAATCACTAGTCAGTAATTTGGTTTTTTCTTATCTCGAGATCTTATAAGTCTTAGTTGAAGAGGTGCATAATTTATCTCTCTAAACCTATCTCTAACTAATCTAAAAACTTTGACAATTTGATTGTTCTCATCAAACATTTTCATCAATTCTTCAACTATAGATCTATCAAAGCTAGTATATTCATTGTCAACATAAAAAATTTCCATCCTATTTGAGAATTCATTTTCTGTATCATAAATGTATAATTGAGTGAACCTAGGTTTGTTACCAATTATTGGAAGTAAAAAACCCATTTTGTGATGAGTTTGTCTATTAATTTGAATATGTATGGTCTTCAACTATTGTTGATTGAATTATCAAATTTTTCACCTAAAGAAGTAAATTGGAATATACAATTATACATTCTAATGTTGTCTTTAAATTTGAAGCCATCATGATCTACATTACCATTAAACAAATAGTCCAAAAGAGAAGGTGTACATTTAAAGGGAGGTATTTTAACTATACCTTCTTGAAAACAAAGAGTGAAAGTCGGATTTATACTTTCCTTTGATATATCCACCATTTTATCGTACCACATATAAGCACTACAAAAAAAGGTAGGTCCAATTAAGACCATTGAAGGAAAAAGGTGAATAGCATCTTCCTATCAAATGCATTTGCAAAAAAATAAAGTTAAATGTACATTAATGATAATGCATATGTAATGTGTTAAGATTACTTGCTATATTAGGTTTGATATGGTTAAACTTACTAAGATGCATTTCATTTATTGTTTCGTTTGATTGTTGCCTTGGAAGTTGTTTGTTATTGAATTCAAAGTTTGGAGCTTGCATGTCACCTTTATATTTTTTTGTCATAACTAACTTTAATAGTAAATTTCATATTATGTTTTGTAATTAGAAGTAGAACAAAAAATTAAAGTATAAAATGTACGATTTGAAAGGAATAAATATTTACCATGGAGGTTGACATCAAAAGCATTCTTTGATTTCCTCAAATTGTTGTGATATTGGTTGCCACGGGTTGTTGGATAATTTTTTTCACAATTTGTTGCAGTACTTGTAGAAGGAAAATGACTAGCATTATTTTTTCTTTTTCTACATGTAAAGTTTGTGGAACTAACTAAAGAAAAAGTTCTAACAGGCTCCACAAAAATTGTTTATAAATTTCTTTCCACATTGACAGTGGAATGAACTATTACATGTCCACCAATAGGTATGTCAATAAGGTTAAATGTAAAAGCATCTAGGTTTAAGTGGATGTTTCCGTGTAAATTATTTTTGGAATTTATATTTATATTTTTCGGTTGCACAATATGATTATTGGAGATTGTACAAATTGACTACAATTTCTAGATATTAATGTGCATAGTTCAACAAAATCAACGTAAATATTAGACCTTTTAGCTTTTAATAACTCCTTCCTCTTAAGTCTATTTAATCTTGCTTGATTAGCAGCATCCATTACACCACAAAAGTTTAAAAGATAAAAAATACTCACAGATAACAAACAATATATATTTCAAATGTTTTTATAATAAATTGAATCATTAACCCAGCAGACGAAAAGAAAAGAAAAAGAAAAAGAACACAGTAATGAAATAATAATGATTATAAAAAAGGAGTTTGTATACTTTACATTATTCGGCACTACACCAACTAGATAGTTGTGTGCGAAAAGGATAAACAACTGTTAAAGACAACATAAACTAAATACAATATATATATTTCAAATACTTCAATAATAAACAAAAAGAAAAAACTAGATGCAGGAAAAAAAACAAAGATTAACCTAATAATAATAATATAAGCAAAGAGAAGTTTGAATACATTATACTGTTTAGCACTACAACACCTTGATATTTCCTCACTGATATTTTGTCACGAAGAAAACAAACAACTATTAAAAGATAATAGAAGAAAGAAAATTACATTAATTTTTTTGAATATAATTTCATGGAAGCAAATTTGGCATAACAAAAAATATATTCGAGTATGATTTGAATTATAAGTAAAGGAGATACATATTGTAAATAAAGCAACAGTAATTTACGAATAATCATACATTAATTATTTTAAAAAATAATTTTCCTTAACTTTTCAGATTTCTTCAAGCATTGTAACAAAGATAGAATAAAAAAAATAATTGGACAAATAATGTGATACAAATGTAAGAGTAATAAAGTTATTAACAGTACTAAAAAAAAAAGAAAGACCATGCAAAATCACATTAGTAAAAGTTATTAAACAAACAAATTATTTTTTATAGTCAATAATAGTCCATTATTGTAATATTCACTGCAAACAAGGCAAACACTTATTGCGTCAAATGCAAAAGTGTTAGCTTATAAAACATGAGTGACAAAAAGAGAATGTAAAAAAATAAATAATAACGTATCAACTTCATCTAAATAAGTTTAGTTTACTATAATTTTTTACCTACAGTAAACCAATTGACAAAAAAAAAAAACAACTTTTTAACCATCATTATTGAGACCAAAATTTAACAACACACAATTGGCAAACCCAGATGGCACCCAATTGAGGCCATTACCAGAGAGTTTTAAGATATAGTTATAGATATTATAATATTATGATGGCTAAATGCTAAATGTTTGGGCACTTTTTTAATCATGGGTCAAACGTTTCAATTGTAACAATTAAGGGCAAAACGTTTTTGATTCCTTACAATTAAAGGTTAAGTTGACAGGTGAATGGAGCATGCATCACATGCGACAAAAAATTGTGTTGAAAATGCAGTTGTTACACAATATGTTGAAAATTTAGTTGTTACACGCAATGTAATTATTATATGTCATGTTAAAAATTTAGTTGTTATATATTATGTTGACAAATGTAGTTGTCACATGCCGTATTGTATATTTAGTTGTTACAGGTCATGTTGAAAATTTAATTGTTATACGTCATATTGAAAAATGTAATTGTTATAAGCCATGTTGAAGATTTAGTTGTTGCACGCTATGTTGAATAATTTAATTCTTAATTGTCACATGCCATGTTTTAATTTGAACATCTTTAACTTGACAAAAAAGACTTTCTCACAAAACTACCCTTTCGTATATTACCCTTTCAAGTCAGCATCCACATTTTGCATGTGTCCTACACGGGGTTAGACACCTCTCACCTTAGCTCTTAGTTGTAAAGAACCAAAAATGTTTGGCCTTTGATTGTTACAACTGAAACGTTTAGCCTAAATTCACAAAAACCTAAAGATTTTGATCCCCAATTGAAACATTTTGTCTATTATGATAAATTTTGAAAAAAATCATCCATGAATAATATTTCTAAAAAATTTCTACATTAATCCGTAATCATTCATGAAACGAAGTTGATTTTCCTTTTTGATATAAATTAAACTAAGACAAAGATATCAATAAAAAATAAATAAATATTTTTCCTGAATTTCTAAGAAAAGGATAAGCTAACTCATTCATTAAACAGTCAGTTAGAGAAGTCCATTCTTTTACTTTTTGAATAATAACATTCATAGTTAATTAAAGTTAACCAACTGCCACTAGATTCAAAACGCAAATTCATGATTGATACTACAACACATGAAAATGCTAACCATCAATTTGGTTATGGTGAACCTATATAGCATTGTAACAATTCTAAAAATTTTGCTCACTGAAAAAGTTGAAGATAGCCCTTTGTTTTCTTGGAAAAGGCAATGGGATAAGACTATGTCAGTAAAACATGAGAATGGCTTGGTGGCTAAAACTTGGGATGGTGTTTATACCTTCCAATACCTCACAAAAAATATGTTCAAAAAGAAAGCAAACTTTGGTGAAAGCTAGGAGCATCAAGCTGAACATCTAAACCTAGAATTCATGGAAGCTCTACCCTCAAAACATGCTTAATACTATGACGAAGAATCAAGAATCATAATAAAACATAAAAAACTTAAGCCCATAGAGCCACAAGCATCATAATTATCAACTAATTCCCAAACGAAGGGGATAATATAAATGCACATAATCAGAAAAGATTTTATCATCCATTAGCCATAACTCATAAATACACATACTACCTAATTCCAAAATCAGAATTAAGATAAAACCTCAGCAACTATGTCAAATTTTAAGAGAAAATAATATCATTTCCATACTTAAAGGTAAGTTGCATAAATTTAGAATCCATAATTCTTAAGTAAACATAACCATCCCAAATATTAAATACCAACAAGCAACACCATTCACTAAATGATAAGAAAACGATTTTTTTTTTAAAAAAAAGAGAAAGACCCATTTCAAAATGAAAGCTAAGTTGAAAATTATAGAACAAAACAAAACAAATTGAAAATGGAAAACAATAGATGAGCAAATAGTAGAGGTCAAAAATGGCAAAAATAAAATGAAAAATAAAGAAGGAAAAAGAAGTCAAAATGGAGAAGCATTATTTGTAAATATTATAAATGAATTTACAATAGAAAATTAGCCAAAAACAAATGACAAAAATACAAACAAATGATACAAACTTAGCATAAAAAGATGAGGGAAACCATGGAAAAAGGGAAAGGGAAAGAGAAAAAGAACTGAGATCAGCAATCAACCAAAACAAGCAAAGCAGAGTTCAAAGAAAGCACAGGTAAACAGAGGAAAAATCCAAATGGAAAACATAAGCAAAAAAAAAAACATAAAGATGACATAGAACTCTCTAGAATATAAGTTGAGTCGAAAAGACTATGAAACTAATCACATTTACAATCAAAAGACAATGTAGACTTTGAAAAGGGGAAAAACACTGACATGGGCGAACAAAAAAACTAATCATATTTACAACAAATATTGCTTTGAAGTAGCCCATGACGTGGGCCAATTACTCGGGTGGGCCAAAACTGACCTGATGAAGACCCACGTGAAATGAAAATAAATACAACCACTCCAATTGCATGCCATGTGTCGTGCAATTGGCAAACCTAGATGGCACCCAATTGAGACCCTTAAGAGAGAGTTTTAATATAAAGTTTTAGATTTGACAGAACTTCAAGTATGAAAAAACATATCTGTGTTTTTAATCTTTATTCTATTTGCAAGGTCGTGTCTCATAAGCTAATGGCAGATATGCATGATTTTTGACAAACAACATATTTGTGTCAAAATGATGGGTGGATCCCTCCCATATAAAACTTCTCACGTCTCAATTTCTTCTTTGCAGTCTGCATGCTTTCTTGGATTGGGGTGCACATACTTGGGTTACATAGTAATTACCTTTTGATGTGTGACAGATAAGTAACAAGGCAATGGAGAGGAGGAGCTTAACTTTTGGAATACTAGAGTATTTTCACATTAATAAAAGTGGATTGCACACCTAGACATTAACAGTAATGCTATGAGATGCAACAAGCAACAGTGACCAGGATCGGTTAGAAAAGTAAAGAAAGAAAAAAACTTAAACTTTCATAAGCATATATTATTACTAACTTGACTTGATGGAAAATGAATAAAAGCACACGTTCCATATCCTCAAGAACATCCAAATGCAACCAAGGGACCCTCCAAAGTCCTACTAATGGAACAGAACAAATAATCTACATTAATGGGAAGAGAATGAGCAAGTTTCAGTTATTTGAACAAGGTTTGCCTTGCTATCTAGCTCTTTTTTCTAGTGTGTTAGCCATTAATGTCTTTCCAACAAGGTTAAAAGGGGAATGGTTCAAAGCTTTAAATCCAAGATAAGACCACATTTAAAGAGAAATACTATAAACCTCTAACAAGGTTTGACTCAAGGTACATAAAACTTCACCACACATTGTATTTTTTTTTTTGTTTAACAAATATTTGTAATACAGAAACTACATTCAAAATGAGTGTGACATCAGAAGAAATTAACTGCAACAACTCAAATTAAGAAACATTTGTTTTCAAACATCAATAATTAGAATTTCCTAATGCTAATGAGAACTTAAAACAAAAATAAGAAACATTGATCCTGAATCCATCAATGAAAGAAAAAATTAAGACAAGCACGTTGGGAAGATCATCTTGTCAAACAATAACTAGATCAAAACATAGTTCTAAAAAGCTATGTAGAAAAATCTAACTTCAGAAACTACATATAATAAAAAAACTGTAATAGCTCATAAAGATCTGCATATGTATATATCCAAAGGGAAAGAGGGGACAGACACACACACAAATGAGATTTGAATATTTAGAAAATTCATAAATTTGATTGGGTGAGGAAAGCTACAAAAGCATAGTTTCAGAAAAGCAAAATGAAAATAGGAATAAAGAAATCTAAAGCAACAAGGTAATATAACATTTGAACGATAATTGTTTATTTGAACACAAACTAAATCTGACTCATTCCAATGCTTCCTCAAACACCAAAGAAATGCATACCCAGCAGCATGCATGAATGTCTTCAATAAATACCTGTTAAATCAAAACCAGGCAAGGTATTATAAATCTAAAAACTATAAAATATACTTTCAACAATTTAAGATATTGAAATTTTTTAATTTTAAACAATATAATCTCACATATTCACACACACAATGGTTTAAATAGAATCCATTTAGTCAAGAAGTAGCTAAGACTATATTTTGGCCTAAATCCTAAACCTAATAACAAATACTTTATTTGTTTGAAATAAAAATATAATAGTTAATCTAACCCTTTAGTTATAAATTCCTATGATAAAGCAACCTATTCTTTTTACTGCCAGTAGTTGCAATGGGAATCATTAACAGAACAAATTATAGCTCTAATTTATAGGGATTTCCATTAACTAATGTTAAAGAGTACGGATAACTTAATTACCAAGATAAGACTTGAGGAGAAGCAACACTATCAAGTCTCAAAGGCAAGAGAGGGTCTCAAAGTATGGGAAGGCATGAAATCTGCCACCATCATGTCCATCTTTGTCTATGTTGGAACATCGCAGCCTCTTCACTATCCCATCTTCCAAATTATAGGAAATTGCAAACCCATTTGGAAGTACTACTAGAATTGAATCCCCTTCATCCTCATCAGATTGAACAACACAAGATAGAAGGTAACTACGCATTCGATTTTGTTGGCGCCTAGGGACGACAGTAAACGTTTCAGCTTCAAGATGTACATTATATTTCAAGTACCAATTTGAATAATCTGTCTCCATCTCGAAAATTTTAAATTTTAATTGAGAAAACCCTTTTGCAACAACAAGGTGTAAATGTCCTCCAGACTCTCCGAAATAGCGAAACCCACTATGTACTCCAGGCATTGGCATTGTCTTCAAGCATTCATTATTTACATCAATGTACCATGATTGAGTATCAGCACAATCCCAATGAATCGCGCCATTAAAAAAAACAGCACGATCAATATTTATATTGTGCTTCGAATTGAAATTGATTTTCGAAGCACTCCAAGAATTGGTCTCTGAAGAATATATGTCTATGAAGTATGTAGGAAATATGTAACATGTAGTACTTTCAGGATCTTTACCAAATAATAGTTGCTGCCATATAGAAAAAATCTTATAATGAGGTGATATGAGTGGATCAAAGGCCAAATTGACACCAGCATGCCGACGAACCTCAATTGTAGGATCAAAAGCCAAATTAACACTAGCACGTTGATCATAATCCATAAATAATTTAGCTGATTCAGAAGGATCAAGACCTAGATTGTTGGCAACATACTCATAACTATTATAAATAACTTCATGTTCATAAACAGAGATCACCTTGAACTTTTTGGTGGCAGGGTTACATATGAAATACCTCAAGCCATAATCACTTTCAGAAACGCAAAGAAGCAAGCCAACGCAAGATTGAATTATTCTGATGCGTGGGGCATCAATAAAATCAAAAGGGGGAAGCCTTTTGATGTTAGGGTTTAGACGAAGGAACTTGAACTTTGAAGGTAGTTTTTTATAAAGGACGTCAAGGAAGAAAGCATGAGGTTTGAGAGAGCGATTGTTTTGGAGGAAACGAGTGTGGGTGAGGCTAAAGTGGGTGCTAGAAATAAGAGAAAGCCATGGTTTTGATACGAGTTTGAATCTGAGGAGAGTTTTGGTGGGTAGTCTTAGGAGGATTTCTTGTAAAAGGTCTTCACTATTGGCAACCTTTTCTGCCGATGTGATATTTGCCCTTAGTCGGGCAGAGGATCTAGTAGTCACCATAGCTAACAATGGTTTACTCTTCGTTTACACTTAGTGAACTCAACTCTTATAACATCCTATTTATATTGACTATTGAAGAAACATATTAATCTTATTTTATGTAATTTATGGAAAGTTGAAATTTTAAACGAGAAAGAGACATACTTGAAATTTTTTAAAATTAAAAAACTTTTGAATAGAAAAAACTGATACCATGTAAAGTTTAGTTTTTTGGACATATACACGCATACACACGCAAATGGATAATCTAAATTGGATATATTGCGTGTCATTACTTAATATGACGCATTCCATATATATTTTTTGCATTTAAGGAAATGGATATGATTTTTTTGGTATGTATGTGAATTGAGGAAGAAACGTTAGGATATTCATAAATCTTGACTGTACATTGTAACATGCATGAATCTTGATTGTACATTTAATTATTGGATGTTTATCCCCTATTTCAACAATTTTATTTTGGAAGACAAATTTTATGCAAAAAGTTAATGGAAAAAATTATAAATAATTGAATTTTTGCGTATATCATAAACTATTTTGATTGATATTTTATTGCCATTTAAATTATAGCCAACATTGTTGGTCCTAAAAAAAGTGCTAAAGTTGGGGTGAATAGCATTTAAAATTATTTTGGAAGGTAATTCCTTGGAAGATGAAAATTGCTTGGAAGATTTAAGATTGATAGCTTAAAGCTTGTTGAGGTTAGTGAGCATCAAGTAAGGAGAGTGTCACGACCCAATTTTTCGGGCCATGACCGGCGCATGAGCTCAATGAGCATAGCTCACTAAGCCCAAGCAAGCCTATCCATTTACCTTTGCTTAACAAATTTATCATATCATGCATACACATACTTTTTCTCGGGTGTGAACATAGTCAAAACATAATGGCATTATCGATAATAATATACATGCACTATACCAGTCATATATTTAGCAATTTACATTGCATACACATATTCACATTGTTAGATTGTATTCACAATACAAAAGGACCCATGACTTTTAGCGGAGACATTTACAATAAAAGGGATTACTATCGAATGCCAGACACATACCCAGGAGATGCACTACGGGGACTCCTCGATCTAGGGTCCAACAGTCACCTGATCTGAAAACGTGAATTTTCTTTTTATAAAACGTGAGTACAATAATCAGTGAGTGAACAAGAAGGGAACAAGCATACCATAAGGAATGTTTATCGAAATCATGATGCATTCATTTTCTCAAAACCATGCAATTGTTTTAGCTCCTTTAAACCCCTCATGTAAACCCCACATGAGTAAATCACTTTACAAAAATCCATGCTCAACTATGCTACCCAAGAAATGGGAAATATGGCAAAAACCCACAAGTTAGCAAAATGGACAAAAAGTTTCTCACTGTAGCGAACTTCATTCTCGCTGCAGCGAGAATTAGAACATCAAGGAAAAAGTCTTCTTTTTTCCCTTAAAACAAGTCATCGTGCTAAAATAACAATAGCAACATGTAACACATGTAAACTTCCAAATTTCAACAAAACAAATGCTTACATATTTGCATTTACAACCATATACCCATCATCAACATGCACACCATCCCATCATCATCATCATGCACACCATCCCATCATCATCATCTCATATGCAACGGCTTATACTATTGTCACTAGGGAGTGGGAGATCACGAAGCATCCCCCCCCTTCGCTACGGTGGCATAACATGGTACCTATCAGAGCACTCGGCAAGAGGTGCACTTCACTCCGAATCACAAAGCAACGGAGCAGTCCCTTCCCTCCTCTTCCAAGCTCTTGGGACGTACCACTCAACCCCTTCGCTACGGAGGCGACAAACGGTACCTATCAGAGCACTCGGCAAGAGGTGCACTTCACTCCGGATCACGAAGCAACGGAGCAGTCCCTTCCCTCCTCTTCCAAGCTCTTGGGCGGAGAGTCATACTTCGCCACAGATCATATGCGAGAGTTCTCAGAAATAGGGTTATCTTTCTCTTTGCTCTGATACCAAGTTTGTCACTAGGGGTGAGAGATCACGGAGCATCCCCCACTTCGCTACGGAGGCAACGACGGCTTATGTGCAACACATAGCCGGGTCAGCAACGGCTTATGTGCACTCTTACTCGCACATAGCCGGGTCAGCAACGGCTTATGTGCACTCCTACTCGCACATAGCCGGGTTCAAATCAACATGTAAAGAAGCATCCAATGCATATCATGCATCTTATCATATTGTGATAACACATAAACCATTGTATAGCACATTTTCACAATATAAAATCATTTTACTAAAAGCTTGTTCCCAAGGTACATTTTCTAAGACAAGTTGGATAGAATCTTTCATATTCCCCAAAACAAGTTTGAAATGCAAGTTCACTCACCAATATTAGGAGTAGAAATACTCCTATTTTTAGTCCGCGGTTACAGTCCTTTACCCATATCCAATGGCTCACCACCTAGCCATAATCCATGACACATATTCCAATTAAATTGTGTAGAACAATCATAAGCTATTTCAGGCTCGATATATATATGATATGAAATGAAAAATGCACGGGTAGCCATCTAGACTCGGTATTGGCCTAAGTCGATTTTTCATCCGATAAATTGGCCCATGCGTCTAATTTCACTCCAAATTAATCCATTTCTCCTTTAATACCTTAATTTACCACATACCATTTAAATAAAGTCAAATTCAGCATTAGAACCCTCACAGTTCCTAATAGAAAAATTCGATCATTTGGTGCACTAGCACCAAAAATTTTTCTACATAACCGTTTCACCTTAATTCATCATTTTCCAAGCCATTTTCCTTGAAACAAAAACAAGCCCCCATTGATATTCAGCCCTCATGGTTCGACCAACAAGGAACCCTAGAGAAATTGAATATTTCTTTTGTGTTTTTGTTCATAACCATGCTTAACTATCCCTAAACACTAACATAGTCTAAAATCAAATTATTCTAACAACAATTCCTCTTCCATACCCATTTTTCAGAATTGAATTCATCATGATAACTCAATATTCAACCATGAAAATCAAGAACAAAAGCATGAGTAAGCTAGGTATCAAGGAGAATTGAAGAAATTTTAACTTACCTAGCTTGTTTCCTTGAATTCCAACACTTTCTCTTTGATTTTTCCCACCTAGGGCTTGTTCTTCCTTGGTTTCTCTTCTCTTCTGGTTTGGCTGATTACTATGGGAGAAATGGGCTGATTTTTATGCATTTTATAAAGAAAATAATGAATGGATGAGATTTTGACACATGTCACCATTCCATTAGTCCATGTGTCATATTTAGCCATTAAGCAATCTCTCTCCACCACACATTTCTCATGTTTATCCATTTACAAGATGAATAAAATCCCTTGGCCTTGACAAGTGTTGGGATGAAAAATTTACCGATTTGCCCCCGGGGTGAAAAAGTTATGATTTTGCCCCTATACTCCGAAATGTACCGAAATCAAATTATTTCTACTTTTCAACCTCAAATAACACTAACATTGATCAATATTAACCAAATGGGGCAAAAAACTCATTTTATAAAAATTTTCGTTTAGTCCTCTAGTGGAAAAATTACCATTTTGCCCTTGTGCTCCAAAAATACCAGGAATCATAATTGTTTTCACTGCTAAACATCATTTTATACTCCAATAATCATAATTATATTTCATATAATTACTCTTGGTCAAATGTGATCAAATCTTGGCTAGAAATCTCCATTTAATCATCAAATGATAAAGTGACCGTTTTATCCCTAATCGATCAATTTTTCTGATGGACTTTAAACTGGACCTTGAACTCTGAATCACTATTCTAAGCCATTTTGTGGGTTTCAAAATTTTTAAATTCCTCTTAGAATTTCTATTTGAACTAGTTCAAGGCTCGATTTAACTTAGTTATACCACTCGGTAGAATACTGTCTTTTAATCGAGCTTGACAGGGTCTCACAGAGAGGTTCAATGAAGTGGACAAAACACAATACTTATAGTGGTTAGGGTGGTTAGGTCTACCTGACCTACATCCATTAACTTGATTTTCTCAACCAAGGATTTTCAACCAAACTTTATTATATCTAGTGGAATTAACAGCTTCCACCAAGTTTTTATAAGGTGAAGTTTTAACCCAAGCTCTAAACCCTTACAATAACCCTTAGAGTGCCTCACATACTCTAATCAATCAAGAATTGAAGAAAAGATGGAGTACAATTGATCACCTAACTAATCTAAGATGTACAAATTCAAGCTCAAACACTTTAAAAAGGATAGGATTGGAATACAAGTATACAAGAGAAGGTTTTGCTCTTTTTGGCTCTTTCAAACTTTTTGGAACTTATCTAAACTCTTTGTGATAGTTGGAGAGGTTTTAAAAACTTGAAAAATCATTTCTAGCTGTTGGAGATAGAGACTAGTCATTATAAAAAGTTTTGGGCCGTTATTCTATCTTTTAGTGCTTAAATTCGAAATTGCTGGTAATGTTCCGTTAATTGCTTAAGGATAGACTTTAATCAATTAAGGCTTTTTTGTCTAAGAGTCTGATTTAGTCTGCTCCATTGTTGTTGGGTTTCTCTTGTTTAGTTACTATTTTGTGGGTTGTCTATATCTATGTTTATATATGGCTAAATGTTGTTCTTGAAAATCTGTGGTTACTATCTATTTGAGCAATATTTGTACATAGATATATATTAAACTTGCAAGCAAAAGAATTAAATTCCTTATTAATTTTATGCACATATTAAAGGAGAGGATAGATTAAAGGGGAGCAATCTCTTATCTACACATTAATACATAATTCACATAGACATTGCACTCTTAATCCAAGAGTGTTTCATTTTCATCAAAAAGGGGAGGAGCATATTGACTCCATGTGCTTTTAATGATAATAAAACATTTCTTATTCATTGATTTCTAACTA
This sequence comes from Theobroma cacao, assembly GCF_000208745.1. Taxonomy (NCBI): domain Eukaryota; kingdom Viridiplantae; phylum Streptophyta; class Magnoliopsida; order Malvales; family Malvaceae; genus Theobroma; species Theobroma cacao. Next base: position 33,940,048 of record NC_030854.1, read on the forward strand.
CATTACTTTTTTTTTTTAATTGGGGGAAGGGGGATTGTTAATAAATAAGGCACAAAATAGTAATTGTTCCAATAAACCAACAATCAAATTAAATTAGCAATCCTAAGTAACCCTATTTTCTATTTTCTCCCCTTTTTTGTCATAAATCAAAAGAGAGGTCTACCTACAATTTTCTCGCTATTCTGAGTTAGTGGAGGATTCATTTGTTCCTAAGTTAGTGACTAAGGGTTAGACATTGAGAGGTTCAAGAGCCTTAGGTTTAAATGAGGATGAGGAAATGGGTTCTGGGGAAGAAGGTGCAGGTTTAGGAGTTGGCATAGGAAATGATGTAGTCAATCTGGTAGATTTTCTTCTTCTAAAGACTTTGGTCTCAGTGGCCATTATTTTCTACCTTTATTGGAGGGCTTTGAAGGGACTGATTTTGTTGCCACTGCTTTTCTTTTTTCTTGATCCATTTTTGTTCCACTACCTTCTTCATCTATCTTTTTTGACTCAATTTCTTGTTGTGCAACTATTGTTGCTTTAACATAGCCTGTTGCCTTTTCTTCTTTCACAAGTTGAAAGATGAAGGTTTCCATGAGTATATTCTTCAAAGGTGCTCGGTGTTGCTACTGATGTTGTTTTTGTAGCTTGAGGAGACTTCTCTTGATCCTCTACTCCTACTTCATTTTTCTTTTCTTATCCTTCCTCATATTTTCCATCTTGTTTTGTTTTTTTTTTTCAGTTTTCATTTTTGCTTTATTTTCCTTCTGTTTTTCAATTGTAGTTTCCTTTTCCTCTTCAACCTCATCTTTCTATTCTTTCTTTGTTGCTTAACCTTTTCTTGCACTTACTTCAGCTTCACCTGTCATCTCATCATTTTGATTTTCTTTCTTGGGTGATGGTGCTGAAACCTCAAAAGGATTATTATCAATATTTTTTCTTGCAACTTCAGCCTTAAGGTCTAAGGCATACATTTCAAATTCCTCTGTGGCTATCCTCTCATAAGAAGTTGTAAGACTCTCAATAGTAGCCTTTGTTAGGAATTTGAGAATATGGTGCCTTGGAAAGCAAGTATATTCTCATGTTTAATCCATTTATTTTATTTGTAATGAAAGTACATTTTGATAATAAGATGAAGAGTTTGTTTTAAGTAAACATTCATTATCTAGTTATAAAGGTACCATGATTCTATTTTGAGATATTAAAATACACTTGTATGAAGAGTCATACATAGGAGACAAGTATTTTAATTAAATTTAAAAATTGTTCACAGTTATACAATAAAACTGATCCCTTCATTGTGTTAAGGCTGTAGTGTTCAGATTACTTCTAACGAAATGAATATGATTCACTTTAAAGGGAATGATGAGTCTTAAATTATCGAAATGGTTGACTTCAAGTAATGACACTATAACATGAACTGCAATGAAGTAAGAGTCAAATTTAAGCTTAATTGTTACTTAAATATTGATCTCACACTTATGTATTTGCGTACGGTAAAACTAAATTCCTAATGGATAGTCGACTTGTGCTTTATCTCCTTATAATCTTTAATATACCATGGGCATGATCATCATAAAGCATTGGTTTAGACTTCGTATGTTGAGATTATAATTGAGATGAACATCCGAGAACATATACCCAAATATTAGAGTTCATAGTATTATCATCACCTTTAGTGATTTCAGGAATATTGGTGATTAATCTGAGCCTAGGGGATTGATGAATTAGCTACTCATCACATTTTGATACTTAAAAGATTAGATCTAAAGTATTGGATCACTAAATGGATGAAATTTGACCCTACGGGACAAAATTGGCATAAAGGACAAAATGATAATTTTACTTTTTATCATTGGATGGCTATGAGGGTTCATAATATAAGCTTTGCAATTGACAACCAATATTGAATATCAAGTATTGAATCATTTATTGTAATTATAGTTAATTCAAGAGAGCAATCATGAATCTATGGTGGAGTGATTTTATGGTTAATAAACTTGAATTATCTTAATGAGATTAAGAGTAATTTTAAGTTTATTAGAGCTTGAAATATCTAGGTCCAAACAGATTCCCCACTTAGCATTTTAGAATTCAACTTGTTTAAGTTGGAATGCATATTTGATTTAATTAGTTAAATTTGCGCAAAAAAATAACAACTTTTACATGTTTGTCTTAATTTAGACAAAAAAACATGTTTTGTCTCAATTTAAACAAGAAAACATGTTTGTTGTTTGTCTTGATTTAGACAAGAAAACATATTTTGTCTTAATTTAGGTAAGAAAACATATTTGTATCAATTTAGACAAGAAAACACGTTTTGTTTTAAATAAAGACAAGAGTTGTTTTAAATTAAGATAATGCTAAAAGGATTCTTGCAAAATGATTCTAGACATTCATGTTGATAAAAGGAGATTCCATGTTTGACTAGGATTCTTTTATTGATAATTAATTCTTTTTAAATAAAGATGAATAATAATAAAATAAGAGATATTATTCAACAAGGAGTTTTGTTTTATCAAGAATTCAAAATGATAATTAAAGAATTAAATTCTTTATTCTTTACTTTAATTTTAATAATTATGGAGCATATATGATCCATCCATAACTTTAAATTGATGGTCAAGATTGATTCAAGGTATTGGATTTTGATTAAACCTTTGTGGCAAAAGTTTTTGTAAAAAGAGAAGAGATTGGAAAAACATTCAATAAGCATTTCTCTTGAGAAACATTCTGTCGTCCCTTCTCTTCTCCTTTAATCTTGGTCGCACCTCTCTTCCTTTGTCCCATTCTTGGCCGTTTTCTTGAGTATTCTCTAAGAAAAAAAATAGCCATTAATTTTTACGATGAAAAAGAGAGAAAATATCAATTGTCATCTTGTAGTCTAGTATTCCACACCTTGTCCACTTAAAGTTCAAGTTGAAAAGCATTCTTGAAGAATAAGTGGTAAATTTCTTTGGTTGAGAAATCAATTGTTGGTGTGGTGGTGAATTTACTACAATTCATTAAGTGTCTGAAATAAAAATCTGGAAATAACAGGTACATTTATCTTAGTTTAATATATTCTTGTTTCTTTGGATGTGATTATGTTACTTGCAATATACATGATATGTGTTTCTGCTTGTGTCATTGAATTGCTTGCTTCCTTTATAAAATTTGTTTTTTGAAATTCATGCTTTACACAAACACATCAATATACTTAATCCAACTCCATCAGCCTTTCTTTAGGAGCATGGATTTTAGCCACTTTTTCTTTGAGAAGTGAGTTAGGAAGATTCTAAAGCCTTTCTTCAATTTCCATAATTCTTTCTGCTTGTTTAGTAAGTTTCCCATCAATCCTCAACAATAAATTAAAGATCATCTCATTTTGGATAGGAGGCTGACTAGCTCTAGAGTGTGGAGTGGAGGGGGTTTCAGTACCTAAAGGAGCTGCGGTGCCTTTGAGGATTTTGATGCACTCCTTGCACTTAAGCCTATACCCCATTTTCAATAAGTTTCCTAAAAAGATCCCTTGATCCTTGCTTTTCACCCAATCGGCTTGGAATCTAATGCTCCGATTGTCTTTTTTTACCAAAAATGAGATGATATTTCCATATGGTAGATTTGTCTTATCTCCTAGACATGTTTTCTTTATTCTTTTTATCATAAATCTTGCAACATTCAATGGAATTTCATTAAATGCACACTCTATCAACCAAAGATATTGGGAATTTACATAACTATAGCTGTTACTCTTTCTGTGAATAGTGGAAGCAATAAAATAATGGAAAATCCTCATTTGGGCGTTTTTTATGTCTTTTGCGTAGCTTTGAGAAAGATATCTTTCTTTCCTTCCAATGACAACTTCCCAGGTGGGAGAAGGATCATAATTCTCTAGAACTCTAAACTCTCCAACTTGGTATACAATTTTCAAAAGTTTCCCAATTTTGAAACAATGATTATGAATTTTCTTCCACTTAAAAATATATTTAACCCATCTTGCAAATATTTTTCAAGGTTTTCAAGTTCATCCCTATCTAGAGCAATGCTAGAATAAAATTCCTTAACTAGGGTTAGACTAAATGATCTGTCTCCAAACGTGCTTAGCCCCTGCAATTTTAGTTAATCAAAATAGCCAGACAAAGCAGATTTAAAAGCAATGACCTCATCAAAGCTGAGCCAATCAAAGAATTTCCCACAAGATATAGTTGCAATTTCAATTTTCTTAAATTTATCAACATGAGCCTTATTCCTAAACTGAGAAGTTTGAGGATTACCTTTCTCGATAGAAATTCCTTTACTTGTAGACTTCTTTGTTTTTGATTCCCTTTTCTTCTTTGACTATAGATTTATAATCATTTTGCCCTTTTTTGAGCTAGAGGGGTTGGATCCTTCTAAGCAAGTCATTTTTACTTCCCTTTTTTCAGAAATTTTGCTCGACATTAGGGGTTTTCGCCATGGGATTTGTAGATTTAAGAGGTCAGGGTTTATCGAGCTTGAAGAGAAAAAAAGAGGTAGAAAGCTGAGAGAAAGTCTAGGTTTTCAACCTTTAATTTTTGAATAGGAAATTAGTTTTTGAAGAGTTAAAAGGTCTTAAGAGTGGATTATAATCAGTTAACCCATGTTTTAATTTGCGAGTAATGGTTTCTCTTTCCTTTTTAACCTTTGAAATTTTAAGTTTGGTGCCTGACCTTTTTTACTTTTGCTAACACAAGTGCTTTAATTGGTTAAAGCAAGCTTTAGCTGATTAAAGTTTTACTGACTTGAGAAACTCTAGTTGGACAGAATTGTTATAACCAATTAAGAAAATTTTTAATTGATTCAAACACTGCTAGTTTTGGCTTACATTAGGCATACAGAGTTATTCTAATTGGTTAAAGAAAATCATAACTGATTAATGCACGTCCTATCATACTTCAAGGATTTCTTTAACTAATTAAACCATGTTTTTTAACTAATTAAAGTAAGAAATAAAGCCAAATATCACACAACACATCATCAAAAACATATTCATTCAAAGTTCATTTGCATCAAACATTCCTAACTCTCTTCTAATTTTGTAAAATTGATCTTCATTCAAGATTTGGTGAAAATGTCAGCTAATTGATGAAAGGTATCCATAAACTCTATTTTAACATCTTTTTTAAGCACATGATCTCTAATGAAATGATGTCTAATCTCAATTCGCTTAGTTCTAGAATGTTGAATAGGATTTTTCAAGATTTTGCACTTATGTTGTCACAAAAGATAGTAATGTCATGCATGGGCATGCCAAAATCATTTAATTATTGTCTAACCCATAATATTTGTACACAACAATTAGCTAGTGAAATATATTCAGCTTTAGCAGTTGAAAAAGCAACTGAGTTTTGTTACTTGCAAGACTAAGATACAAGCATGTTTATAGGGAATTGACAAGTACCACTGGTGTTTTTTCAATCAATTTTGCTACCAGTAAATCAGCATCGAAATAACCAAGAAGATCAAAAGATAACCCTTTTGGATACCATAGGCATAAGCTTTAGGTATTCAAAAGGTATTTGAAGATCCTCTTTATAACAGTCAAATGTGATTCTTTGGGACATGATTGGAATCTTACACATAGGCATACACTAAAAAATATGTCAGGTCTACTTGCTATCAAATAAAGAAGTGAACCAATCATACTTCTATAGAGTTTCTAGTCCACATTTTTTCCTTTCTTATCTTTCTCAAGCTTTGTTGAGGAGTCCATTGGTTTTCCAATTGACTTCACATTCATCATACCAAATTTTTTTAGCATCTCTTTAGTGTATTTAATTTGGTTAATGAATATCCCATCCTCACATTACTTCATTTGTAGACCAAGGAGAAAACTCAATTTTCCCATCATGCTCATTTCAATTCACCCTGTATTTCTTTAGCAAAATTCTCACATAATTTCTCATTAGTAGCATTGAAGATTATGTTATGAACTATAAGTAAATCATTTTTGCTTTTCTTTTGAAAAAGTGTAGTATCTACACTCCCCTTAAAAAATCCTTTTTCCATCAAGAACTTTGAAAGCCTTTCACACTAAGCTCTAAGAGCTAGCTTTAATCCATACAAAGCTTTAAGTAGTTTATAAACATGATCTATCTTTTCAAAATCTTCAAAACCAAGGGGTTTTTGAACATAAACTTCTTCTTGAATGAAACCAATTGGAAATGCATTTTTAACATCCATTTGAAACAATTTAAAATTCATATAACATGCATATGCAAGCAAGCATCTAATTGCTTCTAATCTAACTATAGGAGCAAAGGTTTCATTATAAACAATACCTTCTTCTTCATCGTAGCTTTGAGCAATTAATCTTGCTTTGTTTCTTACCATATTTCCCAACTCATCCAATTTGTTTCTAAATACCCATTTGGTAACAATAATTGGATGGTTGGTTGGCTTTGGAACCAAGGTCCAAACCCTGTTCCTTTCAAATTGGCCAAGTTCTTTTTGCATTGTAATAATCCAACATTCTTCTTTTTTAACTTCGTTAAAGTTCTTAGATTTTACTTGTGATATAAATGCTAAATATTCACAAGTTTCCCTTGGTCCTCTACTAATTTTGACACCTTATAAAGGCTCACCAATTATTTGCTCTTGAGGATGATTTTTTACAAATCTCCAGCTTCTAGGAAGATTGTTGTGCTACTTTTCTTCTCATTGCAAGTCCTCTAGTGGTATTTCTTTTTCATTTTTCTCTTTTGAGCTTCTCCATTATCATTTTCGTTTTCCCAGCTCATCTTTTCCATTTTCTTTTCAAAATCATCTGCATCATCATTATCAAGCACTACCTTACTTTGTGCCTTATTAGTTTCATCAAAAACAACATAAATAGATTCTTCTATAATTAAGCTTCTTTTGTTAAATATTCTATAAGCTTTAGAATTTAGTGCATAGCCTAAGCAAATGACTTCATCACTCCTAGTGTTAAATTTTCCCAAGGTGTGTTTTCCATTATTTAAAACAAAGCATTTACATCCAAAACTCCTTAAATGTGAAATGTTTGGTTTTCTTCCTTTATAAAGCTCATAAGGAGTTTTTGAAATCATAGGTCTAATGGGAACTCTGTTCAAGATATAGGATGTTGTGTTTATAACTTTAACCCAAAAGTATTTTGGCAAATTGTTTTCACAAAGCATTGTTCTTGCCATATCTTTCAAAGTCCTATTTTTTCTCTCTACAACTTCATTTTATTGTGGAGTTCTAGAGGTTGAAATATTCTAATAAGAATCATTTTCACTGCAAAATGTTTCAAATTCATTTCCTTTAAATTCACTACCGTGATCACTTCTAACACTAACAATGGTAAGCCTTTTTTCATTTTTAACCATTTTGAAATGATTAGCAAAGGTAGGCAATGCAAGAAATTTGTAAGCAAGAAAATATACCTAAGTATTCTTAGAATAGTCATCAACAATAACAAAGCCATATGACTTGCCTCCTAGACTAACAACATTGATAGGTCCAAACAAGTCAACATATAATAGTTTAAGTAGTCTAAAAGTTGAAATCACTTTTTTTTATTTGGAAGAAGTTCTAACTTGTTTTCTAAATTGACATGCATCACAAATTTTATCATTTTCAAACGAAATATTTGGAAGTCTAACAACCAAGTCTTTTCTTAAGAGTTTTGAAATTGTATACATACTAGCATGTCTAAGTCTTCTATGTCACGGCCAACTATCACATACATCATTAGCCATGAGACATGATTCATTCTTAATTTCATAAAAAAAGATCATATACATGTTCTTAATTCTTTTGCCAATAAATATTACTTTATTAGTGTTAATGTCAATAACTTGGCATCCATGGGAATCAAAACAAACTCTATATCCCTTGTCACAAAGTTGACTAATACTTAATAGATTATGCTTTAAACCTTTAACAAACAAAACATGCTTGATTTGAGTTTGAGAAGTGTTATCAATGGTTCCAATTCCATGGATAATACCTTTGGAGTCATCACCAAAAGAAACACTTCCACCTTTATTTCTATCAAGCTTAACAAATAATCTTTCATTCCCCAGTCATATGTCTTTAGCAACCACTGTCCGTATACCAAGGTTGCTTTTCCTTTCGTTGAGCTTTCAAACATTGTTTTTTTTACCCTCGTTCAATCTACAAAACAAAATTTTTAGTTCTTCTTTAAGGGACCCATACTTTGATTGGTCCTTGGAGGTTAGTGTGCACAAATAAACCTTTGGGCACCCAAACTAATTTGGTGTTGGGAATGTTACTTCCTTTATGATAGCAATTGTAAGAGATGTGACCTTTTTACCACATATATAACAATATGATGAAAATGCATTCTTTTTCTTTCTAAAATTGGCATTTCTCTTAGATTCTTTTCTTTTTTCAATTTCAATGTTGAAATTTCTTCCATTGAAATTTGAAGAGCAACATTTTCATCTAGGGCCTTTTGCAAGGATTCATTTTTACTTTCTAATTCCAACTTCAAGGATTCAAAATTTGTTTTGGAAAGTTCAAGTTCAATTTGAAAAATATTTGTTTGTTCAAAAACAAAATTGAAATCATGCTTGATTTTTTCTAATTCATCATTTAATGGCATGGCTTTTTTTCTCAAAACTTTGTAAGCCAACTTTTCAAATTTAGCATATAGGTATCATACTCATCTTGATAATCATAAGAAAAATCATACAAGTTAGATGTTACCTTAAGGTCTTCATCTTTTACCATCAAGCAGAAGTTTGTTCTTTCTTCCACCTTGTTTTTCTCATATTCCAAACTAAAAGAATCACTATTCAACCATGCAACAGCCACCATTACCTTTTTTGGCTTTTTGACCTTCTTTAAGGATTCCTCCTTGAGCAATAGGCATTTGGATCTAAAGTCGTTAGGTTTTTTGCATTCACAACACACCACCTCATCTTTTTTGTAAGAGTCATTTTTGTATTTATTCTTCCATGAAGAACCTTAATGCTTTCTTTGATTTCTTCTTTTATATCTTCTGTCTCTTTGCCCCATTATCTTCTTGAATCTTCTAGCTATCATGGCCAATTCTTTATCCTTATCACTTGAGAGATTTTTTAATTCTTCTTCAAGTGAGCTTACCTTTAATGCTAGACTGTTCTTTTTTTCTGTAGCTTCTTTATTCTCCTCCTCTTTTTTTTTTTTTCATTTCCAACACATGTGTAAGAAGTGAGCCACATATCTCATCAAGGGCGATTGCATTGAGATCTTTTGCTTCTTGAATAATAGCCACTTTTGGTTTTCAGCTCTTACGTAAGCTTCTAAGTAATCTCTTTGAACATGTTGGTTGAGCTTGTTTGTAATGTTGGTGAACCTATCGAACATGGTGCTAATATCTTCACCTAGTTCCACTTTGAACATGTCATAATTATGGGTGAAAAAGGTAATTTTGGACTCCTTAACTTGAGAAGTCCCTTCATAAATGATTTTAAGTTTTTTTCCAAATTTCTCTAGTTGTGGTACAGCTAGAAATCTTGTTAAACTCTACAAGGGTTAAGGCATAACGAAGAGTGTTAGTAGCATTGAAATTAATATGGACTTTTTTCATTTCTGCCTCAGTCCACTCTTCTTTAGCTTTGGGCATTTTTTCACTAGAAATAAAGTTTACACTAATGGGAATGTAAGACCTTCGATGATCACATCCCACATTTCATAATCCACAACTCTAATGTAAATTGATATTTTAGTGCTCCAATATAGGTAATTTGATCCATCAAATAGAGGAGGCTTATTTATGGATCGACTTTCAGCAGCACAAGACTTTTGCATAGCCATTGAATCTCCCATAAAGATGTTAAGCCTTAAAATCAAGAGTTAGGTTTTAATACCACTTGTTGGTTTCAAAGAAAGTGCTAAAGGGGGATAAATAATGTGAGACCCTGTCAAGCTCGATTAAAAGATGGTATTGTACCGAGTGGTACAACTAAGTTAAATCGAGTCTTGAACTAATTCAAATAAAAATTCTAAGAGGAAATTGAAAATTTTGAAACCCACAGAATGGCTTAGAATAGTGATTCTGAGTTCAAGGTCCAGTTTGGAGTCCATCAGGAAAATTGATCGATTAGTGACAAAACGATCATTTTACCATTTGATGATAAAATGGAGATTTTTAGCCAAGATTTGATCACATTTGACCAAGAGTAATTATATGAAATATAATTATGATTATTGAAGTATAAAATGATGTTTAGCAGTGAAAAAATTATGATTCCTGGTATTTTTGGAGCACAAGGGCAAAATGGTAATTTTGCCACTAAATGACTAAACGAAAATTTTTATAAAACGAGTTTTTTGCCCCATTTGGTTAATATTGATCAATGTTAGTGTTATTTGAGGTTTAAAAGTAGAAATAATTTGATTCCGGTACATTTTAGAGTATAGGGGCAAAATCGTAATTTTTTCGCTCCGGGAGCAAATCGGTAAATTTTTTATCCCAGCACTTGTCAAGGCCAAGGGATTTTATTCATCCTGTAAATTGATAAACATGAGAAATGTGTGGAATGGTGACATGTGTCAAAATATCATCCATTCATTATTTTCTTTATAAAAGGCATAAAAATCAGCCCATTTCTCTCATAGTGATCAGCCAAACCAGAAGAGAAGAGAAACCAAGGAAGAACAAGCCCTAGGTGGGAAAAATCAAAGAGAAAGTGTTGGAATTCAAAGAAACAAGCTAGGTAAGTTAAAATTTCTTTAATTCTCCTTGATACCTAGCTTACCTATGCTTTTGTTCTTGATTTTCATGGTTGAATATTGAGTTATCATGATGAATTCAATTCTGAAAAATGGGTATGGAAGAGGAATTGTTGTTGGAATAATTTGATTTTAGACTATGTTAGTGTTTAGGGATAATTAAGCATGGTTATAAACAAAAACACAAAAGAAATATTCAATTTCTCTAGGGTTCCTTGTTGGTCGAACCATGAGGGCTGAATATCAATGGGGGCTTGTTTTTGTTTCAAGGAAAATGGCTTGGAAAATGATGAATTAAGGTGAAATGGTTATGTAGAAAAATTTTCGGTGCTACTGCACCAAATGATCGAATTTTTCTATAAGGAACTGTGAGGGTTCAAATGCTGAATTTGGCTTTATTTAAATGGTATGTGGTAAATTAAGGTATTATAAGAGAAATGGATTAATTTGAAGTGAAATTGGAAGAATTGACCAATTTATCAGATGAAAATCGACTTAGGCCACTACCGGATCTAGATGGCTACCCGTGCATTTTTCATTTCATATCATATATATATCGAGCCTGAAATAGCTTATGACTGTTAGACACAATTTAATTGGAATATGTGTCATGGATTATGGCTAAGTGGTGAGCCATTGCATACGGGTAAAGGACTGACCCGGTTATGTGCGAGTAGGAGTGCACATAAGCCGTTGTTGACCCGACTATGTGTGAGTGGGAGTGCACATAATCTGTCGTTGCCTCCGTAGCGAAGAGGAGATGCTCCGTGATCTCCCACCCCTAGTGACAAACTTGATATCAGAGCAAAAGGAAAGATAACCCTATTCTTGGAAACTCTCGCATATGATCTGTGGCGAAGTATGACTCTCCGCCCAGGAGCTTAAAATAGAAGGGAAGGGACTACTCCATTGTTTTGTGATCCGGAGTGAAGTGCACCTCTTGCCGAGTGCTCTAATAAGTGCTTATAGAAGATGGGTGCTTCGTGATCTCCCACCCTATGAGTGCTTTGATAGGTACCCATTGTTGCCTCCGTAGCGAAAGGGAGGGATGCTTCGTGATCTCCCACCCCCTAGTGACAATAGTATAAGCCGTTACATATGAGATGATGACGATGGGATGGTGTGCATGATGATGATGATGGGATGGTGTGCATGTTGATGATGGGTATATGGTTGTAAATGCAAATATGTAAGCATTTGTTTTGTTGAAATTTGGAAGTTTACATGTGTTACATGTTGCTATTGTTATTTTAGTAGGATGACTTGTTTTAAGGGAAAAATGAGACTTTTTCCTTGATGTTCTGGTTCTCGCTGCAGCGAGAATGAAGTTCGCTACAGCGAGAAACTTTCTGTCTATTTTGCTAACTTGTGGGTTTTTGCCATATATCCCATTTCTTTGGTACCATAGTTGAGCATGGATTTTTGTAAAGTGATTTACTCATGTGGGGTTTACATGAGGGGTTTAAAGGAGCTAAAACAATTGCATGGTTTTGAGAAAATGAATGCATCATGATTTCGATAAACATTCCTTATGGTATGCTTGTTCCCATCTTGTTCACTCACTGAGTATTGTACTCACGTTTTATAAAAATTCATGTTTTCAGATCAGGTGACTGTTGGACCCTAGATCGAGGAGTCCCCGTAGTGCATCTCTTGGGTATGTGTCTGGCATTCGATAGTAATCCCTTTTATTGTAAATGTCTCCGCTGGAAGTCATGGGTCCTTTTGTATTGTGAATACAATCTAACAATGTGAATATGTGTATGCAATGTAAATTGCTAAATACATGACTGGTATAGTGCATGTATATTATTATCGATAATGCCATTGTGTTTTGGCTATGTTCACACCCGGAAAAAAGTGTGTGTGTGTATGCATGATATGATAAATTTGTTAAGCAAAGGTAAATGGATAGGCTTGCTTGGGCTTAGTGAGCTATGCTCATTGAGCTCATGCGTCGATCATGGTCCGAAAAATTGGGTCGTGACAAATAACACTTAAAAATATTTTGGAATGTAATTCCTTGGAAGATAAAAAATTGCTTGGAAGATTTAAGATTGATAGCTTAAAGCGTGTTGAGGTTAATTAGTGAGCACCAAGTAAGGAGAGGTTAGAAGAAATGGACAAAATATAATATTTATAGTGGTTCGGTCAACCTTACTTACATCTACTATATTGATCTTCTCAATTAAGGATTTTCAACCCAATCAAGGTTATTCTTTTTTATTTATTTTCTTTCTAATCTTGACTTGTCTTTTACCATTTATCAATCTAACCTTTTAGTCGTATCTCATAACTTTTTTTAAAGTCACAAAATTTTATTTTCTTTTTAATAAAAATAGATCTGGATTTTAATTTGAATACTTAATTTTAAAATTTAATAATTTGTTTTGTTAAATAGAATTTGGAATTTGTTTTGGAGCATGAGGTAACTAAGCATCTATATGCCAAAATCAACTAAGCAGAGGTAAGCATAAATATATAATTATTATCTTTGAGATGGTAATAAATAAGCACATAACTCTAAAGAAATTGATCAAACAACAACAGTATTAATATATAAGAAAAAGAGAATAAGTAATTTAATAAAAAACACAAAAAAACCTGATACGAAAGCTATTAATTTTTCTTATATGCATATATTTTTGTATAAAAAAATATTTTTCTTACATGCATATCTTTTTATATATAAAAAAAATATTTTTCTTACATGCGGTAAACTTTAGAAATCAACTTGTCTTGAACCGATTAAACTTAGAAATCAAAACCATGTAACGATCAAGAGTATCAAGCTTCTTTCGGGGTTCCATTTAGAATCAAGAATCAAATCCTATTCATATTAGCAGGCGGTCTTAGAGAAATTATTCACAGCAACTATTTCTTTTATTTTTTTCTCAACAAATCTACCATTCATGTGTTCTGGAAGAGGTGGAGGAAATCAAAGATGTTAACATCAAAAGATTTACATAATGTTGATGATCGTGGTTCATGACAAAACCTGAAGAAGGAGATTGAAGCAGTGACTGATAATGAAAGCCAACGGCTAATAAAACTAACTGAAATGGTGTTGGAAGGGTTTATAAATCGCTTAGCCAAGGAATTCGCAAGGAAAAAGAAAATGATCATTGAGAAAAAAGATATCAAATGTTGCTTTGGAATTGGAACTGGAAGCCAAAGTTCTTCTGTTGAAGAAGAAAAGAAGAGTACTTGATCAGGAAGCAAAAGAAGCAGAAGACAAGCATTAACAAGAAGCAGAAACAGAGGATAGATAGTGAGATAAGGCGAAACAAGAGAAAGAGTTTTGATCTACTTGTAAAGCTTACTGTATTAGGTTTAGAACCGCCTCCCGATATGCCACAAGTGTTCAATAATTGCATTGAAAACTTGGATGTGATTGACATCTGGTTATACAGAAGTTTATAAAGCCTACTGATTTGAATCACAGGCATAATCGATTGTCAATAACATTGGAATAAGTGAAGAGTAAGTTTCTGAGTGAAGCTAATGAGGAAAAATTCAAGAATAATGGGAGAATGGATGTTATATTGGTAGAACCATATCTTGAGGTATCGAAACTGCACTTGACCAAGTGGCTCATCGGAGGGAGCCTTGTATATGTTTTCAGGACTCAGTGGAATCACGTTGTCAGGAACAATGTTGATAATGTCAAGCCAGAGGTAGTTGTACAAATTTGGCCATTGCGTGCTGGATTTGAATCATAGCTTAGTTTTGTAGTGATCAAGATTAAAGATGGGAAGATGCTCAACGAATTTAATTAGGCAATGAGTTGAAGGTTGCAGTGAAACAAGATTCTAATAATTGGAGAATAGTTGAAGGGCCTTTTTTTTTTTTATCAATCTAACTTCATTTTTTTCCTTTAAACTTAATGTTTCTAGTTTGAACCAAGTAATTAAGCTTAGACTACTTTATGTTAGTTATTTTTTTATTAGAATCTTCTTTCTACAAGTAATCCATTTTATCTATGATTTTTTTCCTTTAAATTGCTCAATTTAGTGGTGATGAATCATTATGATGAATGAACAAATATAGCAAATTTTTATTTTTTGTTTTGTTTTCCTGTGTTTTGTTCATAAAGTTCTCTTGTGTTTATACCCAATTATAAAGTTTAGGTTCTGACTTGAACCCAAAACCTATTAAGCAGTACCACTAGTAGTAGTTGGTCGCAACAAATGTACCCTTTCACTAGATAGTTGTGCTGAAGTATGTGCAAATAATATAATTGCATTTCAATTACGGCTAAGTCAGAGGGGGTTGAGGCAGCTTGTAATGTTATGCTATGATGAGGAGGGGATGATAGTTTGTTAGTGCAATAAGTTTAATGTAAATAATTTCAAGAGGGGGTGAATTGGATAATTTTGAACGTTTTAAAAAATTTCTTTCCAATTTTAAGAATATAAAATTTTCTCAGGTCAAGTCCACTTTTTAAAATAAGTAAGACAATTGATTTGTTGAAAAATAAGAGAAGTTAAGAATATAGATAAAATTAAGGAGAGAAAGAAAATCAATACAATAGTTTTTGTAGAGATTTGGCCTCTTTGCTTATATCCTGTCTCCTAGATTCACTAAGAAGTTTTAAAATCTACTATTGAAATAAAGTTCAATACAATGCCTTTTATGGATCAAGCACAATCACTCTACCTTTTACTTTGGTTAAGGTATAACCACTCAAATACTACCTTTTCAATTGGTTAAGGTATAACCACTCACAAAATCACAATAAAAGAGATGGGTACAGTTAAAATGCCTCTTAAAGGTCGAATACCAAGTTAAGTACAATGTTTGATGAGGAAGAGAATAAGAAATAAAAGATTAATAAATGATACACTTGAAGACTTAAGTGATAAGAGAAAAGAACAAAGAATATTAAATGATTGAAGCTGAATTATTCTGTTGGAACTTCTTAAGGCACTTAGAAGTGCATTTATTGTTGAAATAGCCATTTAGCTTTTCATCCCAAGCTCTAATAGTCATATTGTATTGATACATTAGAAAACTTATCCATGTATGCTACATTTATTTTTTGAAAACCCAAGAAAATCTATCAATAAATTTTGAGATGTATCGATAGATTTTAGACATAATGTATTCTGTGATAAATCAATAGATACATTTATTAATGTATCGATACTTTTTAACTTGATTGCAAGGGTTTGAACACTCTGTTCAAAATGTATCGATATATCTATTAATGTATCGATACTTTTGGAGTAATTAATATTTTGTAAAATTTCTATCGATACATTTTAAGAATCTACAAATTGATTGAGTTTGACTTTGTAAATTTTGACTTTTCTCAAGAGATTGTATCAATAAATCTTGATTTCTATTGATAATTATCCAAATCTATTGATACATGATGAACATGAACATGTATCGATAGATTTGGACTAGAAAGCATTTTTTAAAGTCATTTTTCATTGTTTATCTTTTCAAACTTCTTTAAAACCATTAAGGAAGGTCCAAGCTTGATTAAATCACACTTGGAGGAAATTTTGTTCATGTTTCATTTTTCATTTCAAAATATGAGATCAAAATTTGAAAGCTTAAAGGTAACACAGTTGATCTTACTTTGACAATAAAAAACTAGTGTTTAGTCGAATTTGATTATTTATTTTCAATGTTGATAATTTGTATTAAATCAATTCATGGCTGCCCTGATTACCGGCACAGGCTCATGGACTCATTTTGAACATAATTTTTTAGACTTATCCTAACTCGAACTATTATAATTTTAATAATTAAAATATTAGTATAAACATGACGGTGCTTTTTCCCGAAGTCTCTCAAATTCCCAGAGGTGCAAACTTCAGTGTGTTAGGTTCACGGCTGGTCGATTTGCAGAACAAGGAAATAATTACTTCAGAATATAATCTCAAATGACAAAAGAAAATGGAAAAACTCAGCAGTGTTACAATGTGATGCGCAATCCCTTCCTATGTCTCGTTGGAGTGTGGAGGTGTAGGAGGGATGGAATTATAACCACCTCCCTATTTAAATAAACTTAGAAGGCAGGACACCTTCAAGCAGGGTAGATTCTTTTAAAAGTAAGGAACATGAACATTTCGAGGATCTACAACAGAATAAAGTTTTTCGAATTGAATAAACTTGACATTGTTACTAGCATGTTCTCAAACATAATAATAGTAACAAAGTGAAGGTCATATTTCAAAAAATTTAGTCACGAGGAAGACTTCTGCTTGTATACACACATATTCGAGTGTCATACCCAAAATACACAGTTCAGCATAAAGTAATTTTCCACTAAAATTACCGTATTACTATAAGATAGATGTCATCACCTGCTTACCTATTTCCATATATATTGAGGACACAGCAAATACGAAGCAACACTTGAAAACCTTAAACCTGTTGAATCAAAAAACAAGACAATCCATTATAGCAAAAGCATGGTATTGGCTACACTCTAACATTTAATACAAAAATAATGCTATTATTAGACAGAAAACAATTTAATCTTGACTAATCAGAAAAAGGCATGGAAGCTTGTTGTACACATCCCAACAACATTTCAATCCAAGCCAACACAAATCTATGCCCACCGTTACCCAGAAAAAAACCCGTATAAACTATTTAAATTTCAATTATCTGAGCAAGTTATTATTATTATTTTTTTCTTTGGAAAAATGGTGATTTTATTGCCTTCATTGCCATTATGCCATCTTCAAGTCTCAAGCAGGTGCTGCGGAAGATTTTCATGGCATAAAAGGATGGTAATGGCTTTGAAAATCTGTACAGTTGCAAAAGTTTGCTGCCGCAACAAAGAAAAAGAAAGGCATCCCTAGTTGACTAACACCTAAATATCAGCTAAACAATACCCTAAGGACAAAAACAGGGTTACCAATGAAACAACAACCTATATCACTCCTCTGGAACCCCTTACACAAGAGAAAAGATCAAAGAAAGTCCCCTAATTACAAAGATCAAAACAAAGGTGGCAAGCCAACCCAAGGTCTCTGTCCAAGAAACGAGAGAACAAACGTCCAAGTTACTCATTTATACATGTATAAATCGTATAAATTGTTTAAATTCCAATTAATCAAAGGAAAAAATAGCTAAAACAGAAGACAAGACCACATTATACATGTATGTTAGTAAATGCAATCAAAGCAGTCAAAAGTTGGGAACAGTATATAATATAAACTATGTTCAGAACAACTGACATGTAGAAAGAGAGTAGACTAATGTAAAATTGAATGATCAACTTCAATTTCTAAAACTATTCAGCCTTCAAAACTGGAAGTCATGACCGGAATTTTCTTTTATACATCATGTCAAAAATTCCCAACTTCTAATAAGATTTTGAAACCATTGATCTTGGCCCTAAACTCACCAATTAATGCAAGTAAATATTAGATCCAGCATGTGGGCAAGTAATCATGTGAAGTAATAAGCATAAACAGCTATGCATATATCCAAACTAGCATAAAAAAAAAAAAAAAACCTCCAAGATTCAATATATATCAGTGTGGTTGCTCGTAAAGATATCAACAAATAGGCTCAGATCCAAAAGAAGGAAAGCTTTTCCATGTCCCATTGTTTGAATTATAGGTTATTGCTTCACTATCCATAGTTACAAAACATTTGACACCTCTTCTTTCCTAGACAGAAAAACACAAGAAACGGAGAATATCTAATCTAAGTTTAGGTTAATACAGTTTAAAGCTACCTGGGCCTTTTGAGGATTTTGGGGAGTGTTGTTGATAGGCAACCTGAGCCTATCTTTCTGTTGTGTGTGCAAGAGCCTTAGCTTCAAAAGCCTTGTACCATGATGAGCGGTAGGAACGTCATAGGGATGCCCAAGGAATCGTTCTGAGGTCAAGAATCCTTGTAGATGGCAGATTGAGGGAGCTTGGATGACATCACTTGCTGACTATTTGGAAAGGATTGAAAGTTTGTTCTGGCTGGTTCAGGATTTCGATAAGGTTTTTTGGTGGCAGGAACAGCAGACTTGTGACTTCCAGGTATTCTTGTTTTTATTGGTTTTTTTTCTTGGTTTTGTACTTGTGGTTCCCATCTGGGACAGGGCTGTTATTTTTTGTCTTTTTTTTTCTTTTGTTTTAGGCCGTCAAGAAGAACTTGGGATCATGGGCTAGAGAAAGACTTGCTGTTGCTGTTTCAATGCAGGTCTTTAGGAAAAGGGTAGAGAATTCCTTTTTGGTTTGTTTGCTTTGTTAACAAGGAAATTCCGACTGAACTATGTGAGCAGTTTCCTATTGCTTTTGTTTATATTCTTCTCTTTGCACAAGCTTGATGTTTCATGCCAGGTCAAGTCTTAAGCAATAAGTTAAAGACCTTGTATGGCATGGTGGCTTAGTGCAAATAAAATCACCTTTCAAAAAAAAAAAAATACAGCTTAAAGCTCAGCATTGGGCCATGCTGCGCCTTTCTCTGAGCAAGATGAATTTGCGGAAGGGAAATGCACTAACAAATTGATGACTTAACTTTATTCTGACCAACATTTTTTGCTTTAGATATCAAATGTCAAAATTCCAAAATCCTGATCACAATTTGAACCCCATGTAAAGATATTGGACCTGAATCCATCAATGTATGTAAAAATTTTAGAGATTATCTAGTCAAATGGTATGTAGATCAAAAACCAGTTCCTAAAAAGCTATGCAGGAAATACAACCATGAAACATATAAGTCACATTTGTGAAGCTTGTAAAAATATCTGCATATGGTCTTGTATCTCATAATCTAATGACAAATATGCATGAATTTTGACAAACAACATATCTGTGTCAAAATAATGGGTGGATCCCTCCCTTGTAAAACTTCTCACATCTCAATTTCCTCTCTGCATGCATTCTTGGATTGGGGTGCACATACTTCAGTTACAAAGTAATTACTTTTTGATGTCTGACTGATAAGTAACAAGGGAATGGAGAGGAGGAGCTTAACTTTGGGAAAACTAGAGTATTTTCACATTAATAAAAGTGGATTGCAGACCTAGACATTAACCGCAATGCTATGAGATGCAACATTGCCCAGAAAAGCTTAGAAAAGAAAAGAAAGAAAAAACTTAAGCTTTCATCAGCATATATTATTACTAACTTGACTTGATGGAAAATGAATAAAAGCACATGGTCCATATCCTCAACGACATCCAAATGCAACCAAGAGTCCCCCAAAGTTCTTAGTAATGAAACAGAACAAATAATCTACATTCATGGGCAAAGAATGACTAAATTTCAATTATTTGAGCAAGGTTTGCCTTGCTAGCTAGCTCTTTTTTCTAGTGTGTTAGCCATTAATGTCTTCCTAACAAGGTTAAAAAGGGAATGGTTCAAAGCTTCAAATCCAAGATAAGAGCATGCTCAAAAAGAAATGCTATACACTTTTAACTGGGTTTGACTCAGGTACATAAAACTTCACCTCACATTATTATTATTTTTTTGTTTAACAAATATTGCAGTACAGAAACTACATTCAAAATGAGTGTGACATGGGAAGAAAGAGAATAACATGAATTAAGAAATTAACTGCAACAACTCAAACTAAGAAACATTTTCTTTCAAACATCAATGATCAGAATTTCCTAATGCTGATAAGAGCTTAAAACAAAAATAAGAAACATTGATCCTGAATCCATCAATGAAAGAAAAAATTAAGACAAGCATGTTGGGAAGATCATCTTGTCAAACAAATAACTAGATCAAAACCAAGTTCTAAAAAGCTATGTAGAAAAAACTAACTTCAGAAGCTACATAAAATAAAAAAACTGTTATAACTCATAAATATCTGCATATGTATATATCCAAAGGGGAAGAGGGGACACACACACACACACACATGAGATTTGAATGTGTAGAACATTCATAAATTTGATTGAGTGAAGAAAGATACAAAAACATAGTTCCAGAAAAACAAAATTAAAAAAAAAAAAAAAACAGGAATAAAGAAATCTAAAGCAACATGGTAATAAAACATCTGAACAATAATTGTTTATTTTGACACAAATTAAATCTGACTCATTCCAATGCTTCCTAAAACAGCAAAGTAATGCATACCCAGTAGCCAGAATGAATGTCTTCAATTAATACCTGTTAAATCAAAACAAGGCTATACTCTGTTAAAATAAAAGAAAAAAGATTATAAATCTAAAGACTATAGAATATAGTTTCAACAATTTCAGATATTTAGATTTTTTAATTTTAAATAATATAATCTCACATATTCGCACACATATTAGTTTAAAGAGAATCCATTAAGTAAATAAGTAGCTAAGACCATATTTTGGCCTAAACCCTTAACCTAATGACAAATAGTTTATTTGTTTGAAACAAAAATATAATAGCTAATCCAACCCTTCAGTTATTAATTCCTAAAATAAAGCAAACCTTTCGTTTAGCTACAAGTTCTTTGCTATGGGAATCATTAATGGAACAATTTAAGCAGGAGTTTATAAGGATATCCATTAACTAATATTTTATGTATTTTGTAGAAAGAGTATGGATAACTTAATTACCAGGATAGACTCGAGGAGACGCAACACTTTCAAGTCTCAGATGCAAGAGAGGCTCTCAAAGTATTGCAAGGCATGAAATCTACTAGTATGATCATGCTCATATTTCTTTACATTGGAACACCAGAGCTTCTGCACTCTCCCACTCTTCAAATTATAAGAATATCCTTTACCATTCGAAAGTGCTATTACGATTGAATCCCCTTGTTTCTCATCACACTGAATAGCATAGGATAGAAGATAACTCTGAATGCGACTTCGGCGCCTGGGGACAACAAGAAGAGTCACATTGTACTTTGACGACCAACTTGAATAATCTGCTTCCATCTCGAAAATAGTAAATTCTAAATGAGGAAATTCAGTTGCAACTGCAAGGTGCAAATGTCCTCCAGACTCTCCAAAATAGCGATACCCTTTATTTACCCTTGGCATTGGCATTGTCTTCAAGCATTCATTGTTTACATCAATGTACCATGACTGAGTATCACTACAATCCCAATGAATTGCGCCGTTAAAAAAAACAGCATGATCAGCATGTATATACTGCTTCGAATTGAATTCGATTTTTGAAACACTCCAAGAATTGGTCTCTGAAGAGTATATGTCGACAGAGTATCTAGGAAATATGTAAAATGTGGTATTTTCAGGGTCTTTACTGAACAATACTTCTCGCCATATAGAAAAGATCTTATAATGAGGTGATTTGTATGGATCAAACGCCAAATTAACACCATCATGTTGACAAAACCTAACTATCGGATCAAAAGCCAAATTCACACTAGCATCATTATCCAAAAATAATTTAGTTGATTTTGAAAGATCAAGACACATACTATTGGCAACATAGTCATAACTATTATAAATTTCTTGACGACTAGGAATAGAGATCACCTTGAACTTCTTGGTGGTTGGGTTACATACGAAAAAACGCAAGCCATCATCACTCACAGAAACACAAAGAAGCAAGCCAATGCAAGATTGAATTATTTTGACACATCGGGCATCAATAAAATTAAAGAGGGAAGTGGGTTGATGTCAGGGTTTAGATGAAGGAACATGAACTTTGAAGGTAGTTTTTCATAAAGGATGTCAAGGAAGAGAGCATGAGGTTTGAGGGAGTGATTGTTTTGGAGGAAGCGAGTGTGGGAAAGGCTAAAGTGGGTGCTAGAAATAAGAGAAAGCCATGGTTTTGAGACGAGTTTGAATTTTAGGAGAGTTTTTGTGGGTAGTCTCAGGAGGATTTCTTGCAAAAGGTCTTCATTGTTGGCAACTGTCTCTGCAGATGTGATTTTCACCCTTAATCGAGAAGAGGATCTAGTAGTCACCATAGCTAATTTACTCTAGGTTTACACTTAGTGAACTCAAATCTTCGCACCTATATATATTGATAATCAAAGAAACCGATTAATATTATTTTTTTACATTGAAAAAACCGATGCTGCATGTAAAGTTTATTTTTTTAGGTATATATATATATTTAGATAGACAGATAGATAAATAGATGTATCGATGGATAGATAGATAATTTATATTGGAAATATCATGTGTCATTACTTAATATGAAAATTTAAATATATATTTTCCATTAAAACATTTTCTTTCCATTATTGAAATACACCTTCTATATATTTTTTTGGCACACAAGGAAATGAATATGATTTTTTCGGTATGGATGTAAATTTCGGAAGAAACCAGGATATTCATAAATCTTGATTATACATTATAGTCGGGCGAAGGGTAATGTAACTATGGGTGGCCACAGCCCCCAAAATTTTTAAAAGTTTTTATTATATATATATATTAATAGCCCCTCAAAAATTTTTAGAATTTTTTATTTATTATATATTTTTTAATGGTCCCTTACAAAATTTATGGAATTATTTATTTACTATATATTTTTAATGGTTCCCTCCAAATAGTTTTTTATTTTAATATTAATATAAATAAAAAATAATAAATTGACCTCTACGTAACTTTACCCTAATTTAAGTTTTTTTTTACCTCTTTCTCCCTTTTCCTTTTTCTCTTTTGTGCTTTTATTTTTACTTTAATCTTTTCTCTATAACTCACCATTAAAATACATTTTATTTTTAAAAAAAAATTTATAAGCTTTTGAACTTGGATAAGGAATGACGGAGATCACTCACCATCATTATGTAAAATTAAGATGAGGTAAAGTTTTCTTTTATCTTCTTTTTTCCATTTATATTATTTAACTATTTATATATTTAACCATTGTGTAAAATTCTGTATATCATATTTAACTATTTATATTTTATACATTATAGTTATATATTTAATATTTTCAATTTAAATAGAAATAAAAAAAGAATTTTGGATGTTAGCTACACATTGACTAGGATCTGGTCTTAAGTTTTTTTATATTTGTAGTCTAATGTGCTTGCCCTTTTCATTGTTGGGAGTTTTTGTTCTCTTTGAGCAGCCATTATAAGTTTTCGACTGGTTTAGGAGTCTTTGATTAATTAGAGGTTCAATAAAAACACTTTCAAAAAAAAATTCAGGTTTGATTAAAGTATGAATAAGTTCTACATAATTCTCTTACACTTGAATCATCAAGCCTCAATAGTTCAAATCATGAAAGAGTAATATAAATCAAAATGTCCTGAGCTCAATCTTAAAGAAATGGATGCTTTTGGAGCAAAATTCGATATTTATAAAACTATTGTAAGTCTTTTTTTTCTTATATCTTTTGATTTACATGTTATATAAAATTATTGTATATTATGAATCTTTTGATTATTTCTAAAGTTCAACGTATTAGTTTTAAAAAATTTTAATCCTTATACATTTTTCATCTTTGACCCTCCAATAAAAATTGACTAGTTTCACCCCTGATTATAGTATGTATGAATCTTGACAATACATTCAATTATTGGATATTTATCCTCTATATTAACATGCTTATTTTGGAAAACAAATTGTATGAAAAAAGTTAATTGAAAAAAACTATAAACAATTTATTTGTATATATAATAAACTATTTTGATTCATATTTTATTTTCATTTAAATTCTAGCCAACATTAATGGTGCTTTGTGTTCTTTACAATGCCCTGATTTTGAATGTTTCATCATTGAAATTATAAGGAATTGCTTTACCACATATAGGCAATAATTTGGCATAATGAAAACCCAACTAGACCGTAAAGGAATAATAAAGTGTGTACAAGACTAAGAGTTATAGAGAAAACAAAATTAAATATTTTTATGTATAACTTTTTATTTAATGTTTTAAAATACTCATTAAAATTTTTCCATTTATTGATCAGTTCAACTTTTTTTAGTCGTTATTTTATTTACATTCCAAGCATTGGTCTCTAATGAATATATGTCAACACAAAAGCTTAAGGATATCGAAAGTTTGATGAGTCATCTGGCTTGTACGGATTAAGTTGTTTCTTCTAACAAATTGAAATAATATTGTAATGTGATGATTTGAGAGGAATAAATTCAAAGCAAGCTCGGTAGCAACATGCTTATGATCCTTAACTTGAGGGGGCTATGAAAGCATCATGAGCTAGACTAACACCAAAATGCCAACAATCCTTAATTTAAGGACTAGGTGGACTAGGAGAATAAGGCATTTTAAATTTCTTTGTAATAGGGTTACCATATTCTGAAATGAAAAGAAGCGAGCAAGTGCAAGATTGCATCATTACGAAGAAAAGGACATCGAGAAAATCCAAGTAGAATTCGATACAAGGGAAGACATGAACTCTCTGTCTATGTTCGTCCATAGGGAAATGCTTTTACAAATTTCAACGAGATCGATTCACTGTTGCTTTCAATTGGTAATGTGTCTTTCACTCACGACTTTAGAGAAGGTAACTCATTCGCAGACTCTTTGGCCAGATATGGTGTTGATGTTTGTACCCCCTTCTCTGCTTAGTGGTGAGCCCATGATGAGCTGAATGATTCTTATGTTACTGTTTTGTTTTATGTTCCATAGTCAGTCTTGCTCTTGAGCTCTCTTTATCTGTTGATGTTTTTCTCGTTTTTTCAATCTGTCTTTGCCTCTTCTTTCATACAAGCTGCTTAAGGTGAACTTTGTCTGCTACTTTTTAAGTTTTTTTTTTTTGGCACAACAGGTTGTTAATTGTTGCTTGCAGATGTTTGAACCAGTTGGTTTCTAGGCTAACAGACAACGTAGTAATGATTTTAATGAAATTTTTTCTTGGTTGAGCAGAAAAAAATTAGCTTTATCCTACCCAACATTTTGTGCTTTTGACATCAATTGTTAAAGTCGAAAATCTTGTTCACAATTTGAACCCAATGTTAGGATATTGGACCTGAACCCATCAATGTAAGTAAAATTTTTAGAGATCATCTAGTCAAATAATATGAATATCAAAACCTAGTCCTTAAAAAGCTATGCAGACAATACGAACATGAAACATATAAGTCACATTCGTGGAGCTTGTAAAAATATGTAGTTATGGTTATATATCTAAAAAGGAAAACAAAAAACATAACAATAAACAGCAAAAGCTTTAACATTGTAGAATGTGGAAAGCAAATTAACCAATTAAAAGCATTGGAATCTAACAAATTGACACTTACTTAGAGGTTAAGTATTGAGTTTTATGTTGAGTTGAATCCTAAATCCTTATTTGATTAGGATTTTTGTTTGTGTACAATATTGAGTAGTTGTATGGTTTTAAATTCTTGTTCCATATCAATTCCTAATCTCAATATACTTTGTAACTTTATATAATAAAAGTGGATCTCTAGACTTTAAGCTGTGCTCTAGGAGTCCTAAACTGAGAACACCTTGAAACTTTATCTTTTACTATAGGTGGAGCTATAATGATGTGGGCGAGTGTTCTTAGGAGGATATTGAGGGAAGGTATACAAAGGATCTTGGCTTGGTTTAGGAAACTATAAAGGTCAATTTATTGTACTTTAATTTCTCAATAATAGTATAACAGTTTCACTTTGTAGATGTAGATAAGAGCTCGAACCACTTAAATCTTTATGTTTTTCTATTTGCTTGATTTCTATGGGCTTTATCTTTATTGTTTCTTGGGTAATTTTTATAACAAATTAGTATTAGAGATTTGAGCTCGTAAATTATGATTCAACAAAGATGTCAAAAGTTTCTAATTATTTAAATTTCTTAATTGAGAAATTTGATGAGAAAACTAATTTCATGCTATGGCAAAAAAAGATGAAAGATCTCCTTGTGCGGTAAGGTTTGATGCGCTTGTTGTTAAGGAAGGAGAAAGTGCAACCAGATAACATGAAAGATTTTGAATAGGTAGAGTTGGAGTGAAAGTGTGTGAGCACTATTTCACTTTGCATTGAGGGTACCATGTTTAACCATATCATTGATGAGAACTCTATTCCACGATTGTGGGCAAAGTTGGAGAAGATTTACTTGATGAAAAATGATTCCAACAAGCTGCAGCTTAAGCAAAAGTTGTATTGCTTAAAGTTGAAGGAGAATGAAGACCTTATGAAGCATATGAATGAATCGACAGGATCATTAATTAGTCATAAAAGGTTGATGTGAAGGTGGAAGAACGGGAAAGGGCACTGTTGTTCCTCACATTGCTTTCAATTGTGGAATCTTTGATTTGTGAGAAAGATACAATAATGTTAGATAAAGCACAAATAACGTTGATGTCTCATGAAAAAAGTAGAGATTTAGTTGACTCGGCATTGATGGTCGAGGTTCAAAACAGTAAGTTAACAAGCGTGGAATCTAAGAGCGACAAGTTTAGATTCAAGGGTGCTCAATGCTTTTGATGCAAAAGGTATGGGCATATTCGAAGGGATTGTCTTACAAAAAGGATGAAAAAAACATACGTGAGCGTGTTTTTGTTACTGGCAATGATGATTGTGTAGTCCTAGCAATCTCAAAAGATATGTATGCAAATTTTGATTAGTATTTAGTATCTATTTGTGTCACACACATATATTATCAAAAGGAGTATTTTAATTTACTTCAAGAAAAGATGGTCGTGAATTTCACTTTAAGTGATAAGTCAATAGTGAAGGTCATGGATCTTAGAGTGGGGAGAATCAAAATATTTGATGGGGTTGTACGCTCTTTGCATGGCGTGTATCGTCTAGAATGTGAGGTCTCGAAAGAATGAGAACAATGCACAAGAGATGTTTGCTACCAAGTGAGATTTCATTTACCGGGTGGGAAACTTTACGTATGGCAATGTTTATGTCATTTTCATGTTTTTGGTCAACCGAGTGGCATGTGAGTCATCTAGTTGACCCATAGTCACATGTCAACCGAATGATGACTATTGAAATTTTGAACAGTTTCTATTAGAGTTTCCCCCATTCTTTTTATCTGAAGTTTTTCTTGTTTCTACTCATTTGCTATTTGTGGTTTGTGAAAAAATAATTGTAAATTATTTATAATAGTACCCATAATATTACTAGTTAATTATCTCACTTATCTCTTTATTTATTATTATTTAAGTTATTATCAAATAACCAATGAAAATATTTTTATCTAAAGAGGATCATTAACTTTATTATAAAAGACGATTCTTTTTGGTTTTGTTTCATATTTCCCTTTATATATTTTAGTCTTTTTCACTAAAGGTAGTTTTATCTAAAGTAGTTTGTCATAAAGGATGTCAAGGAAAAAGTTTGAGAAAGTGATTGTGTTAGAGGAAGCAAGTGTGGAAAAAGCTAAAGTGGGTACTAAAAATAAGAGAGAGTCATGGTTTTGAGATGAGTTTAAATTTTAAGAGAGTTTTTGTGGGTTGTCCGAGGATGATTTCTTGTCAAAAGTGTTATAGAAATTGCATAACTATTTCTAAAAAGTTGTCCAAGATTTTACCCAATCAATAGAATAAAAAAAGAAAGAAATAAGGCACACAAACAAGAATACAAGAATTTACATGGTTCAATCTTTTGATGAGCTACGTTTTTAGGTATAATAACAGAAAAAGATCCACTAAAAAAAATCAAGAGATTACAAGAATAATCTTAAACTCATAACCCTTCTCCCACGTACACCCAAATCACTTTCTCTAAATCTAGGTGTTGACTGTTCTTTAACCCCATAAGATTTTTTTATAGGGCGAAGTACAATAATCTTATTTTAATACAATTAAGATATGTTATACTAGTCTAATTAGATTTAAAGACTATCTCAATAAAATATACTAGTTTAATTAGAATTAAACTATTCTAATCAAACTACAATTTAAGACTATCCTAACAAATCTCCACCTTAGGCTTGAATTCACCAAGCTTCACCTTATGAACCAATCTTTATCGACACTGCCACCGCCCCAAAGGGCCTCAAGCATTACAAACACCAATCAAGTTCAAGCAATGCTCGAACTTTATCCCAAAAATTGATGTAGTCACTATATTTGCTGGATTTTCAGCTATAGTTATTTTCTTTACTACAATCTCACATTTGGAAACAATTTTTTGAACGAAGTTACACTTAACTTGGATGTATTTAGTTTTCTCATGAAACATTTGGTTTTAAGTCAAGTGTATGGCACTTTGACTATCACAAAACACAAGTATATATGTTTGTCCAAAACCAAGATCACTAACCAAGCCTCAAGCCATAAAGCCTCCTTCATTGCCTCAGCCACAGTCGTATATTCAGCTTCAGTTATAGACAAAGCAACGGTTGATTGAAGAACCGCTTTCCAACTTATTGCAGATCTTGAGAGAGTGAACACATAACTCCATTTGAGATCTTTTACTATTTAGATCACTAACAAAATCTGAATTAGAGAAGCCAACCACTTTACAACTAATGTTTACACCTCCTTCACAGACTAATCTCTAAAGAGTTGCTCAAAATTTTACCCAATCAATAAAATAACGAAAAAAAATCAAGCACACCCACAAAAACATAAGAACTTTTGTGGTTCAGTTTTTGTATGACGTACGTCCACGGGCTCAGCAACAGAGAAAGATCTACTAAGAGAAAAAATCAAGAGATTACAAGAATAGTTTCAAACTCACAATCCTTATCCCGTAAACATCCAAATCACTCCCTCTACATCTAGGTGTTGACTATTCTTTAATACATTAGAATCCTTTTACAGAGCTAAGTATAATAATCTTATCCTAATACAATTAAAATATGTTATACTAGTCCAACTATATTTAAAGACTATGTCAATAAAGTATACTAGTTTAATTAGAATTAAACTATCCTAATCAAACTACAATTCAAGGCTATCTTAACAAAAGGTCTTCATTGTTGGCAACGATCTCTAATGATGTGATCTTTGCCCTTAGTCATTTAGAGGAACTAGTAGTCACCATAGCTAACAATCGTTTGCTCTTGGTTTACACTTAGTGAACTCAAATCCTAACTCCTATTTATATTGATTATCAAAGAAATCAATTAATCTTATTTTATGTAATTTATGAAAAGTTAAAATTTCTAATGAAAAATTGATATACGAAAAAAATTTTAGAATTAAAAAAATTTTGAATTGAAAAAACTTATATGACATTTAAAGTTTTTTTTTTTTTTGATAAATAGATAGATTATCTGAATTGAATATATCATGTGTCATTATGTATATGAAATTTTAAATCTAAATTTTCCATAAAAGATCATTACCTTTTCTAAATAGGGGATAAGCTTGATTGTACATCTAAATAGTGGATTTATTCTCTATTTCAAGATGCTTATTTTGAAAGACATATTTTATGCAAAAAGTTAATTGGAAAAAAAACTATAAATAATTTATGTTTATTTGATTCATCAATGGTCCTTTGTGTTCTATATGGAGCCCTGATTTTGAATGTTTCATCATTGAAATTATAAAGAATTGCTTTACCACACGTATAGCTAATAATTTGTCATAAAGAAAGGCCTAATTAAACTATGAATGCATAATAAAGTGTGTAATATGAAGTCATGCTTTCAATTCCCACCACATCTTCAGACTTAAGAAATAAGTTTCCAAAAAAGCTAAAAGAAGGGAACAAAACAAAAGATCAAAAGCCAACAGATAGATCTGTCGCTTTGGCTTTACCTTTTTGTTGTGTCAGAACTCAGAAGGCAAATAGCAGTGCTACTTTTCCTTTGGGATTGGAACTGGCAAACATATTTACCTCTCCGGTATGCAAGGGAACTAACAAAGACTCGGGGTTTCAACTTTCAAGAATACAGTCATGAACAATTCTGCAGAGAAGATGGCAACAATTAAGATATCCTAACAGAAATCCTCCTCAGATTACCCACAAATCTCTCTTGAAATTTAAGTGTGCCTCAAAACACTGGCTATCTCTCATTTCCGACCCTTAGTTCTGTCTCTCCCGCACTCGCCACCACCAAGACAACGGTTTTCTTGAGCCTACTGCTCTTCTGCTCAAAGTTGACTTCACCACATCCCCTAAATTCGAAGCGGTTTCTTTGAAGCATTACAGCAAAGTCCCCTCCTTTCATTACGTGAATGCCCCTAACATCTACAGGCTGCAACCTTGTAATGGGTCGTTTCTTTGCGAGTCCTTTGATGACGAGGATGATAATGTCTTCAGCTACTTCATTTGCAACGTAACTACTAAGAAATTCAAGATGCTATCTTTTCCTAGAAACCCAATTAAAGATTGTCAGTTTTCTGTAAATTTTGCTTTTGATCCTATTCAATCACCTCATTACAAGATCATTTCTATTCGGGAAGCATCCCAAGAATCTTTTAAGTTTGAGATGGATATATGTTCGTCAGATACTGATTCTTGGACTGTATCCAGAATTAGTTTTGACGTGGACGAGGAAGAGTGCATAACGTTCGAGGACGCTGTTTTTTGTAATGGGCTGATTCATTGGAATAGTTATGGTAACGAGTCACTGTGTTTTGATCCAGGGCCTGGTGTCAAAATTGGCTCCATTCATTTAGACCTATACAATCATTTACATGAACAAAGATTTCTTGCTTATAAGTACTTTGTGGACCTCTCTTGTATTTGAGGCTTTAACAAACTTCTACAAACACCAATTTTCTCCACTCTTATATTGGTAAGTATTTGAGAAATATTTTATTCACCTGCTGATATTGGGCCATTTAGGTCTTCAGTTTTTATTAGTACAAGAATTCTTATTGTAGAAATCCATGTTAATTCGTTAATTTGTTCTGCACAATGTTCTGTGTGAAAGCTCCTTCTGTTCATTTTTATGTTTTTTTATTTTCTTTTTGGATATATAACCATATGCAGATATTTTTACAAGCTTCACAAATGTGACTTATATGTTTCCTGCTTGTATTGTCTGCATAGGAAAGAAGAGAAAGATATTCTCTATTTCTTTGTGTTTTTCTGTCTAGGAAAGAAGTGTAAATATTTTGTAACTGTGGATGGTAAAGCAATTTCCTATAATTCAAACAATGGGACATGGGAAAAGCTTTCCTTCTTATGGATGTATGCCTATTTTGATTTCTTTACCAGCAACCACACTGATCTATATTGATTCTTAGAGTTTTTTTTATGCTAGTTTCGGATATATGCATAGCTTTTTATGCTTGTTACTCCACATGATTACTTGCGCACACGCTGGATCTGGTCTTTACTTGCTTTAATTGGTGACTTTAGGGCCAAGGTCAATGGTTTCAAAAATCTTATTAGAAGTTGGGAACTTTTGACATGATGTTTAAAAGAAAATTCTGGTCATGAGTTCTAGTTTTTCTTCTCTTATATATGTAATCGAACATGTTGTTTAGCTAGTCACTTGGATTACCCCCCATCTAAAAAGGTTGGTCTTGATTCTTTAGCTACATTGGCATAAAATAGATATATTGGCTAACTGCATCTCATATTGTTAACTAAAGTTCCCTCTGTAGACAGGTTCTCATCTTACTTTTGCTTGAATCTATGGATGTGTTATTTAAGGAATGAATTAAAGGCGGAATAGTTTGAGACATTGAAGTTGATCATTCAATTATACATTACTCTCCTTTCTCCTACATGGCAGTTGTTTTGAACATAGTTTTTATCATATTCTATCCTCCCAAGTTCTCACTGCTATGATTACATTTACTTACATGTATAAATGTGATCTTGTCCTCTGTTTCAGCTATTTTCCCCTTTGATTTTGGGGAATGACATTGAAGGGTAATAAGCTAGGAAAAGAGTTTTCAGAAAGGAACATATATCATACAAGTAACTTGCTCATATAATTGGAATTTAAATAATATATGCGATTTTTTTTCTAGGTAATGTTGAGCATTAAATTAGCGCTGGTTTGGATTGAGATGCTATTAGGGATACATACAACAAGCTTCCAGGCCCTTTTTCTGATTAGTCAAGATTAAATTGTTTTCTCATTAATGATAGCATTTTTGTTCTATTAGAAGTTAGAGTGCTGCCACTACCTTGTTTTGATTCAACAGGTTTACAGCTTTCAAGTATGGCTTCATATTGGCTTTTTTGATGGCTTGTATTGTCAATATGTGTGAAATAGGTAGGCAAGTGACATCCATCTTATAGTAATTTGTTAGGATAGTCTTGAATTATAGTATGATTAGGATTGTTAATTTTAATTAAACTAGTATAACTTATTAAGATAGTCTTTAAATCTAGTTAAACTAGAACAACATATCCTAATTATATTAGGATAAGATTATTGTATTTGGCATTATAAAAGGATCCTATGGGGTTAAAGAATAGTCATCACCTAGATTTAGAGAGAATAATTTGGGTGTACGCGGGATAAAAGTTGTGAATTTGAAACTTTTCTTGTAATCTCTTGATTTTTCTCTTAGTGAATCTTTTTCTGTTGTTGTGCCCGAGGACGTAGGTCAACAAAAGACCGAACCACGTAATTTTTGTATTCTTGTGGGTGTGCTTGATTTCTTTTTTTATTTATTCTATTGATTGGGTAAGATCTTATGCAACTCTTTAGAGATAATTTCGCAATTTCCATAACAAATTAGTATCAGAACATCAAGGTCTTCAATCAACCTAAATCTCACTATGACAACTTTGACCAAGTATGAGATTGAAAAGTTTAATGAAAAAAACGATTTCAGCCTGTAATGTGTTAAGATGCACACATTGCTAGTGCAATAAGGACTATTGAAGGCTTTGAAGGGAAAAAAACATCTTCCTTCGAATTTGTCAGATGGTGAGAAAGATGACCTTATGGAGAAAGCACATAGTACTATTCTCCTCGCTTTATCTGATGAGTTACTAAGAGAAGTCACGAATGAAGAATCTGCTATTGTAGTGTGGCATAAACTCGAAAGTATTTATATGATCAAATTCCTGACGAATAGACTTTATATGAAGCAACGATATATACTCTAAAGATGAGTGAAGGTACATCTATTTATACCCACATTAATGAATTTAATAGAATTATTCTTGATTTAAAGAATATTGATGTTAAAATTGAAGATGAAGACGTAGCCCTAATTCTTCTATGTTCCTTGCCTCCATCATATGAAAACTTCGTGGATACTATGTTATATGGCCAAGACACTCTCACTTTCGAGGATGTAAGGGTATCCTTAAATTTCTAAGAATTAAAGAAGAAAGTTGGTGGTATCCGAAATGAAAATCAAGCAGAATGGTTGATTGTGAATAAAGGAAGAGGTAAAGAAAAGGGTTTAGACAGAAAAAGTAAATCTAGATCCAAATCTAGATCAAGAGGGAAGACTTGCTGGAATTGTGGTAAAAAAAGTCACTTTCATCAAGATAGTACCAAATTCAATGGTGATGAAAAGATCAACAAGTCTGAAAATACTGCAAACGTAGTTAAAGATGATTTTAATACTTTTAAGGAAGTTGATAGTGTTCTTGCAGTTACAAATGGTAGCTTGAAAGATACATGGATCTTAGATTCAGCTTGTTGCTTCCACATATGTCCTAGGCGTGATTGGTTTGTAACTTATCAATCTGTTAATATGGGCACTGTACAATTAAGAGATGATTTTTTTCTCTCAGTTGTTGGGATTGGCACAATTCGAATCAAGATGTTTAATGGTATAGTAAAGACACTTGAGATGAAACATGTAACTGACATGAAAAAGAATTCAATATCCTTGAGTTTGTTAGATAAAAAAGATCACAAATATAGTGACCAATATGGTGTCTTGAAGGTATCTAAAGGAGCCTTAACTATCATGAAAAGTAAGTTATTCGGTTGCCTTTATCGTCTAGTGGGAAACACGATTATTGGAACTGCTTCTATACTCACATCCCATGATCCTGATGATGATGTTACACGTTTGTGGCATATGAGATGGGATCATATAAGAGAGAAAGGAATGACAAAATTGAGTAAGCGTGGTTTACTGTGTGGTCAAAAGATTGAGAAGTTATATTTTTGTGAACATTGCATCTATGGCAAACAACACCGAGTGAAATTTTGCACTGCTACACGTCGAACCAAGAGTATAATAGACTAAATCCACTCAAATTTGTGGGGTTTTTCTTCGATGGCATTGAAAGGTGGATCATTATACATGTTAACCTTTATTGATGATTTTTCAAGAAATGTGTGGACATATTTTCTGAAGGCTAAAACTGAAGTGTTTATCACCTTTTTGCAATAGAAGGCATTGATCGAGAAGCAGACAAGGAAAACGATCAAGCGCTTTCAAACAAACAACGATTTGGAATTTTGCAAATGTGAGTTTGATCTATTCTGCAAGATTAGGGAATCGTTAGACATCACACTGTCATCAAAACACCACAACAAAACGGTGTTGCATAATGGATTAATAGAACACTTGTGGAGAGAGCAAAATGCATGCTTTCTAATACTAGTTTATCTAAAGTATTCTGAACAGAAACTGTCAACATGGCTTGCTACTTGATAAATCGGTCTCTATCAATTGCAATTGAATTAAAGACTCCTAAGAAAGTTTGGTCAGGTAAACCTGTTGATTACTCTATGTTGAGAGTATTTGGTTGTCCTGCTTATACTCTTGTAAGTGATGGTAAGCTTGAGTCGAAGGCAAAGAAGTGTATATCTTTAAGCTATGCATCTAAGGTGAAGGGTTATCGATTGTGATGTACTAATCCGAAGTCCCCCAAGTTTATGTTGAGTCAGGATATTACCTTTGACGAGTCTGCATGACTTCATGGGATAAAGTCTAGAATTGCAATCTCATCAGACCAAGAAATGGACAAGCAGGTGGAGCTTGAAATCAATGCTCTTAGGACAGTGCAAGATGATAGTGAAATTAAAAATGAATCACAAGAGGTACAAGAATCATTATCTCATATACAACAATGAAGCATTGCTACAAACAAACCTAGGATAAATTCAAAAGTACCTCAGAAGTTTGATGATTTCGTTACCTGTGTGAAGCATGATTTTGATTCTTATGTTTTATCTGTGGCGGAAGAAGTAGAGACTAATGAGCCTTACTCTTATCATGAAGCAATTACTTTTATTCAATCTTCTTAGTGGCTAACTACTATGAATGAGGATATTAAGTCTTTACATCGAAATCAAACATGCGAGCTTGTGAAACCACATAAAGGCCAAAAGGTTATGGGATGCAAATGGGTTTTCAAGAAAAAGGAAAGGATCCCAGGGGTTGAAAGTGCTAAATTCAAAGCACAACTTGTGGCAAAGGGGTATACACACAGAGATGGAATTGACTACAATAAGGTATTCTCTCTTGTTGTGAAGCATAGTTTAATTTGCATGATGCTTGCTATAGTGGCATACTTTAACTTTGAGTTGGAGCAACTTGATGTCAAGACAACGTTCTTGCATAGTGAGCTTGAAAATCGGATCTACATGAAACAACCTGAGGGATTCGTTGTTCTAGATATGGAAGATCGTGTGTGTCTACTTAAAAGGTCATTATATGGCTTAAAACAATATCCTGGGCAATGGTATAAAAGGTATAATATGTTTATGGAGGCACATAGGTATACTAGAAGTGTATATGATGGTTGTGTCTACTATAAAAAGCTTCCAAATGATTCGTTTATCTATTTGTTGTTGTATGTGGATGACATGCTTATTGCCGCCAAAAGTATGTCAGACATTGATGTTTTAAAGGAGCAGCTTAGTGGTGAGTTTGAGATGAAAGACTTAGGTGATGCAAAGAAAATATTGGGCATGCAAATTATCAGAGATAGACGAGCGTCGAGATTACGTTTGTCATAAAAGAAATACATTTAAAAAGTACTAAAACGTTTTGGAATACAAGATGCTAAGTTTGTGACTACTCCATTAGGACTACACTTAAAACTTTCAACTGGTTTATCACCATAAACGGAGGATAAGGAGGAATACATGAGTCATGTTGCTTATGCCAATGCAGTGGGTAGCATTATGTATGCTATGGTGTGCACTGACTTAATATTTCACATGTTGTCAATATGGTTAGTAGATTCATGGATAAACCAAGAAAAGAACATTGGCAAGTTGTGAAATGGATCCTTCGATATTTAAAAGGCATTATAAATGTTGGCTTAGTGTATGAAGAAGGTGCAAGCACTAGTTGTAATGTGGCTGGCTTCTCCGATTTAAACTTTGCTGGTGATATAGATAGTAGAAGATCTCAAGCGGGGTATGTGTTCACTCTCTCAGGGTCTGCAATCAGTTGGAAAGTAGTTCTTCAATCAATCGTTGCTTTGTCTACAACTGAAGCTGAATATATGGTTGTGAAAAGGCTTTATGGCTTAAAGGCTTGGTTAGTGATCTTGGTTTTGAACAAGCACATACAGTTGTGTTTTGTGATAGTCAAAGTGCCATACATTTGACTAAAAATCAAATGTTTCATGAGAAACCCAAACACATCCAAGTCAAGTGTAATTTCGTTCGAGAGATTATTTCTAAGGGTGAAATTAAAGTGAAAAAAATAGTTACAGATTAAAATCGAGCAGATATGTTGACTAAGTTAGTTTTTGGGATAAAGTTCAAGCATTGCTTAGACTTTATTAGTGTTCGTAGTGCTTGAGGTCCTTTGGGGCAATTGCGGTGTCGACAGAGATTGGTTTGTAAGGTAACGCTTGGTGAATTTAAGCCTAAGGTGGAGATTTGTTAAGATAGTTTTGAATTATAGTATGATTAGGATTGTTTAATTCTAATTAAACTAATATACCTTGTTAAGATAGTCTTTAAATCTAGTTAGACTAGAACAACATATCCTAACTATATTAGGATAAGATTATTGTATTTGGCACTATAAAAAGATTCTATGGGGTTAATAAATAGTCGTCACCTATATTTAGAGAGAGTGATTTTGGTGTACGTGGAATAAAGGTTGTAAATTTGAGACTGTTCTTGTCATCTCCTGATTTTTCTCTTAGTGAATCTTTTTTTGTTACTGTGTCCCGTGGACGTAGGTCATCAAAAGATTGAACCACGTTAATTCTTGTGCTCTTGTGGGTGTACTTGATTTCTTTCTTTCTTTATTCCATTGATTGGGTAAGATCTTTAGTAACTCTTTAGAGATAATTCTGTAATTTCCACAACATAATTAATGTTATAAAAATTTAGTATTCTATTACTTGAGTATGTTTAAATAAACTACCTATAAATTAATATTTATATTCGATACGCAATTGATGTATAAATTTCTTACATTATTAATAAATAATATGTTATCACCTCATTATTAAGCAAATTTAAAAGTTCAAAACCTTGTAAGTTAATAGTCATAAAATTTAATTAAGAAAATATTGACCAAAATTTATAATTATCAATTTTCTTATTTTCTCTTAAAAATCAAAGAAAATATGAAACGAAAAGGAAATGAATATGGTGCTGCATGTGTGATAAATATCCAAAAATCCAAATTATATAACGGAATAAAAAGCACAAGTATCATGACGATGGCTAGAATTTAAATTGAATTATAATATGAATCAAAATAATTTATTTGTAATATATACAAATATAAATTATTTTTTAGTTTTTTTCATTAAATTTTTGCATAAACTTATCTTTCAAATTAAACAGGTTGGAACAAAGGATAAATACGCATTAATTAAATATACAATCAGGATTCATAAATATCTTAATACTTTTTTCGTAACCTTACGCATGCATGCTCACACGTCACACACACACGCACAACTATTATGATGCTGACTAGAATTTAAATTGAAGTATAATATAAATTAAAATAATTTATTTATAATATGTACAAATATAAATTATTTATAATTTTTTCCTTTAACTTTTTTCATAAACTTGTCTTTCAAATTAAATATGTTGAAATAGAGAATGAATATTCATGAATTAAATATACAGTCAAGATTCATGAATATCTTAATACTTCCTTCGTAACGTTACGCATTCATGTGTAACTATTATGATGTTGGCTATAATTTAAATTGAAGTATAATATGAATAAAAATAATTTATTTATGATATATACAAATATAAGTTATTTATAATTTTTTTTCTTTAACTTTTTGTATAAACATATGTTTCAAATTAAGCATGTTTAAATAGAAGATAAATATGCATTAATTAAATATATAATCAAAATTCATAAATATCTTAATGCTTTTTTTTTGTAACTTTGCACGCGCACGAGTGATGCACGCACACATGCATGCATGATTTAAATGGATCAAAGGCTAAATTGATAGTTCCACATAGACATAACCTAACTATAGGATCAAAAGCCAAATTAACACTAGCATGTTGATCATTATCTATAAATAATTTAGCCCATTTGGAAGGATAAAGACCAAACTGTTGGCAACATAGTCGTAACTATTATAAATAACTTGACAACTAAGAATAAAATTCATCTTGAACTTCTTAGTGATAGGGTTATATACGAAAAAACGCCAACCATTATCACTTATAGAAAAGTAAAGAAACAAATCAATGCAAGATTAAATTATTCTGATGTGTCAGGCATCAATAAAATCAAAGGAAAGAAGTCGGTTGATCTCAAGGTTTAAATGAAGGAACATGAATTTTGAAAGTAATTTTTTGTAAAGAATGCCAAGGAAGAGAACATGAGGCTTGAGAGAGATTGTTTTGGAGGAAGTAAATGTGAGAGAGGTTGAAATGGATGCTAGAAATAAGAGAAAGCCATGATTTTGAGACAAGTTTTAATTTTAGGAGAGGTGAGAGAGGTTGAAATGGATGCTAGAAATAAGAGAAAGCCATGATTTTGAGACAAGTTTTAATTTTAGGAGAGTTTTGGTAGGTAGTCTACAGAGGATTTCTTGCAAAAGGTTCATTGTTGGCAACCGTCTCTGCTAATGTAATCTTCACCCGACTGATGTAATCTTCACCCTTAGTCAAGGAAAGGATCTAGTAGTTACCATAACTAACAATGGTCGGTTTACACTTAGCAAACTCAAATCTTAACAACTATTTATATTGATTATCGAAGAAATCAAATAATGTTATTTGATGTAGCTTATGGAAAATTGAAATTTCTAATAAAAAAATAAATATAATTACAAATTTTTTAAAATTGAAATAAACATTCCATTTTTTTTTTTTGCACATAAAGAAATGAATATGATTTTTTGGTATGTATGTAAATTTAGGAAGAAATCATTATGATATTTATAAATATTGACATTTCATTATAATATGCATGAATCTTGACACTATATTTAATTAGGGGTTCGTTTCAAGAATACCCTTCATACATAAGTGTTTCTGAAAATAGTCATTTTATAATTTTAATTGTTTTTAGTCAAGAGAAATTAATTTTGGATAAAATTACCCTTAATAAAATCAACACATATGTTTGGGTTTGCGCCTCAAACCGACTCATATCCTTTGAGCTTTATTCGCTAAACCATTCATCTACTGAGTATTCCTCGTCAGGAAAAAAAACCTTTGAGCATTTTGAAGTGATTTTGATACACACAAAAAGACCTTTGAGCGTTTTGAAGATTTTGGAGTGATTTTTGATACACGATGAAAAACTTTTAGCATTTTGAGCAGTCCTCACTAAGTAAATATATTCGTTGATTATGTTGTTAAATAGAATATAGTGTGTTGTTTGAAGTTGTTGATTTTGTTAAATAAAATTTGGTAGTTTTGTGGTTTTTGGATCGAATGTTTATGGGGCATACTTGACTAGTTAGGCATTGGGTTTAGGGGTTTTAGGCATTGTGTGATTTAAGCATTATGTGACTAGTTGTTAGGGCATTGCGTGACTGATTTTCAGGCATTGTGTGACTGATTGATAGGCATTGTGTTAGTTAGACATTGTGTGACTGATTTTTAGTTATTATGTGACTGGTTTGTACAGCATTGCCTGACTGGTTGATAGGGCATTGCGTGATTGGTTTTTAGTCGTTGCGTGAGTGGTTTTTAGAGCATTGCGTGACTAGTTTTTAATTATTGCATAACTGGTTGCTAGGGCATTACATGACTATTTTAAGTCACGTAATGCGTAAAAGCCAATCTCACAATACCTAAGTCACGTAATGCCTAAAAATCAGTCTCGCAATGCCTAAAATCAGTCTCGCAATGCTTAAAAACCAATAACGCAATGTTTAATAATTAATTAATTTGTCTGCTCGCAGCCAAGTTTAAATTACCAAAGCCATACAGTGTTTTAATTTACAGATATGTCTAATCAATTTCAACCCCTCAACTTTAAGGTTCTATGAATATAAATCAATAAATCCAAGAACTCAAAACGCATACCTAGATGTCATCTCTACTCTTTAGGATGGTGAGATAGACAGTATTTGGCAAGAGAGAGAAATGAGAATTTAATTTTAAGATTTTTGTCTTGATAGCAGGATAGAGAAAACCGAAGTCATTTAATTTGTCTAAAATTGTTTAAAGGGTATTGTTGTCAAGTCATGTCAAAAATTAGGTAAAAACAGTTAAAATTATAATGAGGAGTATTTTTGAATTAAGCTTATAAGGAGGATTGTTTCCCATAATTTTCTCTTTAACTAGTGTATATTTATCCTCTATTTCAACATGGTTATTTCAAAAGACAATTTTATGTAAAAAAGTTAATTTTAAAAACTATAAACAATTATGTTTGTATATATCATAATCTATTTTGATTCATATTTTATTTTCATTTAAATTCTAGCCAACATCAATACTGCTTTTCTGTTCTATACAAAAGCCTTGATTTTGAATGTTTCATCATTGAAATTATATGGGAATTGCTTTACCACATATAGGCAATAAATTGTAATAAAGAAAACCCCAATTAGACCACAAAGGAATAATAAAGTGTGTACAAGAGTAACAAGGCTAAGAGTTTAAGTGATAACGAAATTAAGCATTTATGGATATAACTTTTTATTTAATGCTTTAAAATACCCATTAAAAATTTTCAATTTATTGAGTTCAACTTTTTTTAGTTGTTATTTTATTTACATATCAAGTAAGGGTCTCTAATGAATATGTGTCAATATAAAAGCTTTAAGAATATCAAAAGTTAGATGGGTTATCTGGCCTGTATGGATTAATTAGTTGCTTTTAACAAATTGAAATGATATTGTAATGTGATGATTTAAGAGGAATAGATTCAAAAGAAGGTCCGTAGCAACATGCTTATAACCCTTAACGTGAAGGTGCTACGAAAGGATCATGACCGAGACTGACACCAAAATGCCAACAATCTTTTGGAGAAGAGAGCATCTTGAACTTCTTTGTAATAGAGTTACCATATTTAGAAATGTAAACAAGTAAGCAAAAGCAAGATTGTATTATTTTGAAGAAAAAGACATCGAGAAAATATAAGTATAGACGTCGACACACAGGGGAAGACATGAATTCTCTATCGGTGTTGGGCCATAGAGAAATGCTTTTACAAATTGATGACTTAGTTAGCTTTATTCTAACCAACAATTTTTTATTTTTACATCAATTATTAAAATTCCAAAATCTTGATCACAATTTGAGCCCAATGTTAAGATATTGGACCTGAAGAACACATCCATGTAAGTAAAAATTTTAGAGATCATCCAGTCAAATAGTATGAATATCAAGACCTCGTTCCTGAAAACCTATACAGACAATACAAACATGAAACATGTAAGTCACATTCGTGGCACGCTTGTAAAAATATTTGTATATGGTTATATATTAAGGAAGGAAAACCAAAAACATAAACATAAACGCAAAAGCTTCGACATTGCAGGATGTGCAGAACAAATTAACCCATTAAAAGTATCCTAATCTAACATATTGACACTTGCTTAAACATCAAGAATTGAGTTTTAGGTTGACTTAAAGTTTAAAAATCTTATTTGACTCAGATTCTTATATATATACAACATCAAGTAGTTATATAGTTTTAAATTTCTTATTTTAAAGAGATAATATTTTGTAACTTTATCTTTAATTCTAAATGAAATTAGAATGGTGTAAGTAAGTGTTTTTGAGAGGTTATTTGAAGATGATATATAAAAGATCTTAAATTGGTTTGAGAAATCATATAAGTCAATTTATTGATCTTGGATTTTTCAACAATAGTAGAATCATTTTCACTCTGTGGATATAGACAAGAGATCGAATAACGTAAATTTTTATGTTTTTTTGTTTACTTAATCTCTTTATATTTTATATTTATTTTTTCTTTAACAATTTTCATAGCATCAAGCATAATAAGAATAGTTTTGACATATACTTTTGCCGGTAATACAAGTTCATTCACAAAAACACCGGTCAAAGGAGTTGGGCGACACTGTTATTTTCACACGCAATTTTTCTTCTTTCACATAAAATCTACCATAGTTGAGAATGAGTTATGCTTCCACCAATCTACACCTGTACAATAATTTTATTCATGTAAAAAAAAAAAAAGTTAAAATATACACAGAAACGGACACACTTAGAAAGTAAATCAAATTATTCGTGTGGTTGCTCACATGCCCATGAACGTAAGTCATACGACATGAATTTTTTGAGTATATAACCAAAGAATTGTTAAGCACATGTGATGTCCAAGAATTATTTGTTATCCATACTTTATATATATTTGAGTCAAGTACTCAACATTAAAGT
The DNA here is from genome assembly GCF_000208745.1 of Theobroma cacao. Lineage (NCBI taxonomy): Eukaryota > Viridiplantae > Streptophyta > Magnoliopsida > Malvales > Malvaceae > Theobroma > Theobroma cacao. The sequence goes on from NC_030854.1 coordinate 33,983,125, forward strand.
CAAAAACCGTGCTCGCATAAAGTCAACAATGGGCCAGTGGAGCATAAATTAGTGTCTGACTCAAAACCCATTTTTTATTCCTATTTTGCCTGTTTTTGGTCAATCGAATGGCATGTAAGTCATCCGGCTGGCCCACGGCCATGTTTTAACCTTGCTCTGAAATTTAAAGCTTTTAAAAAAAATTATTAACTTTTTTTTAAAATTAGAAAAAGGATCATTAAGTTTACTATAAAAGACCATTCTTTTTGGTTATGTCTCACATTTCCCTCTGTACATGTCAGTCTCACTCTCACTGAATCCCTTTCAAGTTCTGTCTCAAAGATCACAACTTTCCCGGAAACTCTTCAACGTCTCACTCTCACTGAATCTATTTCATTTTCTCTCTGCACGCATGTCCTGTCCCCAAGCAATCTTCCTTTGACACTCTTACTTTGTCACTCTCTCTTTACTCTAACACTCCTTTAAGTCTCGTGTATATAAACTTTCAAACACTTGACCAAACAAAATCTTCTGCAACACTCAAAACCCAAGTGCTTAATTTGTTCAGTAAAAGCTCCAAAAAGAATGAAACTTTTTGCTTCAGAATCGTCTTTACTAATGAGTTCAGCTACTAGTTTTGATTTTTTCCTAAAACCTATTTTTCTTCATGGGCTTTATGCTTCATTACACCTAGTTTTATTGCTTTCCTTGTTAGTCTTATGGGTCGTGAACAGAGTTAATGAAGCTGGTGGGGAAGGATCAAAGGAGAGGTTAAGGCAAAGGAAGGTTTTCTGGTATAAGCAAACTTTAGCTTGTTGTTTTATTGTTTTAGCTTTCAATATTGTCTTGTGTTTCTTAAGTTATTTTTATTGGTATAGAAATGGTTGGTCTGAGGATAAGTTAGTGACTCTTTCTGATTATGCGGTAAAAACACTTGCTTGGGGTGCAACGTGTATTTATTTGCAATGTCAATTCTCCAAATCTGGTGAACAAAAGAAGTTCCCATTTTTGTTGAGAATTTGGTGGGTTTTTTATTTCTCAATTTCTTGTTATTGTCTTGTTATAGACGTTGTTCTTGACAAAAAACATGTTTCTTTCCCAAGTCTGTACTTAGTATCCGATGTTTTTTCTGTTGTTACTGGTTTGTTCCTATGTGTTGTGGGGCTTTTTGGAAGAAATGAGGGGGAAGATACCCTCCTTGAGGAGCCCCTTTTGAATGGAGGTTCTAGCGTTGGTAAGGGTGTAGAGTTGAGTAAGAAAAAAGGGGGTGATGCTGTAACCCCATATTCAAATGCTGGTATATTCAGCATTCTTACATTTTCTTGGATGGGGCCTCTTATTGCAGCTGGCAATGAGAAAACTTTAGACCTGGAGGATGTTCCTCAGCTAGATAGCAGTGATAGTGTTGTTGGGGCTCTTCCAAATTTTAGAAACAGGCTTGAGTCAGCTGACAGTGAGGGGAGTGGAGTTACCACGCTTAAGCTGGTGAAAGCACTGTTCTTCTCAGCTTGGAAAGATATTTTTTGGACAGCTTTGTTGGCGTTTATGTACACTGTGGCTTCATATGTTGGCCCATATATCATTGGCACTTTTGTTCAGTACCTGAGTGGGCGGCGGGAGTTTAAAAATGAGGGGTATCTTCTGGTTACAGCTTTCTTTATTGCCAAGCTAGTAGAGTGCATATCTCAGAGGCGCTGGTTTTTTAAGTTACAGCAAGTTGGACTTAGGCTGAGAGCAGTACTGGTAGCAATGATTTATAATAAAGGTTTAACCCTTTCATGCCAGTCAAAGCAGAGCCACACCAGCGGGGAGATCGTCAATTTCATGACTGTTGATGCAGAGAGGGTGGGTGACTTTAGTTGGTACATGCATGAACTATGGCTAATAGCTTTGCAAGTTGCTTTGGCCTTGTTGATCTTGTATAAAAATCTTGGGCTAGCATGCATTGCTACTCTTGTCACAACCGTACTTTCTATGTTGGCAAATATTCCTCTGGGGAAAATGCTAGAGAAGTTTCAGGACAAGTTGATGGAATCAAAAGATAAAAGAATGAAGGCAACGTCTGAAATTTTGAGGAACATGAGAATTCTCAAACTTCAGGGCTGGGAAATGAAGTTTCTATCAAAGATTATTGGGCTTAGGAATGTTGAGGAAGGATGGTTAAAAAGATTCGTTTATACAAATGTCATGAGTAGTTTTGTTTTCTGGGTTGCACCCTCGTTTGTGTCTGTAGCCACTTTTAGTGCTTGTATGTTTTTAAGAGTCCCACTTGATTCGGGAAAGGTCCTATCTGCACTTGCAACATTCAAGATTCTTCAAGGGACAATCGACAGTCTTCCTGATACAGTTTCAATGATAGCTCAGACAAAGGTCTCTCTTGATAGAATTGCTTCCTTCCTTCAGCTTGATGACTTGCAGCCTGATGTTATAGAGAAGCTTCCGAGAGGTTCTTCTGATACTGCAATTGAGATTGTTGATGGGAATTTCTCTTGGGATTTGTCTTCTTCCTCTGCAACGCTAAAAGATATAAATTTGAAAGTTTGCCATGGCATGAGGGTTGTTGTTTGTGGTACAGTTGGCTCTGGCAAGTCAAGTTTGCTTTCCTGTATTCTGGGGGAATTACCCAAGATATCTGGAACTCTTAAGTTGTGTGGTACGAAGGCCTATGTTGCTCAGTCACCTTGGATACAAAGTGGCAAGATTGAGGAGAACATATTGTTTGGTAAAGAGATGGACAGGGAGAGGTATGACAGAGTGCTTGAAGCTTGTACCCTCAAGAAGGATCTTGAAATCCTCTCATTTGGTGATCAGACTATTATAGGTGAGAGGGGAATCAATTTGAGTGGTGGACAGAAACAAAGAGTACAGATTGCACGTGCTTTATACCAAGATGATGATATCTATCTGTTTGATGATCCATTCAGTGCTGTGGACGCTCACACAGGATCTCATTTATTTAAGGTAACATCTTTTCTTCCTCTGATACTATGACATGTATTTTAAAAGTTTCTTTATTTGCAGTCTATGCAGAAAGCTATACTGCTCTGTGTGAGTTAATTAATTGAAATACTTATATTTTCATTTTTGTCAGCTTGTTATTTGTTCCTTGTCCTTTTATTTTTGAGCCTCTTCTTCACTTGGTCTTTTGCCTGACCATCTTTGTTTTATCTTTGAATGACAGGAAGTTTTACTAGGCATTTTGAGTTCAAAAACAGTGATTTATGTCACTCATCAAGTTGAGTTTTTACCAGCTGCTGATCTAATCTTGGTAAGCTAACATTTTTAGTGATTTTCATCCTATGCCTTGGAGGGTAGGCAATAATATAGTTGCTGGATTCAATTTGTACATTTTTGTTAGGTCATGAAAGATGGCAGGATTACACAAGCGGGAAAGTATAACGACATTCTCAATTCAGGGACTGACCTTATGGAACTTGTGGGTGCGCATAAGAAAGCTTTGTCGGCCCTTGATATTGTTGATGCAGGGTCTATTTCTGAAAAAATTATCAGTGAAGGAGATGGTGCTACAAAATGTGCTAATGGGAAAATGGAGAAAGAAGAAAACCAAGGTAATGAGAGTGGTAAAGTAGATGATGTCGGACCAAAAGGACAGCTTGTTCAAGAAGAAGAGCGAGAAAAAGGAAAAGTTGGGTTTTCAGTCTACTGGAAGTATATCACAACAGCCTATGGAGGAGCTCTTGTGCCTTTAATATTGCTGGTGCAGATTCTCTTTCAGATTTTTCAAATTGGTAGCAATTATTGGATGGCTTGGGCATCTCCTGTGTCTTCAGATGTCAAACCTCCAGTTGGGAGCTTTACACTAATAATTGTCTATTTAGCTTTAGCCATTGGCAGTGCCATTTCTGTCCTTGCCAGAGCCACACTTCTTAATATAGCTGGATATAAAACAGCCACTCTTCTCTTTGAAAAGATGCATTTATGCATTTTCCGTGCCCCTATGTCTTTCTTTGATTCCACACCAAGTGGAAGAATCCTAAACAGAGTTAGTATCTGATGTTTTCCTCTATGGATTTTAAACATTCCATTTATCTTATTTTTGGGACATTTCCCTTCATTTATGAGGATTCTAAGATTTTCTTTTCCTGCCTCTTATAGGCTTCCACAGATCAAAGTGCAGTGGATTTGAACATTCCATATCAAGTCGGGTCATTTGCCTTTTCAGTTATCCATCTCCTTGGAATCATTGTAGTCATGTCTCAGGTTGCTTGGCAGACCTTTATCATTTCTATCCCCGTCATTGCTACCTGCATTTGGTACCAGGTAACTCTTGTCACCTCATCTATTATGCTGTCTGCCAAAATTATGGCTATAGAATGCATGACCTAATAAACTTGCAACCATGCAGCAATAATTGTAAATCTCTATAAGTTTCTGGGTTTTAAAAAACATTCAACGGTGCATAATACTTGGACACAGGAGTTCTCTTAAACTTGTAATCTTGCAGCAATGTTACATATCTTCTGCACGAGAACTTTCACGGTTGGTTGGAGTATGCAAAGCTCCGGTGATACAGCATTTTGCTGAAACAATTTCAGGAGCAACAACTATCAGGAGCTTTGATCAAGAATCAAGATTCCAAGAGACAAACATGATACTGACTGATGCATATTCTCGTCCAAAATTTCATATTGCCGGTGCAATGGAATGGCTGTGCTTCCGCCCGGACATGTTGACTTCCATTACTTTTGCCTTCTCTTTGTTCTTTTTGATCTCTATTCCAGAGGGAGTTATTGATCCAGGTAAGTGATTGCAGATTGGCAACTTTATTGACTAGTATGTCATTTTAGATAACGGATGTTAAATGAGAATTACTGAATGTATTTTCTTTTGTTTAGCCATTGCGGGTTTAGCTGTGATGTATGGACTCAATCTAAATATATTGCAAACTTGGGTAGTATGGACTATTTGCAATATGGAGAATAAAATTATATCTGTTGAGAGAATGCTTCAATACAGCAATATTCCTAGTGAGCCTGCCCTTGTGATAGAAAGTAATCGCCCAGACCGTTCTTGGCCATATCATGGAGAAGTTCGTATTCTTGATCTGCAGGTAATGCAGTTATGTGGTTTTAATGACTCTAAATTCTCATGTGTTGTTTGAAATAAATAATGATGGTCGATGTAGGTACGGTATGCCCCACACATGCCACTCGTCTTGCGAGGTCTGACATGCACCTTTCTAGGGGGGTTGAAAACTGGCATTGTAGGGAGAACAGGCAGCGGTAAATCAACACTGATGCAAACACTTTTCCGCATAGTTGAACCTGCAGCAGGCCAGATTATAATTGATGGTGTCAACATATCATCAATTGGGCTGCATGATTTGCGGTCAAGACTCAGCATCATTCCTCAGGATCCTACCATGTTTGAAGGGACTATACGGAGCAATTTGGATCCTCTTGAAGAGAACACAGACGAACAGATTTGGGAGGTGGGTTCTTTTCATTTTGATTAGGAAAGAAAATAATTTCTAGTCTGTACCATTTCTTTTCTAATAAAATGCAGTCTTTTATGATTGGTATTTGAAGTCTGACTTGTATTGATGTGTGTTTTAATTATTATTTTTTTAAGGCGTTGGATAAGTGCCAACTAGGGGATGGAGTTAGAAAGAAGGAAGGCAGGCTAGATTCTTCAGGTCCGATATTCTATCATATAACATACACGTTGGTTGTTTTGTGCTTTTCAGTGTCATACAAGTCGTTTAAAATCTATTAATAAATTCAATTATTGAAAGAAATTTTTGTAGTATTATAACACTGCTTCTGCAGTTAATGAGAATGGAGAGAATTGGAGCATGGGTCAGAGGCAGCTGGTCTGTCTTGCGCGTGTGCTGCTTAAGAAAAATAAGATCTTAGTGCTTGATGAAGCTACGGCATCCGTTGATACAGCTACCGATAATCTGATTCAGACAACCTTGAGGGAGCACTTTTTTGATTGTACGGTCATAACAATCGCCCATCGGATCACTTCTGTTCTTGATAGTGATATGGTTCTGCTTCTAAGTCATGGTTAGTACGGTTGAGTAATTTATAGTTTGCTTATAGGATTTTTCAACTTCATTTCATTTAAAACTTTTTAACTGTTGCAGGACTTGTTGAAGAATATGATTTTCCCGCTAGATTGTTAGAAAACAAGTCTTCATCTTTTGCACAGCTTGTAGCAGAGTACACTGTGAGATCAAAATCAAGTCTGGCTACCGAATAAGATAATGAAAACTAAGTGTTACAATTTTTTGTTACATTTTTTTGTCAAAATATATACATGTGTGTTGACTTATGGGGATGTTTTGTACAAGACAAGCCTAGTTGTTTTTTGGCTTCAATAAACAGTAGTAATATGTTTTCTTTTTGTCTTCTTTCAGTGGTGAATTCTATTCTATGAGAATGTTAGCTTTAAGATTAGTGATTCAATTAGCAATTTTGCATCCTAGAAATCTTTGTTGGTGGACGCCAGCCTGCCAGGTGACCTCTAAAGCCAAAAAAGCTGAAAAACATTCACTTCAGAAGCATTTGTGAATAAATGTAAATGAAATCATTAATTTTCTTTTTCAGAAACACTTCTGAAAGGAAAATCATTGAAAGCAAACTTATTTGTAGTTTGGATGTGCAGCTAGTTAAACTCCAAGTCCAGATCCAGGTTCAAAGCCTGGCATTCCTTCATCTTTCAGTCTATTGTTAAGTTAATCAGTCTGTCATCAAATATATCAGACCTTTAGATTAATTTTCAATATTTCAGTCTGTTATCAACTAATAGCAACTTGTAAGAATCAAAGAGTTTTTTCAATTAGTTTAGAATAACCTGATAGGGATGTTGGTAGCTTTCAAAAGTCAAAATCTTGGAGCAAAAGTTTCCTTCCTAGATATGAATAAACAAAAACAATAATGAGTAACCTGCAGTCTTATAGCATCAGGTGCTATGCTTATATGTCGTCAAATTTGTCCTTAGATTAAGTGATGCAGACATTGCACTACTGGTAATGGAGTTCAACTGGAAAAATGTATAAAATCCAGGACAACCTGAATCGCCCGCCACTTACTGGCAGATCAATTGATATTCTGCATCGATTGATATCTCCACACATCTTCGCAATCACATTTTGTCTAGCGATTCATAATGAAACATGGGCTGGTTATCATGGCTCCATGGAGTCATCTGCCTCCAGCTATTGCTGCTGCTGCTGTCTCAACTCATCTGTTCATTGTGCTTTGTATTCTGTACAGAGTCCAAATTTTGAATGTATATTTATTATCTTTGAGATGCTAATAATGAAGGATATAACTTTTAGAAAAATAATATGAAGAAATACACTTGTAAGAGTATTCTCACACTTAAATATATAGTTATTAATAAATAGTAGTTGTATATAAGAAAAAGAGAATAAGTAATTAAATAAATAAAAAAATCAGATACAAAAGCTATCAATTTATTTTAAACATGAAAGAATTTATATAAAAAATTAAATATATGAATATATTTTCTTACATGCATTAAGCTTAGGAAATTAACATCTCTTCAACCAAATAAACTTAGAAAATCAGTACTGTTTAACGGTCAAGACTATCAAACTTTGTTACCATGCTACTTCAGGGATTCCAGTTAGAATTAGGAATCAACTCCTATTAATATTAACAGGCGGTCTTAGATAAATTATTCCCAGACTTTGACTTTCATTGTTTTTTCTCAACAAATCTCCCATTCTTGGGTTCTTGAAGAGGTGTAGAAAATCAATGTTATTAACGTTAAAAGATTTAAACAATGTTGATGATTGTGGTTCATGGCAGAAACTGAAGAAGGAGATTGAAGCAGTGACTGATAGTGAACGCTAGCAACTAAGCAAACTAACTGAGATGGTCTTGGAAGGGTATATAAATCTCTTAGCCAATGAATCTGTAGGGATGAAGACGATGATCATTGAGAAAAAAAGGTATCAAACGTTGCTTTGGAACTGGAACAGGATGCCAAAGTTCTTCTGTTGAAGAAGAAGAAGAGAAGCACTTGATTAGGAAGCAAAAGCAGCAGAAGATAGGCAATGGCAAGAAGCAGAAGACGAGCATTGAAAAGAAGCAAAAGCAGAAGACAGGCATTGAGAAGAAGCAAAAGCAAAAGACAAGGAAGAAGAAAACGCAAAAGACAGGAAGTGAGAAGAAGCAGAACCAGTGAAAGAGTTTGGATCCACCTGTAGAGCTTACTACATTAGGTTTAGAATCACCTCTCTATATGCCAGAAGTGTTCAAGAATCGCATTGAAAACTTGGGTGGGACTGACATAAAACTGGTCATGTAGAAGTCTATAAAGCCTACTGATTTGAATCTCAGGCACAATCGATTGTCAATAACATTGAAACAAGCTAGGAGTAAGTTTCTGAGTGAAGCTAAAGTGCATTTGATCGAGTGGCTCATCAAAGGGAGCTTTGCATATGGCTCATCGAAGAGTGCATTTGGTGGAATCAGGCAGTCAAGAACACTGCTGATACTCTGAAACCAGAGGCGGTTGTACAAATTTGGTGTTTCGTGTCAAATTTGAATCACAATTTGATTTTGCCATGACCAAAGTTAAAGATGGGAAGATGGTCATTGAAATCAATTAGACAATGAGTTTAAGGTTACATCAAATACAAGATTCTAACAATCAGAGAACAAACAAGGGCCTTTTTCTCATTTCCTTTAAACTTAATTTTTCAAATTTCAACAATCACTAAGTAGCTTTAGATTATTTTGTGTTTGTTATTCTTTTTTCTAATGGATTCTGCTTTCTGCAAACAATTTATTTTATCTATGATTTTTTACTTTAAATTGTTTAATTTTTTTTTCTCAATCAATAGTGCTATTTCATTAGTGAAAAAAAGCATTACATGCTTCTCATCTCATTTTTAGAGATGGATGGTCAACCTAATTAAAGTTCATATCAAGACATGAACGCCATTACAAAATATAAGTAACAACCATCACAATAGTCAACTCAATGCCCTGGAAACATACCAATAATCACATCAACAAAGTTCAACCACCAAACTTTTTTTGTGTTGTGGAATGTTTTGGTGGAATCTTTTAGGTGGAATTTTTTGTGTTGGGAGCTCCTTTATAAATTTTTCATAGAATAACATCATTTATTTTGATAGATAATATAAAAGTTTTATTAAGTGAAGAAAGATACAAAAGCAGAGTTCCAGAAAAGCAAAAAGAAACAAGAAAACTAGGAAATTAAGAAAGCTAACACAACATGATAATATAGCATCTGAACAACAATTGTTTATTTTGACACAAATTAAATCTAACTCATTCTAATGCTTCCTCGAACACCAAAAGAAGGCATATCCAGCAGCATGTGTGTCTTCAATTTAATACCTGTTATAGTCATTTAAAATAAAAAAGAAAATGTATGATATATCTAAAAACAATAGAATATACTTTCAACAATTTAAGATATTGAGGTTTTCTAATTTTAAACAATATAAACTCATATATTCACACACATTTACACATGACCCAAAAGACACCTGCATATTGGCTTAAACAGAATCCATTTAGTAAATGAGAATTTTTGCCTGAACCCTTCACCCAATAAAAATAAAATAATTAATCTAATAGTATGTATAAGGTTATAAATTCTTAGTTTAAATCTTTTTGCTGCAAGTACTTTGGAATAGGAATCATTACCTGAACAAATTAAAGCAGTAGTTTATAGCGATATCAATTAACTAAGACTTTAATTTTATTTTGTAGAAAGAGTATGGATAACTTAATTATCAAGATAAGACTCGAGGAGAAGCAACACTCTCAAGTACTCTCAGATGAAAGAGAGGGTCTCAAAGTATTGGAAGGCATGAAACCTGGCACCATTGTATCGGTATTTGTCTATGTTTGAACACAGCGGCCTCTTCACTGTCCCACGCTCCAAATAATAGGAAATTGCTTTACCACCTGGAAGTACTACTACAATTGAATCCCCTTTTTCCTCGTCAGATTCAACTGCGCAAGACAGAAGATAAGTACGAAAGCTATTTCGTTGGAACCTGGGGACGACAGCATACCTTTCAGCATCAAGATTTACGTTGTACTTCAAGGACCAATTTGAATAATCAGCCTCCATCACGAAAATACTAGGTCTTAATTTAGATATCCCAGTTGCAACTACAAGGTGTAAATGTCCTCCAAATTCTCCGGAATTTAACTGGTTCATTATAATAAACATTTTTTAAGGATATGCTCGTCAACTTATTGGAATTTAAAAACTTGTTGTTGCTACACCGAAAGTAAGGGTATTTAATCTTATTCTTCTCCATAAATGTAGAATTAGAAAATGCAAAATCAGTTAATTCTTTAACTCCACTTATAAATTTACCTCTAATAAATCCATTAAAAGTTAGTCGACAGTACATCCAAGATCAATCTCCTGCCATTTTGTAATCCTAAGTTTGATAGAAACAATAAGTAAATTATAATGTATATGGTTAATAATATGTATGAATGATATATTAATATATATATGTTCAAATTAATTATATATATAATAGCATATTATTCTTTTATATATATGAATATATTATTATTATTACTATTATATGTATACATCAAAATCATCAAAATATAACAATCGAGAGTAATTCTCATTCATGTTCACAATAAAAAAATTAAAAAAAATATGTCATTATGAAATATATTTAAATATTTTAAAATATAAATTAAAATAATATAATAACATATCAAGATAGTAAAAATGATTTCATATAATTACCTAGTGTTAAGTATTATTCCAATTCAATAACATATTAATAACTACAGGATGCATTCATTTCTTAGTGAAACAATTTATATATGTATATATTATATTATATTATATTGATTTTGAATGTTTCACCATTGAAATTATAAGAAATTACTTTACCACGTAAAGCCAATAATTTGGCTTAACCCAATTAGACCATAAAAGAATGATAAAGTATGACTAAGAGTTTAGTGATAACGAAATTATAAATATTTGCGTGCATAACTTTTTAGCCAATGCTTTAATTATATATATATATATATATGAATTTTATTTTTATTATATATTTAATTAATAGATATTTATCTTCTATTTCAACATGATAATATTGAAAGACAAATTTATGCAAAAAATTAAAGCATGATTAAAAAAATTATAAACAATTTACGTTTGTATATATCATAAATTATTTTGATTCAAATAATATTTCAATTTAAATTCTAGCTAGCTATCTCTGCTTTGTATCTTGTATAGAGCCCTAATTTTGAATGTTTCATCATTGAATATTATAAGAAATTGGTTTATCATATATAGACAATAATTTGGCATAAATAGAACTGCAATTAGACCAGAAGAAAATAATAAGGCGTACGGGATTAAGAATTTCCATCCTAACGAAATAAAATATTTGTATGCAAAATTTTTTAATGAATTCTTTAATTAATATTATCAATATACTCATTGAATTCTATCAATTTATTGATGTTATCTTTTTTTAATTTTTATTTGATATTCCTTATTTTCAACGTCTGTTAGTTTGTAGTAGAGCTGTTCACAAGCCAGGCTACTCGGCTAGGTCCGCAGGCTCAGGCCCAATTTCAACCCAACCCAGAAATGTTATATTAATAAATATAATATTTCTATTTAATTTTAATATAAAATATAATTTAAATTGACGAATTTGGATTTTCGAGATGTCAACCAGAACTGACCTGGTTGATAAAATCTCCAGATCGTATCAAACATGAAATGAAACACTTTTATAACTTAATTAATTATCGTAAATTTAATAATTACCTTTTCGTATCAATGTGAGAAAGAACACTTTTGTAACTTAATTATCATAAATCTCATAACAATGAAAAATACCAATACTTTAATTAGCTGCAGAAAAATATTAGAAGAATGAATAAATAGAAATCAAACTGCAGAAAATCCTCTGATTTATGCTTCTAAAATGACACCAACATTCAATGTTTGCAGTATCGAGAGAGGCTAATTTCTTAGGACTTATCCAATTTTGCATGCAAATAGACCAACTGGAGAAGGCTTCGGATCTTTTGCAAGCAAAAAGAGATATTGTATCCTTCTTCTTGCTGAAAGGGTATGACATTGAGAATTTGAATTTGCAGGAGATTCTTTTCATGGAAAAACATGAATATATGTGGAAATATAAGTAGCAGGACTTTGTTCAAGACTTGTCCAAATGCAAGCTTTGAACAACAATAGATGACATGGAGATGTGAACTGGGTAGAGCTCTTCTTGTGCTAAAAACTTGACTTCCTTCATAGGACTTTATCGTCCATAATGGCACATCAGTCACATAAAAGTCTAAAAATGAATATTATACATTTAATCACATTATCCAAATATTAATTTAATAAAGGTCAATTAAAGTAAGCCATTGGAATTCTAATTAATATATTATTTATTTTTATTTTTTGTTTCTATGTACGTCTACGTTGCCCCATCAATTATGCCACTTGTTCTTAATTCAAATGGTTTCGACAAATTTATTATAGTCGAATCTTAACACTCTCACCTGAATTAAAAGAGAAAAAAAACAGAGTATTTTGATTTGGTAAAATTTTTCAATAAGAACTGTAGTTATATATGTGGTAGGCTAAAAGAAGGTAGGTAAATATATAATTAATAGTATAATAAAAAATCTTAACATACATAATATATGTTCTGATGACAATATTTATTTATATATATAATGAATATTAAAAATTTCATGTCGTAGACGATATAAACACATTTGTTTGCAGCAAAAAGAACAGTTTTCTAATAATCTTTTTTATTAATGAGTGATCATTCTTCTTTCTTTTTTTTTTAAATTTAAAAGTCTTAAATTTTTCTAAGGCCTCAAATTCAAAGAATTTGATTCAAGGAAGACTTTGCAATGCACGTTTTCCTCCGACCATTTTCACTTTACCTTAAATGAGGTGAAGCATTCATTAATTAGTGTTGCTAAATGGGACCTCTATTCAATGCTATGGAAAATTTTGGGTTTAGCCTTTTTTTTCAGCTCGAGAACAAACCAAACTTCTTTTAAGGGACCAGCAAATTAAAATCACTATTCAATGAAAATAACATTTCTATCATTCGGTCAGGTTTTGATTAGGGATGAAATTTTAAGCGGATTAAGACAAAAACAATGATATTATATATTTTAATTGAACATTCCCAATTTATATTTTTTTTAGACTTTTTAATGTAATAATCTTTTTGTCAAAATATGAAGTAGTAAGAATATAAGTGTCATGGTTCGAAAAATAACTATTCTATAAAGGTGTTCCCCAAGTTTGGTACACAAATTCAACCCTACATGTACTTTCTATGTCTCATCCCTCTAAAGAATACTCAAAGAAACCCAAAATATGTCATTTCATGCAAATCAGAGTAATATGTTAAACATTTGGTCGCCCTCGTCTCAGTCTAAGGCTAAAATCCTTTTAGGATTTACTGATCATCAAGCTATAAAAGACTTTTCGAGACAAACATATAGTTAGATTTTTTGCATATGTGAATAAAAATGATGGGTGCTTTGATCAGGTAATGAAAGGGAAACAAACCCGAATAAGAAGATACTTGTTCTTGCTTCTCAATTACTAATTACACATTTTGTGGTTTCTAGATGCAGAGGGCGAATTTTATCATATTTTTTAAGCTTTTGGAATATTAAATCCAATCAATTATTGATGCTAACATCAAAGATTAGATAATAATTAATTAAGATGGACTGAGATAAGCAAATTCACAGATGGAGAGTGAAGCTTTTTCCCCATGAGGTGGATGGTTTTCCCTATCTATATTTTCACCTAGCTTAAGCCACCTAACCCCTCGTCACTCTTCAACTCCAAATTGCATCTAGAAGATGTCTTAATAATTGCACAAGACTCTAATACGTTTATTATTACACATCAATGATTTTGACAAGTCAACATTTTATCCAACACCACCACCAAGAAACAATATCTTAAAACTTATTAGCCCTTTAAAATTACTGAAGATATGGCACATTTTTTCTTCACATTCATGGTATAGAAAAATAAAATCAATGTTGCACTGTTCCCTCTCCCCTTAGAAGTCAAGCAACACGTAAAAATCAAGTGGAAGCTTCTATTATAGTGATTTTTGTGTATGTTTTTTTCCAACCACTAACTTGACTAAGTTGGTTGGATTTGGTCTTGTCAGCAGACTCCTTTAAAAGTCCTAAAGTTTTGCCTCTGTTCTGTTTCCATCAAACTCAAAGCCCTGAAACTCTCAAAAACCAAGTTTTTAAGATGTTTTACCCATTTTTCTGTGGAGCTTTCCACCACCAAAAAGAAGATGATGATGAATTGTGGAGCACCCCTGCTTCCACACCAAAAAAGTCGAGAAGAAAAAAGGATAGCAAGAACCCGTATTCGACGCGTGGACTTGACCAGTTTTCTGCTCTTTTAGCTGAACTCGAAGAGAAGAGACAGCAGATTTACTCACAGATGGGATCAGAAGGTATAGTTCGTTTTGTTTACAAGAACTCAAATGATTGTGTCCCGGTTGTGGTAAAGCTGAAGGACAAGAAAGAAGAGAAAAACAAGACAGAAGATACCAAAGATCATCACCCTGAAAGCTGTGTTTCTGAAGTTGTGGAGAAGCTGCCAACCCCACCAGAATCAGATGAGAAGATTGAGCAAAAGAAGAGCTTTTCATGGAATATTGTTAAGTCACAGGATTGGAGAAGGCCTTCTTATTACATCCCAGCAGTTATAATCTCGATTCTGTTGTTCCTAGTATTTTTCGGAAGGTCAGTTGCAATATTATGCACTTGTATGGGCTGGTACGTAGTTCCTACAATAAGTGGGGAAGGTTCAAATTTGAGAACATCAATGAAGAAGAAAGATTATGTGAGAAAGTTGAGTGGAAACAAAATGGTAAGTGGGAAATTATCTTCTCCCAAGAATAATAAATTTGGAGCTATCAGAGACAAGTCCCCACGGTAGTAGGATAACAGGAAAAACTGAAGTAACATCATCTGATCTTTTTTGTTTTGATTTAAGTCTGTCTTTCACTTTATTTTTTTCTTCTCTTGTTGATGTAAATAACAGTCTGTATTATATGACTTGAGTTAATGTTGAGAACAATGTGATTTAAGTTGCTTTGTAATTACTTTTCAAAAAAAAAAAAAAAGTTGCTTTGTAATTGTACAGAGTGTGGCATTTTCTGATGAAATTTGAATGGGATTAATCCAAGTTTTGGTTTTAAGTAGCATTGAAGAACATGTTATGCTAAAGGATGCACTGCATCTAGCTAATCACTAGAGATTTTGGAGAACTGGTAGAGAAGTTTCAGAATTGAAAAGTTTGCTAGGCCAACTTGGGATACCATAGTTAGGCAACTAATCAGCACATAGTAATATCCCTTGTTCCTTTACCATATGACCAAGATCTTATTATCAAGTATAGTTGTTTCAACAGTTTGGTATTAAGTAGGAGTCAGCATGGTTCGGTTTGGTCGGTTTTTGATTCGGTTTTAATAAAAATCAATTAAAAAATTTCTCTATAAATCGATCGAATTGAACCGTGCAAGAAGTCGGTTTCGGTTGATTAAAACCGACTACGGTTCCGTCGGTTTTGAAGATAATTGCGATTTGGGTTTTCGAAAAACACCTTAAGAGTAAAAAAACTCAACTTTGGACAACAGGATTGTCTCAACATCATATAAAAGCAACACTGGTTGCCTCTTGGAGATGGTTGCGATTTGGGTTTTTGAGAAACCATGGTTCTTGAAGAAGGCAAGGACAGAGTTGGGCTTATATGGGGCTTCGAAGTTGACAAATTTATAGGCATGCAAAAGCAAATTTCGAAGACAACCCACAACTGTTAATGAGGTCAGAAACTATAAAAGATTGCTGCTGATTTGAAATGGTGGAGAACAATCTGAGAGAAAATCGATGGGTTCTTTCGAAGAATGCAAAAAGTTTCATAATTTGAAGGGCTGTGATCTTGTCTCTCCCATGGAGAAGAGTTTCATAGCAATGCTGACTTTCTTTAAACCCCAAAATAATTAAAAAAAAAAAAGACAGTCAGTTGTTTGGTCGGTTTCGGGGGGAGGGAGTCCCCCCCGACAACCGAACCGATCGGCCAATGAGACCGATCTTGCAGCCGATGGTTGTTATCGCAACAGTTGATCCGAACTATCGGTTGCAACAACCAACAGTTGCGGTCGGTTGCTCCGTTGCAACCGACCTCTACTCACTGCTATTATTAAGGACCCCTAATTTGAGTTAAAGCCATGAGAAGGAAAATGCCATTCGTACACAAGGATGATAATAATTACCTAACAAATGAGTATCTAATATTATCCGACTCAATTAATTAAGATTAAATTACCATACACCATTCAAAAAATTTTAATTATAATATTGATTTAAGTTTGGAAGCTGTTTATAATTCATAGACTAATTACCTTTAATTGATTGATTTAATTTTGATTAAAAGATTATGCAAATTTCATTTTAGATGATGTTTTATTTCTATATACGAATTGAATTGAGTGTTTAAAGTCAATACTTATATCATTTCTAATTAAAATTTAACAGGTTCAATTTTAATCTAAATAAGATTTAGGTAACTTGATTTGTTCTGGTTTGGGTACTTCAAAATTTGGAATACCCTACCCATTGTCCCTGTTTGCACAATAAATAAAACGCGTCCATTGTACTGACCCATACCAAATTGAGTTAGATTCATATACTTACATAAACCGAACGGAACTGAACCCAATTAAAACCCACCAACTTGTTAAAGCCTTGGTTTTGGGGTTTAAGTCATGGGTTGAAACCTTCACAACAAATTGCACATGTTAACTTCTACTAAAACAGAGAGAGAAAAAGAAATTAGGTTATCTACCTATGACCCTGGTGGTGACTGACTGGTGATGGGTGACTTCACTTGATCCTGCCGCCAGGAAACTATATAAACAAGCAAGTTAAGCAGCAACACTGGTCATAGGGTGCCTGATTTTTTTTATTCTTTATGCTTTAATCTTAGTTTGAAGCTAATAAACAAAGAATTTTTTTTTTAAATGGACTCCATGTACAAGGTGTTTTTGACAATAAATTTTTTTATAATTTTAACGGTTTTTAGTCAAGAGAATTAAAATTTGAACAAAATTACCTTTAATGAAATCGATCCATTTATTTAACTTCGCGTCTCAACTCGAAACCTATTAACGAGTCAAGTACGTTTAGATCTGCGCCTCAAGCCTACTCATATTCTTTGTATTTTTCTTATCAGACTATTCATCTCTGGAATATTCCTTACCAGAAAGAAAAACGTTTAAGCATTTTGAGCATTTTAGTGTAGTTTTTTATATACGAAGAAAACCTGTAAAATTTTTTAACATTTTTAAGCATTTTGGAATGATTTTTTATATATGAAGAAAAACTTTTGAACATTTTAAGCATTCTTTATCAAGTAGACATATTTGTTAATTATGTTATTAAATGAAATATGGTGTATCATTTGAAGTTGTTGATCTTGTTAAATAGAATACAATAGTTTTAGTGATTTTTGAAAATTACGTAATTAGTTTTTAGGCATTACGTGACTGACTTTGGACATTACGTGACTAGTTTTTTATAAGACATTACGTGACTAGTTTTTGATAAAGTATTGCGTGACTAGTTGATAGGCATTGCGTGACTTGTTAGTAAGACATTGCGTGACTAGTTAGTGAGGCATTGTGTGACTTAGGCATTACTTAAAAATCAATCATGCAATTCCTAAAAATCAGTCACGTAATGCCTAAACCCAATAACGTAATGTCTAAAAACCAATAACGCAGTGATTAAGTCACGTAATACTTAAAAATTAGTCTCGTAATACTTAAAAACTAGTATAATCAATTTCAACTCCTTAAATTTGGGGTTCTATGAATAAACCAATAAACTCAAGAACCTAAAACATATATTTTTTGTTTGCTAAGCCATGAAATTATGCATTTCATAAAAGATAGATTACAAAACTCCATACCCCTCCAAAGCAAGACAAAATAAATCCCTATCGCCTTGCTCACTCCCTTTATGCAAAAACAAAATATACTCTCTTTACAAAATATTTCTTAAATAATTTTAATTCAAAATCTCATAAAAAAAATAAAAATCCTCAACAAACATGCTTAAGAATCATCCTAATCTTAGACACAATAAAACCATGAACCATTATAAAACCCATCAAACATACTTTAGTTATTTCTTCTTCCTGAACCCATCATCTTAACCAATTTAATCCAACTCATCAACATATGCATCTCCATTGCAGCACATGTTTCGAACCAAGTCATCACCAACAAGCATTCAATTACCAAATTCATCATGCTGCCTACAATCACCATAGAAGAGCAAAATCGATGTTCATCATCCTTGAAAACCCCAAGATCCACCATCTAAAAAAATGTAATAAAATAAGAAAAAACTTATGTCATTTTTGGATGGCGAAATAGACAATATTTGACCAGAGAGAGAAATTGAGATTTAATTTTAAAATTTTTGTTTGGATGGCAGGATAGAGAAAACTGAAATCATTTTAACTTGTCTGAAATTGTTTAAAGGGTATTGTTGTCAACTCATGTCAAAAATTAATTAAAAATAATTAAAATTATAAAAAATGATATTTTTGAATTAAAATTATGAAGAAGATTATTTCTCACAATTCCCTGATAAACAAAGGTCTTGCATCTTGGAAGTGTTATCATCCATTCTAACATAAGGTCTTCCAGATTTAGATAGATTGCCTCCCCTGCTAGCTGAGCTCCCAGCATGTTAGAGTCCCTTGGACTGGACGTAAGAGTCAGGAAATTTATACTGTATCTTGTTAGTCATTTCTAAAGTGTGTTCAAATGGTAATGATTCACACGATACTTCAGCAAAGAAATAAATGGATCAAGTAATGGGAGAATGTCTGAATTGGAATGACAGTACTTAATATCTTCAATTTGAGGTATCACATAGACGAGTACTATGGATTGAGTCATCATGTGACATACTTGAGTATGAAAGCTAATACATTTAAATAATATATAGATAAAGCATAAAGGCACTAAAGATATTACCAATACATTTAGCAGATGATTGATGAATTCAAGTTCCCTGCTCTGGAGATTTCCACTACAAAGATTGTAAACCCCACTCAAACGGGAGGGAAAACCTTGGGATTCTACCATAACTTTGGATAGTGCAAAAGGATGGCTTCACAGATATTCAACGACCCAACACATAATAAGAAGTCTGGACCAGCTACAAAAGTCTTCAGATGGTTGACAGGAACAACCATTCTCGTTAGCCAAAGAAAGGTCATGCACTACTTCAACTATGATGCTTATTTTTGTTCCTTTATTGGGCTATTTCCATTAACTCTACTAACATTAAATAGAGTTCACTAGCTCAGAAAACACCAAAAGTGAGTAGCTGGTGCCACTAAAGCCTTATCCAAACCACAGGTGAGTTCTGCAGTTAATCCTTTGTGAAACAGGGTTCAGTTAATTTCTGAGACAGACATGGCCAAAAGATTCGAGCAATTATCTGTTTGTACAATAGTCATATGGTTTAGGTTTGAGATACATAACCCAAAGCTTAACGTATTAACTTCTTCACAAACTCAGATGCGGTCATAACTACATTTTAAAGCCAAGGAACATGTACCTTTAGACCTGAGCTCTTTGTGTGAATGAAGTTCTTAGAATGAGGTTCTCTTTGTACTTGAATCTGAGGTAGCAACATTATTAAGTTTCAGATTCTTGCTTGGACGACCATTCCTGAGCAATCTGAAGCACAGTTTTCAATCTAAGAAGTGCTGAATTTCAGTTGCTTGCTTGGACCATTCCTCAGCAATCTGAAGCACAGTTTTGAATATAAGAAGTTCTGAAGTTTCAATTGCTTGCTTGGACCATTCCTGAGCAATCTGAAGCATAGTTTCCAATCGAAGAAGTACTTCACTGAACCAACCTCCCATCTTCATCCAAAGCAAACTCAACAGTGGTTTCAGCATCTCTGAACCGCTGCTCTACAGTTACCTCTTCTTGTACAGTTGCCAACCTCTGGGGATTCAATTCCCATGGCTTACCTGGAGCCTGTGAATTTGCAGTTACAGCTTCATCAAGGAAGCCTGCCTTTGTTCATGAATTAGGCAGATAATGCATTTTGAAAAATCTCCTGCAACTTGCAATCTTCAGCAACACACTGAGGCATACCATTGGGTGGTGCTGCATCAACCATACTAAAAATCTTCTGACACTTTTCTGGACACTCATGAATATTAAAGGATTCGAACTTTGAATTAGTGATATCAGAGCCATCTATTCTATGACAAAACTGAGAAATTTGAACCATCCAAGACTTGAAATTTCATTGACACCCAGCCATCATAGTCAAACAAGTTAAACAATATACTTGAAAGCCCACTCATCTCAGTCTACCAATATACTTAAGGACATAGTAACAGAATTGAGATATCTAAAGAAGACTAGCTAAACTTGAAGCTGAAAAGATTTCTTGTCCATTATTGTGTGAAGACATTATGGAAATGCCTCCAAAATGCCTGACTCCAATGATTTTGCTTTCAAAAAGAACGCATCATAATCACTTTCTTTTTTTTATTATCACTACAAATAAAAGGGCAGAGAGCCAGAGTCATGTCACACAGGGAGGAAAGATATCACATTTAGATTGTGGTTTCCTTCGCTTGGCTCTCTTGACAATAGTCTTGGTCATTTCCGGTGTCAAGCCTAGAGTGTTCCATGACTGGTTATATAGGCAGCCATGTATAACAACTATCAAACTCTATCTTCAGTCCAAAGATGTAATTTTCTTTCAAATGGTTCAATTGAGACCAGTATAAAACCTTGATCAATGGATCACATGCATTGAAAAATAATAGAATGGACAAACATGAAGAGAATGATTGGATTACAGAAATTAAAAGTGCTAAAAGGTAGAAACAGGAAAAATGCTACCTGCAAAAAAACTCACATCATTACAAACAACTAAACATCAACAGCTGCAGCGATGGAATCTCATCAGATTATTTGTAGGAAGCCATTTTAACCCAAGAACCATGGATATAAGAAATAAACATCAAAACAAAACTGCAGCAACTGAAGCATAACCAAGTTTGGCCGATAAAAATGATGAATAAACAGATGGTGAATCTACTCTAAATCAAAGTGAAGTCGAAATTACATAAAATAAAAATTTAATCCTGTTGATTTCTACATGGCCTAATGTTGTTTTATCCTCCTCCCTCTATCCCCTTTGTGACTCTTCCTTTCTACTACAAAACTTCATCTAGTTATGTACAACCCTTTGATATGTCTTAGAATAACCCCTGGATGATTCTCAATCATAGAAGTGTATATTTTGGGAAAAAAATATAAAAGAAATTTTCTGCCACATATACACAATATTATTGCAAATAATTCATTAATTACTCTTCTAGATATTGAGCTTTTGATTTTATTATTTTTAAAAAAGTTATCAATCACACCAAAAGCATAAAAGATAAGAGCCAAGCAGCAAGGTTAGATATTCTGTCAAAAAGGCATATATTCTATGCGAATGCGTGGGTTTATGTCTTCAGCACTCACACAAACATCTAACCATAAGTTTTATTATTTTATTTATCCCCATCAAAAGAATCACTATATGAATGAAACAAGATTAGCTCTAAATTTTATAGAAGTAAGACCCAAAAGGGCAGTAAGATTACATTTTAATGAATTACCCGATTGTCTTGAAGTTGATGCACTATTGAATTCGGACTAGAATCAGGCGAATTTATATGCGAAGAAAGGAAAGAGAGTGCATGCACAACTAATTTCCGAAGGGTATACAAAAATCTCGCCTAGAAATCATCAAAATTTTTCTAAGCACCTCCTTTTTCTTCTTCCCCTTGTCATATAACAGAATCAGATTGTTAAAACATCATTAAATTTGTTGCCGTTCCAACAACAAAAGGTTCCATTAACAATCGAGTCAAGAAGTAAAAAATGACACCCAATGTAATGGATATTGGGAGGGCAGGCAGTGCTCGGCGGCACACAGATAACAAAATAAGAGTGCACCCAAGTCCTGAGATGATGGCAAGATAACATGCATATACAGTCATTAGATCATACATGGCAGCCCTGCCTACCAGAACACTATAAAACACAAAGTCTCCAAGACCAAGCTTGATACCTCTACTTGCTATCACTGAATCCCCCGTACCATCCCTCCTTGGCTGCTCTCTCTCATCGTCCATCCCCAACAAGTCAACAAGAGGAGACATTTCCTCATCCACAACAATCTCAGATTCTCTATTGCAAACCACAGTAGAATACTCTGATGAGTTACTATCTGATGAATACCTTTCTCTCAAATGACCAACCAATGGGGACCTTTCGCCTTCAACATTTTCTGAACTTCTAACCTGGATAGCAGCATACTCAGAACTGCTACCATTTTCACTTCCATCTCTACGGGCATTACCATTCGACACCGCCTGCAACTCAACTGACCCAGAATCTGAAACTCCACCAACAAGAAGCCCCAAACTTGACCGCTGATTTCCCTCATTGCGTGAAACTGTTGGCCGAGCTTCATATACCAAAGCTGGCAACTCCTCATCTCGGCTTGAGGCCAACTCCACCAACAACTTAAGGGGGCCACCAGGAGCCAAAACTGCCACCAAATCATACAAAGCCAATGCAACAAGCAAAGCCCATGTAGTCCATTCTGGCAATTTGGTAAACCATGTTGCCACAATTATCCCCAGCAATACCATATACCCTTGCCTCAAAACAATCGGCATCCCACCAGAAAACACGGATAACACCCCCACAACGGTAAAATTGAAAAGCAGCAGAAAGCATGTGACTGAGTCAATTGGTATTGAGAAATGCTGGATTATTGACAAAAAGATTGAACCACCCATTGTACCTGACACCAAGAAGAATAATTCGACCTATGAAAAATCAAAATGCATAAACAAAACATGTGACAAAGAGAACAGCACCGAAAAGAAAAACAGGAATACACCCTTGCCAATGAAATCAACAGGCAGCTAAACCAAATAACCAAATCAACCAGCATTGATATATACTGGACTATCCCCAAAAAAAAATTATGAATTGCTACCACATGTAACATAATAAGAGAGGCATCAAGAAGGAGAGAAAAGCCCTAAGATCATAAGTAAAACCGTTTTGTTAACAATTGTCCCTAAGTTGCAGAAACAAGTTGAGATTAAATGCCTCGATTGACAATTGATGTGACAATTCCAAATTTCTAGGATGAAGATATTGTTTAAAATAGAAACCAAGTACCAGTAGGGCATTGTTAGCAAAATCCTAACTGAAAAAAGATAGGGGAAAACAAAATCAAATCAGATTGAACCAATGGGATTCAATTATGTACATATATTCATAAAGAAACCAAAACCCAGATAACAAAATCACTTAATTGATTAACGAAACAGCTTTCAACACCAAATAATCAAAAGCAAACCAAACCCAAATGACTAAAACACATAATTAAGCAATAAAAAAACAGCTTTTAACGCCAAAATAATAATAAATAGCTCAAGACCTACATTTCTAAACACATAATTAAGTCAAAGAAACAGCTTTCAACACCAAATATTCACAAATAAAACCAAAACCCATTTTATCAAGTGAGAAAACTAAGCCAAAAATTACCATCTTACCGAGTACAAAAAAAGCCGAGAATCGCATGTAATTCTTCAAAAAATTGGTGAAGTTATAGTAATAAAGCAGCACCAGAACAAACGTAACTATAGCGATGAGGATAACGAAGACCAAGGCATTGAGCAAGGCTCCCTCGAGCTTCTGAGCAGCGGTATCAGATGGGTTTTCGAGGTAAACGAGATTTGCAGCTGTACGGATGGGAGCGGAAGAGGAAGAGGAAAAGGGGTTGGAAGGTGAGAGGGAGTACACGAGAAGGACTACTAAGAGCATGCAAAGAGAGACTGGGGACATCACGCCGATGATTTCTTGGCCGATTGATTCTAAGATGCTCGACTCCATTGCTGATCTTTGACTGGGGAGTTTCGTCGAGCAGGTAGTGGGATTTGTTCCTTTTGCTTTTAGAGGTGTTACGGCATTTTGATGCGGGGGTTCGGTTCAATTACCGAACGAGGTGTGAAAGTTGGTTTTTGCCTTCCCACTTTGGTTTGGGGCCTTTGGGTTTGTTTTGGTGGTAAGACTCAAAGAGGACGGAAAGAATATTAGGAAATGAATTTTTATTTAACACATTTAATGAAATATATGCTTCTTTCATCCTTTTTTTTTTTATAAATTTTCGGTAAAAAATAAAATTTATATTTTATGAAGTTATATTATAGAAAACGTTTTATCATTTATTCAAAGGTTAAGTACACTATCTAAATTAATTAATTAATTAATTTCTCCTTTACATATCACGCAACCAATCAATCACACATACATGTGTGTAAGTGTAATTGTGTATATATGTACAATCACCTATAAAATTTTCTCTCCTTTTGCCCATTTCTATCAAGTTCTTTCTTTTTGTTGATTATCATTATTTTTCTTGAAAAGTTCTTGCAAAGTTTAACTTAAAGAAAAAGAAAAAGTGAGCTACCAATAAAGGAATTTGCCATTTTTATTCTGTTTCCTTCTGTATGTTGGTCTTGTCTTGTTCACCCAACTATGCATTAGCCAATTTCTAATCTAATAATGTTATATCACATAATTATTAAAAAGAATAATGCAAAACAATATTTTGTTATGATAACATTAGTATTTGTTTTTTCGTGCAAAGGAGCTATACTATATTATGAAATTGTAATATTAATTAATTGATATAATATTTTAAAAAATCTCTAAATTATTTTAAAAAATTTAAATAAGTCATTTTTTTTATTTTTTTAAAAATAAAATTAAGAGTTTTTATACTCTAGCATTAAAATAGTTGGAGGAAGATGGGCAGAGGATTCACTTAGTTGTTCTTTGTTTAGTTTTGCTTTTACTTGAATTATTTTGGTGGAGAACATTTAAGATTTTCTCCCAAACCAAACAAAGAGAATCATGTTTAGTCTCACGTTTTTTTATATTCATGATGTGTTTGGTGTGAAGATGCGCAAAGGAACTTATTAGATTTTTCATTTAAGGAATAATACTAGAATGCATATATTTAGAAGAATAATGAATTAATACTATGTTTTGAAGTTCATCATTTGGATTCCAATATTTAAAAAAAAAAAAGAAAGCATGTGGGGGCTTCATTAATAATTTGATTTACAAAATTATTTGAAAAAAAATGATAGTATATATAATGTTAAAATGTTAAAACTATTCCAATTGCAATGAAATCAAACAATATTCAACAACATTTTATAATATTCTTTAACAAAAAAAATTCAAAGAGCACATCAGATCATCTCATCGTAATCGAAATAAACAAAAATTTAATTTCGAATCAATTTTCTCTTATATTCTTTCCCTCGATCATGGTCATGGAAACATATATTTAACTTTTTCAAGTTTCAACAAAGCATGCTCCTAGTGGAATTTTGATGAGAATACTGTTTTAGCCATTTTCACATTATTGGCTTGCTAATAATAAAATTTCAAGTGTAGAAACAAAATAGTAATTAAAGAAGAAAAGAGAAAGTCCCAAATGAATCCAACAAAGAATGTGAATATGATTCCAATGACTTTAAAAACATATGTTCGAAGAATTATTATATAGTATAAAAGAAATTATGCATTATAATTTATTCAATAAAAAAAACAAAGAACATAATCGGGGTATGGATATTCAGACCGGTCCCGACCGGCCCATGATCTTCTGCAACCGACCCTAACGACCATTTATTAGATCTGGATCTTTACCGTTTAAAAATCAATCGCAAATTAAAACAGAAAAAAAAGAAGAAAAATGAGTTCGAAGAACGAACTGCCAGACGAGCTATGGAGAAAAATACTAGAAATTGGAATCAAATCCTCAAATTTCATATTCAAAGATCTTTGTAGTATTTCAATCAGCTGCAGGCGTCTCCACCGTTTATCCAATGAGGACTCACTCTGGTCCCACTTACTCTCCGTTGATTTCCCCAATCAAATCTCATCACCTCCATCATCCTCCTCCCCGAAATCTCTTTACAAAATAAGGTAAAGCCAAAGAAAATTATAATTTCTCAACTTTTATTTTGAAATTTATTTTTGTTTTTTGGTTTGTGTAGGTTTGAGAGAGAAAGAGAGAGGAAGTTATTGGTTTATAAAAGGGCGGTGTTGAGGAAAGAGAGTCAAGTTTCGGAGCATTTAAGGAAGCTTCGAGAAATTGAGGTTCGGTTAAGTGAGGAAAGAGAGAAATTGAAGTCTGCCGTTTCGGAATTGTCTAATTTACATAAGGTCAGGTAATAATTTCATGTTTAAATTTTGTTTTTCGGAATTGAGGTTGGTTGTTCAGAAGAAAAGATTAAAGTAGAAATATTTAGATGAATACATCTGAGATATATATATATAATTTTAAAGGTTTGTTTTTCAATTTTTCAGTTTAAAACCGAACCAATTTAAACTGAATATACCCTTGTTATTGGCATTAGTGATAACAGAAATTGAGGTAAGAATGTTAGAAACTAATATGTTATATTTCCAACAGAGTAATTTTGGGTTGTAATATGAATTAGTCTAATTTTGGGTTTAACGCTCAGAGAGACTATGGCACCTTTTTTATATATATAACAAATAGAAGATAGATTTTGTACTTGTGAGTGCTCATGGATGGAATCCTTGGGGTGTTGGGTGTTTCAGTCAAGCATCGGTGGCTTTGAATGTGTGGCAGCCTGAGGTTGTGCGTGGTAGGCAAAAACAAACGGTCGAGCAATGTGTTGTTCCAGTTGAATCTAGAATCCATGCTCTCGAGATGGAAGTTAAGCTTTGCAACCAACAGCTACAAGTGTTTGATAAGGCTTACGTAAGTACTGATTTCTCACTGTGTCCTAACATGTCTAATAATAACCCTGGTGGAGAATTGTGGATGATATTTGTTATGTTTCTGGTGTTTTAATGGTAGAGAGATGAGAACCGAAGGCTTGATGTAGCTAAGGAAGAGTTGCAATCCATGAAATATCACCCTTTACGAGATTATAAGCTGACGAGTAATGAAAGCCATGAAAATAAGATGAAGAGGAAGAAGTTGAAAACATGCATCAACTGTAAGATTCTAGCTTATTCCTACATTTAGTAACACATCCAACATATATCTGGGGAAACAAATTTGTGCCTGTGATAGGGTTGTAACCTTTGCCCTATTTTCTCTGCTTCATTATTTTGCTATCTTCTAATCTTTTAGAACTACTTGTTTCATTGCCTTCCTATGGAAATTTGTGATTCAAATTTTGTATTTCTTATTTTCTTGTTGCCTTTTGTTCTAATATTGTTAGCAATCTTCAGTATTATTTTTTCCTTTATAAGGTTTATATCTTATTTTGCTGTAATATTGTTCGATTTAGATTCAGGGGGGCAAAGCCTTTCAAATGAAGCGTGATTTGTTATCTTATAAAGCATGTCATGTTGGTAATAGTTTAATTGGACTACAACCATGTTAAGTCCTTCTAACAGAGTAGTCCAAAGTGGGATGGTAAACACCAGTTCTGCATTCCCCTTCTTGCCCTATGATATCATTCTAGCATAATCTATATGGCAGGCTCAACATTTCATCAGCTTAAAATGATAAGTATCATCCATTTGAGCTGAGAAGCCATAAGACTTCCTTTAGAAAGGAATTTAGGTTGTGAAGATGCTTGGTTATGATACAATACTCACTTTCCTCCCAGAAAGAAATGAAACAGAGAAAAAGAGGTGAGGGATGGGTCGATACATGGTAGTTGCTAGTTTCCTTGTGGTATTCGGAAATTTGTTTGGAGGATTTTTCTGTAGATATGAAATAAAACCTCCATCACCAGTTCCGATAATTATAACTAGGTTCAAAAGAAGAATGGCTATAAGATGTTGTTCAGAAGTATGAACATTTGTTTCAAGGATTTTTCTGTCCCTTGAGACAAAGTGTATGTCAACTGTATGTGATAAGAGTTAGCTGCTATGAAAAATAAAGTGGCCAGGGAGCTAGTGGCTTCCTAAGTGTGCATCTGATGGCATGGTAGGAAAAATCGAGTCCTCTTCATGAATCAAGAAGCTATTTTAGGGAATCTCCTAGGGATCTTCCTCCTATACTTGACAATTTTTTGGAGTATGCTTGTTTGTGTCATGATTCTTTTGAAACATGCTGAAGCATAGTATTATTCTCCTTTCTTATGCTTCAAACACTACACATGAATAGTGGTAATTTGTAAACCACTGTTAGTACGAAAGTGATTGTGTTACCTAACTGAAAGCTAAATGAACACAATAAAACAAGTTTAGGACTTGGGAAGAATATTTTCCACATGTAGCCCAAGTTGGAATGCTCCTATAATTTAAAAATTCTTGGAGTATGCTTTTGCTGAAGCATAGTATTATTCTCCTTTCTTATGCTTCAAACACTATACATGAATGGTGGTAAACCACTGTTAGTATGAAAGTGATTGTGTTACCTAACTGAAAACTTAATGAACACGATAAAACAAGCTTAGGACTTGGGAAGAATACTTTCCACATGTAGCCCAAGTTGAAAATGCTCTTCTGAAATGTTTTGAATCTATGTTTGCTAATTATTTTGTTCATTAAATTTATTTTTTTTCTATTATTATTGTTACGGTTTCATGTAAAAGGCGGAAGTTTGCTTTGTGCTCACTGCTTGGCTGTTTTTCTGCTAGTAGTACGTTCTTGATGGTTTATTCCAATCCCTGTTTATTTCTATTATTAGTTTTCTGTCATTCATACCAGTCTGGGAACTGCAATTATTTATGATTTCACCTACACGGTCTGCATTTCTTGCTATAGATCCAGTTGTACATTAATAACTAAGATGTCCAGTTAATGTTCTTACAGCTCCGGATAAACAAGGTAAAACAACATAGATGAGCATGCTTGCTGAATCGACTTGCTGCCCGTACCATCTTCTGTATGGTTCTGGCCTTTTGGCATTATCCATTGTGCCTTTTTTTGTACGTGGGGTGCTGAGAATGTGCAGAAATGTGGCATATCCAGGCTTTCCAAAGCTGAATGTTCATTAATTCCGCTGTAATGCCCTTGTACCAACCCTCGTTGTATTTATTTGACTTGTAATGAGAAATATTACACACCAAGATCTTTGTAATATCTTTGTTCTTTATATTTTCCTTTGGTGGACAAAGACTTTATAACTGCAGAACATGAATCTCCCAGAAATAACCATGAGCCTTCAGGTCTGTTGTGCATCGGCTCAGAAGTTGCAGGCACGGGCTCCAACAACCGGTCTGCCGTCTAATTTCCCAGGGCCTTTGGTTCCAGACAACGACAACCAGGCAAACAAAGGGGAAGGAAAATGTGAAAAGGAAGAAGGAAGTCTGGGGCTTTCAAGCCATAAGTCTTTAATTACCGTAGCCAATTCCTCAGTTTATTGCAACCCTTCCTGGCAAATCAATCTACCTCTGCTTATAACAACAAAGAAAGCTGAAAAAAAATAACCAATTAACAGAGACATTGACCCAAAAAGACATCGTTGTGGATAAAATGGATTGATTCTGATTGTTCTAAGTCTCTTTTGTTTCGGCCTGGTGAGTGAGTTTCAGCTCAAATCTGTACTTTATAGTAAAAAAATTACTTTCATCAAGGGTATGGAATTTTTTGCCAACTCTTGTATTTTCATTATATTAAAAATATCCAACTAATACTTCTTTATTATTTTCAAAAAAATTTTAACCTTCTTAATTAATAAAATAGTTTATTATTATTATTTTTTTAATAAAAAAATATTTTTATTTCCAAACATTTTCTTTTCATAATTCAAATTAAAGTTTTAGGTAAAAAAATAATTTGTGCAACCAATTAATTAAGAAAAAAAGCACTGTTTTGCATTTATTATTATTTACGTAGGATGCATGTGATGCAAAAATTGTATAATGTAGGAAGTGGGTTTAGGTATTTTGCATTGTTTCATTTTTTAGAATAAGGTACAAATGGTAGGAAATGATACTTTATCTTGAATTCAATCCGTTTGTTGGGCAGAATAATTTAGGACTTTACTTGTGTTCAAGGATTAAGCCACCTAACATGTTGCATGCTCTGCTCTTTGTCAGAACTATTCCAAACCTTGAGTTTCTTCATTCAATTGTTACTGAGTCAGAAAGTAAGCAGAGCATGGCAGTTTTCTTTTTTATTACTTTCTTTTGCAATTACTTCGGATTCCTCAAACCTATTTAGACAGTAAAAGTATTTAAGAAGAGGTTTGCATGATAAAAACGTGCTCGTCACACGTTTTTAACATGATTTTTTTATTTCTCAATTGCATTAACCTTTTTCATTTTATGTTCTTAAATTTCCAACCCCTAATCCTTTTGGAATAAGTTTTTTAAGTTTTACCTGCTTAAAAAAAAAAATTGAGAGTGTCTCTTAAAAGACAGTTAAATTTATTTTTATTAAACATCATCATTATTGCAAAAAAATTTTTAAGACAATTTGGTTCCTATGGTTAGTAAGTTGTCGATGCTAAAAAGTTTAACTGCCGCGTCACACAATGCTATCACTATTCCTTGCACACGTAGCAGCTGGCCCTGCTGGCTCTAAAAGAGAAGTGCTGGTAGGATGGCAGAATCCACCGCAGGGTTGGGTAGAAGTAAACTCAGATGGGGCATTACGTCGTGGTACTAATTTGGCTGCGGCAGGTGGTGCTTTACACGGCTATAAAGGATATTGGTTAAGTGGCTTTGCTGCAAAGTTGGGGAGGTGTTGATCCTACAGGGCCAAATTATGGGGAGTCTTATACAGTCTTTACATAGCAAGGGATAAAGGAATTCGTAGGATATGGCTGCAGGTGGACAATAAAATTGTGGTTAAGGCAATTACAGCTAATACATCGTATTCATGTGCAAATTCTGATTTATTGGATACTATTCGTAGTTTGTTGTAACTCGACTGAGAGGTAAAGATTTCTCATATCTATCAAAAATAGAATATGTTAACGGGTGACATGACCAACATAGGCTTTAATCTAGATAATAACTTTCATTTTTATAATATATTACCTTTGAAAATCAGTTTTATCTTATTCAATGACTTGTTAGGAGTATGTTGTCCATGAAAGATTAGAAATTAATAAATTTTTTTAAAAAAAAGAAGTAATTGTTCAATAATAACAGTAATAACGAAATGAAACGAAACTTTATTTAGAATTTAAGATTTCATCTTAAAATCACATATACTTTAGCCTTAATGGATTGCTTGCCCCTTGAATTCTCTACGTCTAATGCACAATATTTGGTTGAATGCAGCCTTGTTTGTCTCACTGTACGGAATCAAAAGCCTTTCTACTTACGATCCGTCATGTTAAAGAATGGAGGGATGAAGAAGCTGAACAAATTAATTAGTGTTATTTTTTACTCTCTTAGTAGATATAGAAAGGTTCTTTTGGCTGAACAAAAGAAATATTTTTTTTATTGTTAAATAATTTAATTTATTGAAGAATTAAAATACTGATGGGTCAACCAATAAATGTTATAGGTTACTGGTTTGTACATATATGTGATCTATCCAAAATTAACTACTCGAATCAAAATTCCTAATAAACTCTGCATAATTAATTATTTGATACCATTGCAAAAACTCTTTACATCATGGTTTCCTTGATTATATATAGCTAAGATCAAATTTACCACAAAAAAAAAATTAGCCAAGAAATTTATTTATGTTATGAAAAAAGAAAACAGTTGTATGAATAAATCAATCTTGTGCTTTAGTATTTAGCTTATTGGTTGGTGTATGTTTCCTACCTGAAGAATAGAGTTCGAATCTCCTTTCTCTTCAAATTAAAAAAAAAATACATGAAACTTGTAATATCTTTATCTTCCTTCCCTAGTATCATATGGTTTCTGATGGTTTTAGAGCTTTTGGACATTTGGCTAGTAGTATACACAGAGGACATAAAATTTCTGATCCTGCTCAAGCTCTCCTTCATCAACTTTCACGTACCTAAATCTGACAATTCATGTTTTCGTATCTTAAATGTGTCAGATACGATTAGATACAAATTACGTTAAGGTTAAATATGAACATAACACGAATACTATTTGTGTCTTAAATTTGAAAAATATATATGTATACGTTTAATAACAGTATAACACGATACAACACAATTAATACATTTGTTAAATGTGTCAATATATGACACGATATAATTAATAACACAATTAAATAAAAATATTTATAATTAAATATAATTTTATTATTTAAATTTAAAATCCATAATTATAAAAACAATTATAACAAAAAAAATAACAATAACATCAAATATAACAAAACAAAATTTAAAATTAAGGTTTGGGCATGACATAATTACATTATTTTTTTATAAAATTTAAAAATCTTATTAAATTAATTGTTTAAAATTATTTAAATAAGGCTAAAATAGTCTTTGATTATAAATTTTTAACAAGTTAATAAACATGTTATGTTTACATGTTTAAACACGATAATATGACTAACACGATTAATTAAAGGTGTTTTAAACATGTTACTCGTATCTGACACATTAAGACATGAAAACTTNCATGTTTAAACACGATAATATGACTAACACGATTAATTAAAGGTGTTTTAAACATGTTACTCGTATCTGACACATTAAGACATGAAAACTTTTATGTCTTAAACATGTCAAATATGATTAGATACGATACACGTTAAGGTTAAATCTAAACTTGTTTAACCTCGTGTCTTCTCGTGTCGTGTTGATGTGTCATGTCTAAAATTGTCAAGTCTACGGCTATCTGTGCGATGCGTTTGGGATGGTCAAATTTTTTTTTTTCCAATTGAGTTGAGAATACTTTGAGAAATAGATATGTAATAGTAATTATATTATCATATCTAATTGTTGATGTACATTGATATTTATAAAATATTCTTTTACAAAAATATAACTAATGTTATTGTAGTCATTGTTGAGGTATTTGTGGTGGTGTTTCCATACAAAAACACACCTATTAACAGCTTCACTACAAAATAAAACTTTAAATAAAAGCTTCAAATTTACAATAGAATATATAGTAACTCAATCTCCTTTAAAATTCTATCTTTAGCTAGTTGATTTACATCATTTTTTATTAATTACATTTAATACTAAAAAATAAAATATATAGTAACTCAATCTCTGAAAACCATTATTTTTTATAAATACTCATATATAAAAAGTCAAACAAAAATCTAGAACTTCGATCATGAGAAGCAAAAAATCTAATCCAAACCCACCCCAAACCTCAAACTCATGCCCAAAAATCCAACTATAATCCAATTCCATTAAACCTCAATCCCATGCCTCAACAACCACGTGTCAAACCAAGAATCTTGTCAAGTGTAAACAAAAAACCCTTTGGGATTTCCTTTAAATATAACAATTTTTTTATTATTCTTAATTTTCAATGCCCAATCTACAGTAAAAAGCTTACATGAGATTATTTATTAGCTTAAATAAGGCGCCCATATGCATATAAGTGTTTTTTTTATATATAGTCAAGTTGATTTAGTGATCTAAACTGTAAGAAAGTGTTTTTTTTTTCATAGTCAAGTTGATTTAGTGATTTGAAGTTGTATAATCAGTTATGTTCTTGTTCGCTAATGATAAAGTAAAAAGAGTGTAACTATACAAATTATAGTACTTATTTTTCTCAACTTTTTTCTTTTGTTTATGTCCATAAATTTTAGATGATAAGATAGACTTAAAATAGGATATTTCAGTAATATTAAATTTTATGTGTGTTTAAAAAGAAACATATTTTTTAGCTGTTGAATGAAGTAAAAAACTTAAAAACTTTGAAAATATTCACTTTGAAAATTTTATGAGATTCGTGTACCTTTATATGACTATTATAAAAAAAATATTAAAATGTAAGTAAGCAAGCTCATATTTGAGATTTAGTTGATTTTCATTTATTTGGTTGTCAGAAATTTTTTTTTATATTATTAATAAATTTATGAAATAAGATTGACAGAGCAATTGATCTTGTCAAATAATTAAATCAGTATAAATGTCATTACACATTGAAGTGAACCAAGTAACTGACTCTTGAATTCGGGGTTTATAATGATTTTCTCCTTCAGGTAATATCATTGTCAACTGTCAAGCAAGGAAGCCCCAAAGGGCTTCCTTTAAATCTAGTTATAGATAGATATATAGCAATATTGTTGATTATCATGCTAAATCATATATATTCATATGCAAACGAGTATAATATATAGAAAATTAATCATATATATATAAACACTAATTAAGATAATGACTTTACTTTTGCCTACTGACAGACAAATAAATAAAGGAAGTTAGTCACGTGTAGAATAATAAATTTAGTACCAAAATATGTTACAAATGATAGATAAGTTAATAATTATATTTTAAAAGGGGTGAATTAATATGAGGGTAGTTGTTGTAGTAATTCCATCTAAATTCTCACTAAATTCCGCGTTGCTATTACTGCAAAAGCCTCCCTCAAAAACCCAATTAATTTCCCATAAATTTGTGCAGAGAAGTCTGGTGAAAACTAACCACTTTGCACTTTTCTGCTCATAAACCAATATTTATGTTGGACTTGGACCATTTGCTGCCTAAAAAAAACATATCAGAAAAATAAGAAACCCTCACTCAAGAAATATACAAAGGCCGCACAAGTTGTTGGGTTGGTGCCCTCAAAATTTACTGAGCTCACCTTATAAGGTCGAGATGTTTTCAATGCAAATTATACATCCAGTTTCCTTAGGCAATACCCTCTCTGCAAAATTAATTACTTAACCCTTTTCATATACTCTACAGTACTTTTCTGTTTACATGGCTAGTTTTGCTTTCTACTCATCCTTGAATTCCCACATATCTTTAAAATAGAATAAATTAATTTTTTGTTCATCCATATTTAATGGTTTTTAATAATATATCATTTTCAATTCAAGTCTCTGCCAACATCATTTTCTTTTCTCGAGGCAAGATTAATGAAATGAAAAAGGAAAAACTACACATGCGAAATTGTCTGGTCATGTTTCACGTCGTCGACAAGCGATTATTAAGATAATTTGCATAATTATTTTAACAGAGATTAAAAAGAAATTACAACTTAAGTAATAATAACATTTTTTTAAAAATATTAATTTTGCATTTGGAAAAGATGGGGCGAAGAAAATGTGCTATTACCCTGAATGAACATGATGTAACTTGTTGTATAGATGAAGGATCTGAAAATAATTATTGGATCTTTCTGATTGGTAAAAACTATAAATGCCACCCTTTAGTTTAGACCGTTTATATACTCCTACATTTTACCAATTCTATATGGGATAATAAACCAATAAATATTGATTAAATAATGGTTTAAAGACTATAAAATTGACTCTTTCTTCTTATTTTAAAAATATTTTCTACGTAGAAGTTATTTTAATTTATATTTATACGCGAATTAAAGAACAACCGAAGAAAAAATTATACAACATATGTGTTCATTTTCCCATTAGAACTTAAAAAAATTATGTTCAATTTAAAGACGAGAGGAGTCATGGAAAAATACATATATATATATATATATATATATATATATATATATATATAAAACTCAAAATCATAAATTAAAATGAGGTACGTACCAACAAAAAAATTAAAGTAGTGTAGAGTACTTGTCGATGGCGCAAGGATCCTATGGTGCCAAGATATCCTTTCATGATGTTGCAACACATCGTCACATGAAAACCGCAGCTTCAAAACTTTAACAACATTAAAATATAATTATCAGTAAACCAATAATAATTGATTAAATACTGGCAGGTCAAGAGTTTAATACCTTCTTCTTCTTCTATCTAACTAAATTTTGAGTTCTAAGTTGTTCATCACAGATCCTCTCCCCCAACTCATTTCTGTCAGTATAATCAAAATGCAGGCAACGTTATTCTTCAATGTCGGATTAAAGAATTGAAGAAGATCAAACAAGATTTTTTTTTCCATCATATGCAGCGTTAATAAAGGAAGTTAT
Source organism: Theobroma cacao (assembly GCF_000208745.1). Classification (NCBI taxonomy): domain Eukaryota; kingdom Viridiplantae; phylum Streptophyta; class Magnoliopsida; order Malvales; family Malvaceae; genus Theobroma; species Theobroma cacao. The sequence continues at coordinate 34,019,254 of NC_030854.1, forward strand.
ATTTACAAGAGCACATCTGTAATGCAAGGCTGTACTTTGATGAAGATGACTTAATATTGATTTCTTGTATTCATATATGATTCTCTTGTTGAAGCTGATGAGATCGTATTTCAATGGTAAAGAGAAAGTTTAAAATTAGATTCAGGTTTCATTGCGTCTGAAGTTGGGGTTTTTTTTTTTTTTTTTCTGTTTGAAATAATAATTTTGTCATTTATATTAAGAATTATTTCGATAATTAGGGCTCAATTTCTTTTTTTGACATGTTTATATAAAGAAGAATTGTTGACATTTTTGCCTAGATGAATGATCAAAGTTTCATAAAAGATCCCAAATTGATTAAAATGTAGGTTAAATTAAATCCTATCCATTAAACCAAGTTCAATTAGCATGTTAGTGTAGCTAGGTTTAACTAGACGTATAGTATGATTAATTAAAATGTAGGTTAGTTTTATATATATATATGTATATGTATATGTATATATATGCAAGATCATATCATCAGTGCTTGAGTTAAATGAACAACCTTAGCATACATACATATATTCCCAATGCTATTTCTCTCTAATAATTCATAATTATGTATGTTAATTTGAAAACCGGATATTAATTGTAATATCCCTTAATTAATGGTAGAATGTCTAACATTTTATTCCACTTTTCCTGTTCCTCCATTGTCTATTTCTTCTTAGCATGCATACAGCACTCTCCTCCCATAAAGAATAGATCGTGATTTATATATTTATTATTTAACCATAAATTAGGAAAACATCAAAAAAAAAAATTACACCAATTATATTATGTACCATTAATTAGATATAAAGAGATGAAGAAAGAAGCACATGCGGAATTATGCATTAGGAAAAAAATAAAAAACATAAGGTTTTCATTTATTTTTCCTTTTTCGAATGAAAACAAAAAAAGTCTTGATTTATAAATTAATTGTTATAAATCAAAATATCACTTATCATTTTATGTTACGTGATGTTGACATGACATATTGATAGATCATATTAAATGATGACGTGACATGTTGATGTGATATTTTTTACCCTCTATATCAATATCACGTTAATATCATTATATCAATATCGTATGGGTATAAAATAATAAATAATATTTTAACTAATAACAATTAATCAATTATTAATCATAAAAACCTAATTGATTTAAAATAAAAATACAAAAGTTTGATTGAATCAATGACTTATTTGAATTTTTTAAAGAATTCATGAACTTTTTCAAACATCATGTCTAAATTTTATATATGATTTATAAATTAACCAAAAGGTAACGATAGAATCAAAATAACTCAATTTCAACCAAAATAAATTAATCAAATTGGCCCATGTAGGAGGAGCAGCAATTAGAAATGGGCGACTAAATAGAATTTAATCCCCTGCCTGAATCTCTAGTCTAATCACTAATTACTCAGTAGGCTGAAAACGTAGGGCTTCACAGGTTGGGTTTGGGCCAGCCCAGTTGACGAGCAACTAGAATTCAATTGGAAGACCAAAAATATTTGTTATGAAAATTCATTTATAAAGGTGTCCTTTTGATGTAATTATTAGTTTTGAGAAACTGTCTGCTATCAAAAAGGAAAAAGAATACAAGAAAAATGTCGATGTCTTAATTATTATCAATAATCGAGGAACTATTCTTTATGCATGGAAAAATATCTCAAATTGCAATGATAAAATAAACAAATAAAAAAGAACTTTTTGCAAATGGTTTTCTTTTTATTAAAAGATTACTGCAATCAAGAGAAAACAAAAAGAAAGGGAAAAAGGACAAATGAGGAAATGGCATAGACAAAAAATCCATACACATACTATAGAGGAAGAAAATGATTGATTGATGAGTAGAAGTATGTTTCATAGAACATGTCATTAGTGAAAAAAAAAAACAAATCTTTGACACAATAATCTAAATGTTGACCTTTTTCACTCTAATTTTTTTATTAATTAAAAAATAATCACAAAGAATTAAATCAATATTAGAATTTTGTATGCGTTAATTATTTAGAAAAACATTTCGATTTTTTTGAATATAAGATATATGCATTCACCATTAAATTGAAATATGAGACACATGCATTTACCATTAATATAAAGCTAAATACTATTATAATATACCATGAGACCAAAAGATTACCATTTTATATGTAGATAAAAATTTTCTCAATTTGTTTTAATTAATAGTTCAATGCTTTCAAATCTAGGATGAGCCACACAACAATTGAGAGGTTCAAAAGAAATGGAGATGATATAAATTAAAACCCAATAGTGTGAAGGTTATTGCCTTTACCTTTGATGGTGAGCTGCTGCGACATGTGAGCCAGAAAGGAAAGGCCAGTGGGAGAGAGAGAGAAGTTGTATATTCAGCTTCCCCTTCTGACTTTGGTTTTCTTGGATTGACTATATTTAAGGCGAAGTTAATAAAAGGGGCTAGTGACTCAGCAAGGTAGATCAAAATGGTGTAAAAAAAGTTGCTTCCCTCCTCTAACCTTGTATATATACACTCACATGGTTATGGCACCATTTGAAAGCTCCTTTTATAGCCGAAAGCCAAGAAAAAAGAGAGAAGAAAGAAAGAGAAAAGAAGCAAAGGAGGTGGAACTTGAAAGCAAGGCCATGGGAAGACCTCCTTGCTGTGATAAAGTTGGTATCAAGAAAGGCCCATGGACTCCTGAGGAAGACATCATTCTAGTCTCTTACATCCAAGAACATGGTCCAGGAAATTGGAGATCAGTTCCCACAAATACTGGTATTACAGCAACAAACAGATCCAACTTTTTTCCTTGTTTTTTTCTTTTTCCTTTGTTTCTTCATGTTTTTATTAGCTTATATAGATATTTATCAGTTCAATGAAAAATGGGAATTTCGTAGTTTTCTTTGGTCTTGTTATTGTTTTGTCTGATTCAGAGTATACAAATGATTCAAATCTCTCTCTCTCTCTTTTTTTTTTGGGTTGTATAAAAGGATTGCTGAGATGCAGCAAAAGTTGCAGGCTCAGATGGACTAATTACCTTAGACCAGGAATCAAGCGAGGGAACTTCACTCCTCATGAAGAAGGGATGATAATTCATTTGCAAGCATTACTGGGTAACAAGTAATCCTCAATTATCATTCTTTTCCTATTCAACAGATCAAAAGAAAAGATTCAATACTGTCTCTTTTATAGTTTTTAGTGGACCATGTTTTAAGTGTACAAATTTTTTACTTTGTTTAAAGATGGGCAGCCATAGCTTCATACCTACCACAACGAACAGATAATGATATAAAGAATTACTGGAACACCCACTTGAAGAAGAAGTTAAAGAAGTTTCAGTCAGCGTTGGAACCCAACATGGCACAGGACTCAACTGCAACAAGTCATCAGTTTGTTTCAAAAAGCCTCAATGAGAGAAGGAGCTTAGATTTTGGTACCCCGGCAGCTTCAACTACTCTTAGGCTAAACCAAACCAGCTCCTCCTCATCTACATATGCTTCAAGCACTGAGAATATTTCGCGTCTGCTTGAAGGTTGGATGAGATCATCACCAAAGACTAACAGTAGTAACAGTACTACTCTTCTTAAAGAAAAATGGTCTCATCATCAAAATAATAACAGCTTTGACAACAATGATAGTATCGGTAGTACTTCAGCTGCAGCTCCAACTTCTCTTCAAGGGGGATATAGACGGAAAGCTGAACAAGAAGGCGGTGAGTTGATCTCTCATGAAGAGTTTGAGTCGATTTTATCGTTTGAGAACATGAACAATGTTGCATGGGACAAGTCTACATGTGATTCTACTTCAAAGGGTACTTGTCAAGATTCTGGAAATGATGATGACAAGGTCAATAATGTTACAATGACGCCGGAGACCAGGAAGCAAAAAGCTGATCAGAGCAATAACAATAATCCTCCATTGTCTTTTCTCGAGAAGTGGCTCTTGGATGAGAGTTCTGGTCAAGTAGAAGAGATGAATCAGATGATGGAACTTTCTTCAATTTTTTAAGATTTTCATTTTCATTGTCTCTCTTTGGTTTTTCTTCTTTGCTCCTTCTCCCTACCTTCATTTCATTTTAAGCTTTATTGAAAAAAAAAAGTTTGAGTTTCTCTAGGGTTAAATCTTTCATTTGGGATTCTTAAAAAAGTTGGGATCTCTCAGTTTTAACAAAATGTAATTTCCCTTGGTGTTTCTGTTTGAACACTGAAGGTAGCCTTTCTCTTTGTTTCTTAATGAACTTTTTAGTTTGAGTACAATTAATTAGTCAGCACAGGTTGATCATTCTAAGCAATCCAATGACCCCCATTTCTACAAGTATCAATATTTTAAACAGATCAAAACCTACAAACTGGGTTCCAAATACATCTAGAACATTTCAATGGAAAGCAATATCCCAAAACGATCAATCTTATCTTCCTATCTTTGGTTTATTGGAGGATGCATATAGAACAAGGAATATATATAGGCTTAGATGGGTATCTAAATCTATAGGACACTTTGAACACAGTTCTTCTGTCCTTTGATATTAACACCATAAAACTCTTAGGCCGAGCATAACTTTGCAGTAAATAAATGGCATAGTCTCTATAATTGAAAGTAAAACAATGGAAGCCTAGAAAAGCGACTATAGGCTTAATTACATGCCAGCTTTTATAGCAACATATATATATATATATATATATATATCTATCTATCTAAAATTAATTTGACTAAATTTTTAATTATCATAAGCACGCAATCTGCAAAAATGTATATGGTAATTAAATTCTTGAAGCCAGAATGTGACTTATGCAAAAGAAAATAGAAAAGAATAAATGAATAGTAACCATATACAAGGCAAATGGGATTGGTGTCACGAAAGTCTTGCATCCGAAGAAGGAAAAATGGTTTTCTTTTTGGGAAATCATGAGAAGGAAACATGTGATATTATTGACCTTTTCGGTGTGAGAAGCTGAGATATTGCCAATATATATCTTGTTCTACCATGCAAAGAAAAGCTTTCATAGTAAGTGTGGGAAGAAAAAGGGCTTGCCTTCCCCCTGCTGCGTCCAGCCGGAGAGGGCGTTCACAGATTCCTCACCACCTCTCCAAACTAGCCACATGTCGTGCGGTCCCCTCTTAACATAAAATATTTATTCTTTTGAGTTTCAAGAGATTTAAGGAAAGAAGACGAAATAATAAAACAAATGAAATAATTTTAAGGGGTTAAAAGATAAAAGGGTCTTTCATTTTCAGAAAAATGAATGCAACAGTAGCAGTATATATATATAGCAGCAGCCTCTTTTCACCCTGGTTTCTCTTTGATTAGCAGCAGACAACTAAATATGAGCTGCAAAATCTATGGAAATCTTGTCAAAGATAATAATATTAATTAATGTTCTTTTTGAATGGCTAAAAAAAAAAAAACAGCTAAAAGCTAATCCACTTTACAAGATTTTACTTTTTTATCTTTGTAAGTTAAAATTATTATAGGACCACTCCAAAGAAGAAATATCATAGGACCCAAAAGAGCTTTCCATAAACATCATTTATAACTATTAGTAGTTAGACAAGACTGCAAACATTAGTGCATTTAATTCTAGTTGTAAATATTACATATGATATAATTGAAGTACTAATCTAATAACAATTTGTACTAAAAAGCTATTTAATTTGTGTGCTTGGCTACAGAAACTAGCTGGACATATTTTTCTTTTTCTTTTTTTTCCCAAAATTTCCCAATAATTAATTTCCTTTTGTTTTTAAATAAATATTAATTTCACCAAAGGGCATGTGAAAGGTACTCACAAGTGTAAAAGTTGGTACCTTTTTCTTTGCCGGACATTGAATGAGATATAAGCCTGTGATAATGAGGTAAAGCAACTGCCTCTCAAATTACTTTGCTTCACTGACAGGCAAATATGTTTCTCCTTCATATAGGAAGCCTGAAAATCGTTTTGAAAGCTTCATCTTCTGAAATTCATAAGTATATGCTGTTACAAGCATACTTGCAATGAACCGATCACCACGGTAAAAAAAAAAAAAAAAGAGAATTAAATAAAAAAATTTTGTCCTTATAAATTCATGCTGCATTCATGCAGGGCTGAGGTTTTGGTTTTTCAGGTTACAATATTCACTATCAAAATAAGTATGTCAGTACGAGTTTTCAGTACCCTTTACTGTTTGACAGGTTTATCTTTGTGCGGAATTCAAAAGTGGAAAAAAATGCATTTGTTACTTGGTAAATTAGCTGATGGAATTAATTTCCTTTTTAACTTTTTTCCCATGCAAATTCATTTTTACTTTGCATTTACCTCTGCTGTATGGAGTTTACGGCTTCAGTCCATGCTATTTATATTGCTCCGTGTATTTGGGATTCGATTGATTGTTGATAATGAATTCATAAATATCAATTTGATTCTGCTGTCATTAACCATAAGTTGCAAACTCGTAGAAACTTCGAAATAATTAATTTACCATCAAGTTAAACTGAAAAAAAAATATGGATAAGTAGATAAATCATTAGGTAAGCGAGATTAACAAAAATTATTCACCAAGAAAGTAATGATATGAAATTAAGACCAGGGACCAACCATCTGATTTTTTTGAAGAGTTAATTGATGATATATTTTAAAAAAGACAAGGGGAAAAAATGGGAAAAGTAGTGACCAGTCATTTTAGAAGTACTTCAATTCTGTGCTCCTAATTCTGCAAAGTGCATTCGCATGGCAGGACAAGACAACTTGTAAGTGATTTTCATGCCCAAGTTAAACTGACAGTACCAAGTCTGCCAACACTCCAATGTGAGACATGGGGCTCCTATATTTTCTATTGAAGGTTCCCAAGGATTTATCTGATAGGTTTTTAATGAACATTAATTTGTTAGGTTTAGTTCCATCTCTTATATATTTTTGCTTTCATGACCTTTTAACTTGTTAGGTTTACTCTCTTTCTGCATGCAACCCTCGGTATATATAAACATTTTTTTTAATAATGTCTTTCAAATTAAAACCCTAAGAAAGGAGCACTGCCAGTTATAAGAAAGCTTTCAAGTGTAGCCATAGTTGAGTAATTTACACCATCAGTCCCTGACATTTCACAATATTTCGTCTCATCGGAAATTAAAAAAATTTTAATTTTTTTTTACATTCACGACCTTTTGAATTTGTTCTAAATAATTCATTTATCCATTAACAAGATGTTAAAATATATATATGAACAAGCCTTTTCACAATTATTTCATTTTCATCTTTAACTTTAAATTTCACCTTTTTTTATCTATGACATTTTGAGTTTGTTCCACATCTATGCGTTCATTAACACACTATATGAGAATATGAATAGAATTTGTTACATATATGTCCATCTAAGCATCGCGTAACGAATTACATCCATATTTTGTTTATTATTTTTTAATAATTAACAGTTGAACAGATCAATTTAGAATAAATTTAAAAATTACAGATAAAAAATTTAAATTTTAAGTTATGTGTGAGTACTATGCACAATGTTTATTTTCTTTTTTTACAAAAAAAATTAATCAGAGGCCAAAGGTTTAATTTAATGAAAACCCTACACATCACTTTCTAGCATTACTATCATCTCTACCTAACCTTGAAAGGTTGGCATGTGAGATGAGAGCCACCTCCAATGGTTATGATCCTCATGAATAGTAGCCCCCTTCTCCATTGCACAACATATATATATATATATATATANATGCACTGCTGCCCCCATTTGGGACCACCATTTTTTTTAAAAAAAAAAAGGGGAAAAGAGAATACCCTACAAGTTTTAATTATAGACAGCCAGCACACTTATTCATCTTAGTGACAAGAAAAAAAACTTGGCATTTCACCATAGAACTGAAAATGTGGGGCCAATTTAACCCTAATTTATGATTGGCTATCAATGAAATAAAAAATAAAATATATAAGAGTTACGCTACTAACTCAGTCATTGTTATCTTAAATATTTGTATTCTTTGACACATGATGTATAGTTATTGGATAAATTCAAAGTTGAATCTATTAGTTCATGAGTGAGTCAACTAATTTATAAATGGGATATTAAAATTAAATTAATAATGAATCCTATTTTTCAATATCTAATAATTTTTTTTTTTAGATTTAGGAGAAGGGGATTCGAATCTTATGCTTTAAGCAAGGATATCATGCACCAATCAATGAGCTAAATACTCTTATGCTATTTTTTAATATATAATATTAGTAATAGTAGCAAGAGGATATATATGCTAGATAAAAAAATTAATTAGATATTAAGAAAGTAGATTATTCTACGATAATCCTAGTTATTGCCTCCCAAATTACCTTATGATCCCACTACTTTAAATGCAAATATAAATTTCTGTCCAATCCTCAAAACATGTTTAATGTTCTCTCTCTTTCTCTTGGCCAAAATCAACATCTAAGCTATAAATGGTGGGAAAATGAAATTTTATCTTTCAAGTTACAAGCAAGTCCAACTGCATTAAGTGAGATTGCTTTATGGCCTTTAAATTAGGCTAAGTATATGGTCCACAGAAGTGAGTGAAAGCAAAGGCAAATATTTCTCATAGGGCAGTGCAGGGCAGCAAAAATTAACTCTACAAAAAATCTCTATAATTTTGATAAGCAAATTAATATCAGTTTCAATTCTGGTTAAAATTCTTTGTTTTCCCCCCCCTCAAATTGCATGGCTAGAATTATTCAATTTGAGAAACAGAAAGGAATTGGGAGGGGGAGGGGGTTCTTCAATGGAATTTAATTCATAAAAGGAAAAATAATTGCTATAATTAATGAGTTAATTTAAAATTTTTAAGACTAAGAAAGGGGTAGCATGTGCTAGGAGTAGAGGCAAAGTTGCTTGTTTGCGGTCTCCTTGAATGATTACTTGATTGGAATAAATCTTCCATGGTCCATTCACATGCATGCCCTAAATAATAGGATTAAATATATTTTAATTAGATTTTTTTTCAAGAGAAAATTAAAATTGGAATGAATAAATTATCTTCATCTAACTAATCAAAGTCAAATTCTTCTTAGTATGGGGAGAGGCGCAAAATTTTGTATTTCATAATTTATAATGTTATTGTGGTTTTGGGTTCTTCCATGTGATTAATATAAATGAGAATTTTTGTTTGATGTATATTCTGATAGAGACTAATGGTCCAAATAAATGGCATCAAAATCTTTTTCGATTTATAAATTAAAAACAAAGACCAATTCAACCCAAAACAAAGCAATTAAATTAAATAGGATTTATATTAAGTTTAATTAATGTATTTTCCGGGTATATGCAAGCTACAGAGACACTGCATCAAATTACAGCTTGCTATTCTTCATGAATTTGTAATTTATACAAGATGGTGCATTATAAATTTTTACTCTAAATACGGTTTAAAATGGCGAAAATAAAAATCAGAAACTGATTTTTGTGAGCTTTCTTCAAGCATAAGGTTTTGAGGCTGAGAATCACCTTAAGTTCACACATGAGATATTTTGAGTCAGGGTTTTGGTCCTGTGAACTTAACCACAAGACATTAAAAGCAGAGAGTTGTGCTGTATCCTTGAAGAAGCGAACCAGACTAGCATAATTTGTTTGATTGATTGATTGCTCATTTAGATGTTATTTATGATTTTTATTCTTTTTTTTAGCACATTCGGTAATTTTTAGAAAATGGTCGGTTTTAAATTTTAATTTGAAAATTTTAAATAACATTTATGTTATAAAAAGATAACCACGTATTCAAATAATTCTTAAAAGAGTATAAATATTAAGAGATTAATAATTAATTATAGTACAAGTTTGAATAATTGAATGTATTGACATTGTTTGTACTATAATTTGTGTATATTCAAACTAAAGTACAGAGTAATTCATGATGATAGATGCCAATATTCCAAGAGTGTGATAGATCAACTCAAAAAATGAAATAAGAAGTTTTTGCAAGATTTCCATAACTAGTTAAGTTGATGATCTCTTGCACTCCATGTATAATCTAAACCCTTTTTAAGGCAAATTAGCAAATCTTGCAGTAATTGCTGAAGCATCAATCAAATAAAATTGAATGAGCATCCAAATCTTTATCTTGAAAACTCTTAGAAATTGCCTTCTTTCATCAATGAAGATTGTGTGTTCATCTAAATCTTTTCCATTGATATGTGCATTAAACTCAAGGAGGATTGTGTGTCTACAAGAACATCAATTCTATCCTGCATGATTAAAATTGTAAAAGGGTACAGCAAGGCCCATTCCTCTAAAAATGCATTGGCCAGCAAAGAATTCCCAATAATAGGATTTTTTGATATCATGCTCATACATTCTCTGTATTCTGGGATTATTATCCAAGTAGCTGGCACAAAATCCAATAGCAAATTTGTATAAAACGCAATTTCAGTGGACATCTAACTTTATGCATAAAGTTGTTTCATGTCATAAATCCTTGATCAGCATTACCTAGCCTAGTATCCAACACATCACTTCAGGCAGTGGATATTCTACAAAATATAGCATTTCAAACTAGGATGACTCCTCCTGGTTTACATTCAAACAAATGCTGGACATTAATTCTTTTGTCAAAAACTGGATTTCCAGCCATCTATTGCGACTTAACTGAATAACTTCTGCCAGTTGGGTTGACAATGATAACCTGGCAGAATGAAATATGAAATAATTACTTAAAGCAGCAATAACTTGAGAGACAGGGGAGCTTCACCAAACTGGAATTTGTTTGACATAAAATATAAGAAAACTTTCAGCCAAGAATAGAAATGTAACAAGATACAATAGGAAGAAGCATTTAATAATGCCAGTTTTAACTGTGCATTAAGTAAGCTATTAGCCTGTCTGGAAGACTTGATACTGCCAATGAAAGCAGCCAAGTGAAATGCTTACAAGTAAATTCTGGTTTAGACTTGCACAAATGATAAGTTGGTTACGAATATCAAGCATCTATATTAGTGTCACATGATTTTAGAAGTACTAACTCCAGCAACTTGAGAATGGTTGTAATCACATCTTCACAATTTGCACATCTTCAAATTGACTCATTAGCCCTGAGATCATCCTACAATGCTACAATCAGAACGTAGCAACATGATATGCACTGAATATGCCAAAGCATTTGATTAACAGTTGAAAACATGAGCAAAGAATGACTGGAAAGTTAGTTGTTAAGAGAAATCTTGTATGGACTCCTGACGCCTCTATGAAAGTTGCACCTGGAAAACAATAGATAAAAGATAAAGCAAGGGTAATTGCTCTTGTAGTGCAGACGGAAAAGTTTAGAAAGAAAGGATATTTACCTGTCAAATAGTATAGTGCCCAGTTTTCATTTGAAAGAATGAGAATTGAATTCCATGGTAGACTGAATCTTGCAGAACAAATCTACTATCTTGCTTGCATTTGTTGAACCTCTTCATGTATAGAACGAAAAAGAACAGTTGAAATATACCTCTCACCAAAGCTTGGAAATATAACCTATATCATTAAGAACCAGTGGAAGACATATTAGAGAGCAGTGCTGAATGGATTGTAGCTATCTGATAAAATAGTGATAATGCTGGCAAATTGTACAGAAAAACACACACACAACACACATATGATTTGTTAGTTTGAGGTTTGTGCATGTAAATATGCATGCTGTCTATCTGTTTCGATGCTAGTGTACACTGGAAAAAAGAGCTTAATTTGGAAGTGCATGTTGATCTCTGACTGAAATTGAAAATGGTTCTGAAGTATATTTTTCCTGCTTTCCTTATAAGGAGCTTTAGCATAATTGCATGCTTACCTTCAGTTTTGATTAACTAGAGCACTGAAGGAGCATGAAGCTCATAGCTAACCTATTACATTAGTTGAAACTGATACAGTAGGATATGATGGACTGCTTTGATTGTGGGGAGCAGATAGTAAACAAATGAATGTGAAATTTAACGTTTTGTCAGCATTCCTATCGACAAAAAGAGTCAGAGATTATTAGACCAACTTTTAATCATCAGTTGAACTTAGTCTCATAAATTTCATTGATCTACCTGCATACGGAATTGAATAGGCTGCCTCAGTGGATCTGATGAGAAAATTATCACTTTTCCCAATCTCTCCATTTCTTGGCCCTTAACCAACTGCATATGAGGTATCAAGTATGCACCAAAAAATTTTTTATTTCTGAAATACTCACTTGATCGAAAGTATGATGCCTTCAAAGTGTTATGTGAGTGTCTTGAATCTCATACTGGTTGAGATTCCCTCCAATACTTTTTGGACCAATAATAACCAAAACACTTATTATCACCGTCCATACTACAGAACCCACATAGGAAAATGCTGATAATGGGATACAGATTATTATTGGTCCAAAAAGTAATGAAGGAAAGCCAAGTCCAGCCTGGTGCATAGCATTGGATTTCTTTAAACTATGCAATGCTAGATTAATGCAGTGCTCTGAATGAGGTTAATTCTGAACAACATAGCCCTCAAAGAAAAGTTTCTTATAGAATGTCAATCAATGTATATTATTCTTACTGTTTCAAATTCGCAGCCAGATATATACATCAAGAATAAAAACACGCAGGAAATTTTATTTTTTTCATGGAAAGACAATTAAAACCACACAGGCTTAAGTTGTTAAGTAATAATATTTTCAATGGCTATCAGGATCACAGAGAAAATGGAAAAAAAAAAAATTCTCACCACAATAAGTTTTCCAGCATTCTCAGGCCTTTTTGCTAAGCTAATTGCAGCAGCTGCAGCAGCTCCCGACGAAATCCCAACCTATAGACAAAGTATCCCAGTTAGTAGAACTGGCTCAGCTTGAAACACTGCATTAATGTAAATTATAAGATCAAACTGGACTTTCTCTTTTGTCATAACTAACACATAGGTAAAGAAACTTCCACGACCTCTTAAAATCCCTCAGCCCCACACCACTCCTCCCCCCCCCCTCCAAAAAAAAAACACCTAGTAGCAATCTTACTATGCTGCCTACTGATAGCAAAAGCTTTTGTGTGGAAACTTATGAAGAATATCTCTATTTTGCTAGTGAAAATTTTCAGCTGAATCATATGTAGACCTCTCCCAAATAAAAGAGAAAACACTATTAAAAGGATCTACACTAAAATATATTTGCATATTACCAGTAGACCTTCCTCCAGTGCTAATCTCCTTGCCATATCAACAGCTTCATCATTGGTGACCTACATTTTTCACCAAAATCAAAATCAGAAAGTTCATGAAACTAAATCACATGGTAAAACCACGTGCTAAGAAACCAATAAGAAGCAACTCAACAGATCAAGTTGTGAGTGGAACGCTAGGACTCAAATGCAATATTTTTCTACAAGATCATATGGAATGCAAATCCAAACACCTGAATACAACAGAGAGACTTTAGAAATGATGTCGAGTGGAATCTTGATGGATCAATACATACAGAATCATCTCAAACGACAGGGTGGATTGAGGGTTGGGGGAACCTTCATTTTGTTAGATATCCCAAGAGAAAAACAAGATTATAACTAAGCCAGAAACACAAAATTGTCTTACACAGAGACAGGAAAAATGCAAGCATATTCGACTTATATCATTTGATATGATTGGGAGACAGGGACCACCCCCTGCCTTCCAACTGGTAAACTTCTGAAAAGTTATCTGTGACAATTCATCTTAAAATGTCAAGATGCCTAGAATACACAAAACTTTCACAAGCCAAAACTATTAATTATTGGTAAAGAGCCTAGCATTTTGTTACAAGTTGATGTGCTGATATGCTCTAGCTCTGATTGGTTGCTCTTTCACTCGAAGAAGCTTCCTATTCAATGGACTTACACACTTTATGTCCTCTAACGACTCAGTTATATAGGCCACTCAAACGAGAACATGTCTGAGTTATAGGACAACACAATCATTGACATATCTTGTTTGGAGGTCAGTCAGACTAGTCATTGCAAGAATGAATAAGAAAACTTTGCAGTGAACTGATAAGCATCCAATACACTGGGAGAGGAAATAAATCTGACATAACCACAGTAATGCTAGCCATAAAACCTGTTTTGCACAAACAAGAATGTTGAACCGCAATAAACCTAACAAATCCAAGTGATATTGCTCTACATCCTGAAAAGAAAAAGAAGGGGAGAAATAGAGGGAAAGACAATCTCACCTTGATAACTTCATCAAGCAATTTAACATCCAAGATGCTTGGCAAATAACCTGCACCAAAATTTTTTTTACTATTAGTGGCAAAGCCAAACAAATCCATTGAGGTAGAAACAGCCAAGAAAAATTATGTTGTTAAAATACAAAGATTTTGACCTGGGTTTTCTCCAGAGATTATACTCCTCTCAGCAGGTTCCACACCAACTACCTGAGTAAACAATAATATCACAGGGGAAAAAATTACACATGCAGTCAATTAGAAGATGAAAAAGATTAAAATGGATGGAGCAAAATACACATGAAACTGCCAATCAGCAGGTTCATAAAATAACTATAAATCAATGTATGCTGCTGAACCAACCTTTCCCAAATGTGTACTATTGCCATTATTAAAAGGAAAAGAAAAAAAAATCCAATAAGGTTAGGTTACCAAAATTTCACCCCTATAAAATCAAAAACATCTCTGACAACTAACAGTTACAAGCTTAAGAATTCCATTGAGCACTAAAGCTATCAATTTAAAAGGAACTTCATAACAAGCTTAAATAGCAAAGAAACCTTAATTTCTTTGTTCATCATTTTCAAGTAACGTCCTGTGCCTGTAATGGTACCACCAGTTCCAATTCCAGCAACAAATATGTCAACATTACCCAAAGTATCCTCCCATATTTCTGGTCCTGTAGTTTCAAAGTGAACCTGCAGTTCATGCAAAAATATCTTAACCTAACTCTGTCTGAATATAGTATCTGTGAATTTCACATTTAGTCATTTAGGTAAACCAACACCATTTTAGGGGTCTACTATGAGAAAAAACATCAATTACCTTTGTATTAGCCATATTATCAAACTGTTGAAACATGAAAGCATTTGGAGTGTTAAGCACAATTTCTGCAGCTTTATCAACAGCTCCTTTTAAGCCCTTTTCTGGGTCTGTCAGAACGATCTCTGCTCCAAATGCACGTAAAAGGATTCTCCTTTCAAGGTTTATAGAAGCAGGCATAGTTACTATAAGCTTGTATCCCTTAGTTGCTGCAACAAAGGCAATTCCAAGTCCTGTATTTCCACTTGTTGGTTCCACTAATATGGTCTGCATATGACATAACCCACAAAAATTACTACTATAATAATCATGCTAAAAGAACAGGTAGTTTCCACCGTGCAAGTGTGTCTACGACTCTGAGACCAGAATTTTTAAAAATCAATCACATATTTGCAGAGGACTTCATGAGCACTAGCCATAAAGAGAACAATGCTAACCTTCCCAGGAGAAATTGCTCCACTATCTTCAGCCTCAGATACCATACTAAGACCAATCCTAAAATGTCAACCATTGAAAAACAGATAACATCATTCATTTTTGACATATTTTCAACAGGCATACATGAAAACCAGCTAAGAACTTGCAGATAATAGTACATTATGAGGTCATCCATAACTTTTATAAGCCTCCAGTTCCATTGATAACTTGAAGCACAACCAAGCATATGATTCATGCCCCAAACTTGCATAAAAAGATGACCCAGTGCACAAGGGGAATCATTCACTAACAGAAATTGCTCTTCACCTACCATAAAAGGCTAAACAACATGATTGTACACTTCCATCATGGGCAGAATATTTACCTGTCTTTGACACTCCGACAAGGTTCCATGGATTCAAGTTTTGCAGCAATGTTTGCCACACATCCTTCTGTTACTTTGTTAAGATATATCATTGGAGTATTCCCGATCAACTATATCAATTTTGTCACAACTGCTCAAAATCAGTAAAGGTTTTGAAACATAAGCACTACTATCAAAGAAAAAGAAGACTTGAAGGCACAAGAATTAGTGACAACATGGAAACAAATTATTTTCCTAGAAAATTAAGAACGGTGGTTTAAACTTTAAAGGGCAATGGCATAAAATTGACAACAGCATGGTCAAGTGATAGGTAGTAAGCCATAACCTTGACATGCCTAAATTTATTGAATAATTTTTAATTCTTAACTTCAGAATGTAATAACCTCCAACTGAAGAAGGTTATAGAAACAAGAAATAAGTAAAAAACCTTTTGCATCAAATCCTTAGCAAATCACAAAGCATAATTCACAATCCCTTTTTTTATTATTACAAAAAAAGAATAAACAATTCTCCTGGTATCCATAACTCTTTCTTCATAACCAATAAATGACTAAATACACATAACAGGTCTATCCTAATGTAACCAATCACTAATTAAGTTATCTAGAAGATATTAAAGCAACAATAAAAAAATCAACATTCTAGGAGTATACCTATTGCACAGTTTTCCCCCACATTTTCTCAACAGCCAAAAAAAAACACCATTAAATGCCCTCTTAAACCACACCAATCACTTTTTCCCCCCATTAAAAGCAAAATTCCCCACTTCCATTTGAAACCGTATCCTTAAAAACAGTAAAAGCAGAGAAATTTAAACATCAAATACAACAAAAATACTCTTAAACCACATTAACCACTTCCTTTTTTTATCCCATATTAAGGAAATTACTAAAAAACTCATTATTAAATCTTAGCCTTAAGAAAAAAAAAAAGACGAGAGCTTTAAACAAAAGAAATACTACAATGTAATTTTCTTTGAATTAAAGGGGAAAATGGGTAAAAACAGAACCTGGGTTACATCCTCAGCAATGTTAACAGCTTCAAATTCCTCTTCTTGTTCTTGTTCTTCTTGTTCTTCTTCAGCTACTAAAGAAGAAGCTCTTCTTGTTGCAGCAAAGGTGCGATTTTGTATATTGAATTTAGTTTTATTAGAAAATGAAAAGTTAAATGAAGCTCTGAAGGGTGGAAAACGGTGCCGTTGAGCTGGGAAAACAAAGGGTTTTGAAGGAGGAAGATGAAGCAAAGACGATGACAGTGCCATTTTTTTTTGTCTCCCTTTGAGGTTTTTCAGAGGTTTTAGATTGGGTTTTTTGTTTTTATTTACACCCTTTTCGTTTTTGGGTAATAGACCCCTTATCTTTGCTTTATTCCATATTCAATCTAACAAAAATTGCACTGATGCCCCCATTCTTTTTCTTTATTAATTTTTTTTCATTTTTCCTTGCAATTGTGAAACTTTATGGGCGCAAAGTCTCTTCTCCCTATTTAGGCCTTAGCCCATAACTTCCTCTTTATGCCACAATGTACTAGCAACATCTGTAGAAAAAAAATAACTATTATTATTAAAATAGGAGACACTTTTTTATCTGAATATTTAAGTTCCATTAGATACATTACATAATTGTTTTTGAAGTTTGATCTATATACAGTTTCCTACTTAGAAATCTTGGACAGTCCAATTTTACTTAGACACAGAGTTAGACCAGCAGACATCATCATCCAGGCACTGCACACTTCCAATCATTGAGCAAGAATTTTGTGAAGAACAAACTAATATGTATTCTCTTTCTGGACAAGTAAGTTGTGTAAATATATGTACATAGGTACAAAGATTTTTAACCAAATTTTTAACAGCCGAAAAGCTTCAGTTCCCTGGAAGTCATATATTCCTTCTGAAATGAAGAGAGAAGTTCCTTAGAAGGAATTTAAGACATTCTCTAGCCAGAAATGGAAGGTGAGTGTCTAGACCTATGGTTTCTTTTTCCTTTTTTGTCTGTTAAATTTCTTCTTTACAAAAAATAATACAGTTTTAGTCTCAAAATCCTAATGCGTTCGGATCTCTAAATGCTTCACAAGGCCATGAAAGAATGTGAAGTTTTTTCCCTTTTCTCACCAGAAGTTACTTGGTGATGGTATAGTTCTTAGCCCTCTCTCTTTGCGGGGAACAGAACGAGAGAATCTCCTAGACTTGTTTATCTTCATCTTAACAGCAGGAGCCTTGCGTGCCACGGCCTGCCATATCATTTGAACAGCATCACCTTCCTTCGAGGGATACTGAAACTCGAATGAAGACTCAACTTCTTTCAACTTCTCCCACATTCGAGTCCATTCTTCCTTCTTGATGCTCCTGACGAGGTTTACAAGGAATCTTTCTTTGAGAGCATCTGATGTGCGAACGAATATGCTGAACTGAGAGTAGTCGAGAACATCTTCGTAGGGAAGCTCAATCTCATCACTGATGATCACAGGAACGCAATGGCTGGCAATGGCATCAAAAAGGCGGTTCGATGATGGAGTGTCACCTGCTATGTTTAGGCAAAATTTGGATGAGTGCATTCCTTGGCTAGCTTTGTTGACTCCATCCTTTTGGACACTTCCAAATGAGAAATGTACATCTTTTTCACCTCTTAGAAGATAATATAACTCTTGTCGAGCATATCCACCCTATAAGCAGGAAAGACAAGAACAAAAACAATCAAGCAGGGGAACAGTAAATAAATTCAGTATGACAAAGTGCAGAAGCAAAACATCAGTTACTTAATTGGATGGCCTCCAAAATCCAGGTGCTGACATTGAATTGTTACTTTTTTTTTCTTTGTAAATCCATAATTGTATTTCAGGAAATGGTCAAAATAAATGCTGCTGTTATTTCATTATGACTTTTAAAAGTAAGCCATAAGGACAGCTGGAAAACCAAGGTTTATTTGCAGATATCTTGGTAAAACCTCATTGATAGGAATAACCGAAGTATGATCATTCATCTGAACAGAGGATTGAAGAAAAATGAAAAGGACTCACAGATCATCGTGATGACCAAATTGCTTTGCACACATAAAGTGCTTCCAGTGAGTCAATGTAATCAATAATTTCTCTACTTATCAAAACATTCACTTTCATAACAGGAAAACAAGTGAAGATTACAAAAATAGAAAAAATATACCAAGCAAAACTAGTCTTATAAAAGATTAGACTAACAAAAGCTCTAAGCATACATGAAACAGAATTCTTGGTATGACCAACAGAAGTATATCAAAGAAGAAGGGCACCTACATCTTTCCTGTATATGGCTCCTTGGAAGAATAGCAAAGTTTTCCGGCTATCAAAATCAGATGTATCATTGACATAGCTTTTGATTACATGTTTGTAAGGCGCAATCACATCTTTGTCAACATTTGCTATATTTATTGGATACCTACCAAAATCGGAAAGTATGAACATTGCAGGCCACAGTTGCATCCTAGCATCTAGCATACTGTTTGGATGGTGAGCCATAACAATATGGTCTCGCCCCCCTGACCTCTTCCATTCCTTTTGAGCTGTTAAAAACCTTACCAATTTGGCTTGCAAAACTTTGTTCCTGTTCTTCTTCTGATGAGGGTTCACCTTGGAAAATCGATTATAGCTCAAGGAAGAAAAGAAAGGTACAAATATGAGATCAGCTTCACTAGAATTTTGCACTCTGATAGCAGCACGGTTGTTTGGATTGTCAGAAAATTCTGAAGCTAGGAGGTCCAATGTAAGCCAATATTCTATACTATGTTGCAAATTCAATCCACCAGGATATGAGGGTATTCTAGTTCTAATGTCAGGCCAGACACTACTACCTCCTTCAGGCTTCCAACCCAAGAGCCCAAAATGAAACTCAGGGTCTAAATCATACATGAAAACCTTAAGTGGTTCTTTAAAATTCCCATTACAGTTCGCGGCACCATCCTTATCTTGAAATCCTACTTCTCTCTTTGGAGGTTCTTCTCCTTCTCCTTCTTCATGGTCTTTTTCATTATTTGCAAGAATTGCTCGACTTGATCCATTCGAAGATTCAACATTACTTTGACTAGAAGATTCAGAATGGCCATTGTTAAAAATAGTCAGAAGCTTTTCATTTGGAAACAATGTACGATCAAAGAAGTTAGGACGGCTTGTTGACCGTAACACAAACAACCAGGATGATACAAACAACATTGTAGTTGCCATAAACAAGCAAAAGAAAGATTTCCTAGTGATAGAAGAGCCATGCTTCTCAGCCATGGTAATGTACGTACCAATCCAAGCAAATCCACTATAACCAAAAAAAAAAAGTATCCAATTCCCAAGAATCTATATCACCTCTCCATTGAATTCCCATGTAGAAAAAAGATTCAAATCACTTACACTAGCCATGAATCCACAACCAAAATATCTATACTTTCAGTCAATAGCAAGAAACCAGCTGGTAAAGGAGAAAACCAATGTAGAAAACAAAGCAAACCCAGATGAAAAGAAAAGAAAACAATATCCAAACTCTCAGCAATGAAGCAAAGAAAACCAAGAAAAAAGAATCCAAAAAGATTGGAAGGGAAATTAACTGCCAGTTGTGAACTGTTGGGGTTGAAAATGATCACCAAGAAGAAAAGGGAGAGATCAAACTGTGGTAATTGGTGATGTTGTGGGAGAGTAGAGAGGAAAAGAAGAAGCAACCAAACCAAAACAATGGAAGTAGTTGTTGTAAGTTGTAACGCTCTTTCCTTCCTTTTCTGTTTCAGTTCTCTCTCATTATTTTTCTCTCTCCTTCTCTTGTAAGCAAATAAAAGAGTTAAGAAAACGAAGCGTGGGAATAGGGTCTTTCTGAAGAAGCGGGCTTTAGTTTTCTTTACACTAGACTTCTTCTCGTGGTTTAGTCTAATTTAAGTAAACCAAGATTATGCCAAATAGGAGATTATTTAGGGAAATATAGATAGAGATTATTATTAACATTTCGAGACATACAAAACATATAAGTAATTTAAGTTTAAGATAATATTAACATGAATTATTAAAACGTTCAAATTTTTAAAATAATTTAATCTTATCAATCGAATCAACCTGTTATTAATAAAATAAAATATTTTAAAAATTATCATCTAAATGTCATGATAATTCATCATGTTCCAAATATGCACGTATACTTTTCTTTAGCAAGAAATGCATATATTCTTTTCTTTCTTCTCAAATATTTGGCTATGGCTATGACAAATCCAAACCAATTACCAGCTTCGAGCTGTCAAATTGAGGGCAAAGGAAATTAGGTCAACTCATTAATGGTTTGGACTAAATTTTGCAGCTCACTTTATCTGAAACATGCAGGGTAGGTACTCTAGCAATATTAAAATCTTCTGAAATTTTCTAATACTGACAAAATGTACTAATTTTTTAATACAAATCGAATTTACAATTGACCCTAAGCTAAGGTTAAATTTTCACCATCACATATAAAACATGAACTTGCAAATTTTGATGAGTATAAGAGTTGGTTGGAAACACAATCTGGCTGTTTAAATAAATGGAGGTGAAATTTTCATGGTAAGAAGCGTTGGGTATTAACAAAAAAAAAAACCCTTAGCGTAATTTAATTAGTTAAATTAATACATGTGTATTAAGTTTCCCTTCATGAATTTAACACTTCCTTAACAGTTAATCCAAATTAATTATTTGTTATCTGTACGGTGGGGGGTTAGAATAGCTTATTCAAATCCAATTTTTTAATAAAAAAGATGAGGTTATAAGAAAAGAGTTGATAACTAGGGCAGGTGAAACTTGAGCTAGAAAACTCAACTAGTCAATTTCTTTGAATTTACCTTCCCCGAGTCCATGTTTCTTTTCTATATTTAAGCAAATAGCAGATCCAACTGCACCATTTAAATCTTCTTAGTAGTCTGTGCAAAAGTGGGAGAGCATCAAGTGTTTGGAAACTAGAGGTTGATGTGGGTTCAACTTTTTGATGAGTGGTCACAAATCTAAGATAGATTTGTTATTATAAACATAGAGATCATAGCTTTCAAGTGGAAATACAAGAAGTAGATGGATGATGATACCTAACAAGCATTGTTAAGGTAACAAAACTCATAGTCTTAATATCTTGGATATGGAATAAGAGGACAGACTTTGTGGCCAGATTGCTTGTACCTTGGAAATAGTTTCTATGGGATCTGGATCCATCCAATGAATTCTATCAAGGCATTTATGTCTAACAAGCTGATCCATGACAAGCGTTTATTAATATAAACCGGTTGGAGAAAGTTGCTAAATGGCTCGTTGAAGGATCTCTGCGCAACAGTCCGGGATTTGATCCATGTACCTAGTTAAGGCCATCAGGTTAGCTAGCTGGTCCATGAACAATCTTGCAAACATTTCACAATGAATGCAGACAGACCAATTGGACAACTAACCTTGGCACAGCCACGAAGCAGACCCTTTTGCTTTTCAACTATCAGCACTCAAAAGACAAAAAAAAAAAAAAAATCACAACCTCATAAAGCAACTGTGCTAATTAGCTACATTGTCATCTGCTTGCTTTTACTCATCTTTTTCTCCCTAGTAACATTATAATGGGGAATAATAAGTTCTATAAAAGTTGCAAAATCACGATTACTAAGTTCACTAGCTTCACTTGCATTATTCCAGTACATGGTCATGGAAAACCCTCATAAAAGTTCAAAGCATCCGAATTAAAGGCCATTGGCTCCAATGGTTAAAATTTCCAATTACAACAGCAGAAGAGTACAGAACAAATGGCTTTGGTCGAACCAATGCAGAAGATAAATAACAAGCTGGGTGGGGCTTCACCTTGACTAGGGATCAGAACTGGAACTGCATCTCAGGTGAATATCCAAGGGCGTCAAGGTGTCCAGCCATGGCCTTGTTCATGGGTGGTGGGCCACACCTTAGAATCTATAGATCCCAATATCAAATTAGAGTTTCTTCTCAGTACTTTTTATTTAAAACATTTTTTCAAGATATAAGTTGAAAGATACCTAAAGCACATAGGCATATCAGACAAAGAAATAGGTAATATACCTGGATATCAGGTGCCGGTGCAGGGCAGTGAATTTGAATAATTTCCTCTGACACATAGCCGACACCACCATCCCACACTTCAGGAGGCTGAGGAAATAACACAATACATAATGTAGTTTGTCAATAAAATGGCTATAAGCAAGGTCATGCAGTTTTGTAGAAAGAAGCCAACTGCAGCCTTCAAGCACAAGACTACATACACATGAAAAGAGATGCAGCAATAGAAACTTTCATCTATCAAAAATGCTGTATATAAGCCACTCTAATGCACATGCGGTTATCCCACACAACAGGACATTTCAGTAAATCATGTAAGAACACCATTAATTAGTCCGAAAGTCATGATTTTCAAATAAAGTAACACTTATCAGACATTGTTCAAGCAGTTCAAACCACACACCAAGTGCATTACAGATCAGAGGAAATTGTATCTGTCCAGCTAAATGAAGTGACAAACAAGGAATATCATGGATATAAATTCCAAAACCCATTTGCTTCTCAAATAATTTCTCTAACAGGCACCGCTATGTTTGTCCTTTCTACATTTGAAAAGTATTTAAAATTCATATATTGTTGTCCATGTTCTAGTCAAAGCAGAAAATTTTCTGGCATTACTTTTCTTTATTTTGATAATGCTTAACAGCATTACCCATCATATTTGTATTTGCATTGCTGCTATGCATGAAGAAGAGAGAGGGGAAGAATATAATGGTACTTCAGATTCTGATAAAGCCATTCTGCTCCTAGGCCTTTGACAAGATTTACAGAAAAATGAACAGATGAAATGATAAAACATGTTAGGAGTTTGCCATGGAATAAGAAAGGCAACTTACCTGGTTCAAAACATAGTAGACTTTGAAGCGACCAGGGTACCTGGCAACAAGGCTATCCAATTCTTCCTGCAAATAAATAAATTGTCACATTTGATCAGTCTAAACCTTCAAGTATTGCATTTCTTAATTCCTATGAACTAGTCACTAACCACCCATGCTTGTATTTCATCCTGTACAAGTAAATCCATAGAGCCATAATAATCATTGCACATTAAATGTGCAACATTCAATAACAATAACAGTTATTTGAAGAAACTCATAATGTCACTAATGTGATCTCTTATAATGATGATATGGAAATGAAATCCACCACGACGTTTATTATTTGAAAACAAAATAAATTTTCAGTAAGCAAGGGTTTTGGCCAATCTTATGTTTGGATCTTGCTGCACCAGAAAAACAGGTCTTGACTAGTATACAATTGCATTGAGGGCCTCATATAGCTCAGCATTGCCCACACAGGCAGGCTAGTATTCTTTTCTCCATATGGAAAGACAGAGGAAGCTTGTCTTACGTTCATTATTTTGGACTAGTCAATAAAGTAAGTAGTAGAAAGATTAACAACAAAGAAGTACGAAATCAAAGTACCTTTAAAAGAATGTCCTCATATGTGACATTTGCATAAATAAGGTGTACATTAGTTGTGTCTTTCGGGTTCTCCAATATGGCTCTGGCTACCTAACCGAAACAGAAACCGAGGAAAAAAAAAGAGGTTGACGTATTATATAAACACTTAAACCTTGCAAAAGACTATACTCAAAACATATAGCAAGTCAACATCTCTCAAATATGAACAAATATATTGAAAGAATCATTTTTTGATAAATGGTAGCATACTTGGAACATTGGAGTAATGCCAGAGCCTCCAGCAATCATCCCAAATGCCCTAACTTGACCAGGTTGATACCTGAACCGCCCCTGGAAGAAACAATTTGCAGTACAACAACATAAAGAAATGAGAGCCAAATGTGAATCATAACGTCAAACATAATTCAGAAGAGGCAAGAAAGCCAGCTAGGCAGCAAGCCTTCAAATAATGAAGAGCAGCACATGTAAAACAAAAGTGATGTTCCTCTTCTACAGGAAATAAGTTGTATGTTTGGTAAGAATGCATCATGCTCAACAGTAATGAAAGTAACAAATAATTTTTATTGAGATTTTCCAATAATTCTGGTTGCAACATGGGCAAAATGGCTACTTGCAGAAAAAAAAATCATTGTTGCTAAAACCAATAGGAATATTATCCAGCATACTTTTCTATTGAGACAACTCCGTGAAACACGACACAATAGGAACTAAGAACCCTACAGCCAAGAGCACTTTATGCATTTAAAAGAAACCATATACCTTGGGTCCTTTCACAGAAAGGTAATCACCAACACGCATCTCTCTGAAATGGTGTGACATCCTCCCTTGAGGATACATCTATTTACAAGAAATATTCCTTCATAAAGTTAGTAGATTTTAACACCCAGATACATAAATATCACACTTAAGTCAACACCAATGGCAAGAATTTTCAGGCAAGTACCTTAATAACTAATTCAAAAGAACCAACATCTGAATCCAATGTTGTAGGTGTATATGGTTTAATAACTTCGTCACCTTGGCTATCCTTGCCCCTGATAATGTGAAAAACATCTAATTTATATATTAGTCCAGTTCACAAGCATTTGGAAAGTATTGACAACTATTAGATTAGGAAGAAATACAAAAAGGATGGATTCAATCAACTGAACCTGCAACTTATATGCTGTCCAATGGGAAGACCCAAAACCGAAGTAGGAGTAGGAAGTGCAAATGTGAACTTTGCCACATTATGGCTCAGCTGCTGTCGTTTGACAAGTTTAAACTCTTTGTAATTCTCAGGATCTAGACAGCCTAGAGGCACAAATGATGATGTGAGCAACTTCATAAGCAAACAACACAATAACAAAACTCAGAGAAAGGAAGAAGTTACTCAAAAGCAGATGCATCTCAATAAGTTAACTTTTGCAGGTATTAAAAAAAGGGCGATTGCCCTTCTAATGTTTGCATTAGCATGGAAAAATCCATTTGGAAAAGAGAATAAATATTTCCAAAATCTCAAATACAATTTTTTTAAAAAGGATAGAAACATAAACATTGTACAGCTCTTGCAAAATAAATAATCATGTATTCAAATAAAAAAACTAGAAATCATAAAATAGTTTGAGCTCAACATGATGAAAGAAGAATGAAGCAGGAAAAGTAGGAGGGGGGAATTATGGTACCAAATTCAAGTAGATTCTATAGCCTAGACTGCTAGAACCTGAAAATTTGCCTAAATCAGAAGATATATGTTTAAACCAACATAGTAGATCGGTCTCTTGTCATATATGACAATGCAACTTCTCAATCATCATGCGGAACAGTACTCTTCAAAATCTTGCCATAGATAGACTCCAGTTGCTTTTAACCTTTTCCAAGTGTTTCCAGCTTACCTTGTTCTTTATAAGAGCCACATAATAACAACCTCAACCGGTCATAAAGCTAATCTAGCAAAGTTATAATTGCTCAACACCCTGAGCTTCGCAATTAAGCATGAAATGTCATTCAGTACTTATGAATGGAATTGCTCACAAGGAACCAACTTGATTAGTAATAACTTGCTTCTGACAGCAGGACACAGAACTTCAGCTGTTTTTACATTATTTTCATAATAAGTTCTCTTTATTTGGAGAAGAAAAAAAGAATACTTCCATAAACAGCTATATTAATACAGATATTCCATCCCAGATATCAAGCTGTAAATGTTTTACATGACAGCCATTCGCTCCCACACATTTTATTTCAAACTTTACTCAAGAAACAGAACTCTATACGTATACCATTCTTTAAATGAGTATGGCAAAACATGCAGAAATTTGAATAAACGATGACCAACAGAGAACAATCCTAACAATGACTCAAACAATATAAAGACTTTACCAGCCCTGTTTCATCTTCTACTAATTACATTGTAACAACAAACAAGCTAATATCTGTGTCAATAACAAACATGGCCAAAAAAAAAAATCATTATCCAACAGCCACAAACACACCTTAACATACAAAGAAATCCAGGATTTGATACACCCATTACTTAAAATTCAAAGAACAATCAATCAAAAGAAGAAAGAATTAATCTTCGAATAAAAGAGCTGAACTCTAACTGCTAAAAAAAATGCATAATCCCAAATGATGAAAAGTCAAAACCTTTGGATTTCCTAGAGGAAAACAGATAAGCAGCACCAACGCCAATGGCTAAAACCGCTACAGCTACACCAACAAGAATCTGAACATCCACAGATTGCAAGAATTCCAAATCCATGATCTTAAAACCAGCCACCCAAAATCTAACACTACTGATAAAAAGACCCCAGATTTATAATTAAAAAAAAGTGGGTGTTATTTATTCCTTGTTTCAACTTTTGCGGTTTGGTTTGGTATCGTTCTTGGCAGAGAAGAGAAAATGGTGAAATGGAAAATGTTAGGTGTAGACACACTTCACTTGTCTTTCCAATGGAACCAAAGTAAAGGATCTGTTGCACCTACCCCTGCTTCAGACTTGATACTGCCATAGAAGATGATGTGGGACCTAACTATCTTATCTTTTATACAATTATTTCAGCAAAAAAAAAAATCTTATCTCATATTTTATTTTATTTCTAATAATACTCTCATATTGTTTACAAATAAATAAATATGTATATATAGATCTTATTTTTATATTTTTTTTGTTTATCAATTTTAGAATAATTAAATCATTAAACGGCAGCATGAAACTTGTGAGACAGTTGTTAAGTGAAGTTAAAATTTTAATAGATCTTGTTGAAATAATGAATTGATTTATAAAAAAAACATTTACATAATTTTAATTAGTTTGAATCTTTTACTTTATTTAAAATAATTATGTTTTAAATTTTTATATTATATTTTATTTGCTTGATGCTTTGCATCATTTAATTTTTGTGCGATAATACTTAAAGGTATCTTCTAATTTTATTCTTATGCGTCTAATTTTCTTCTTATGTAATTTTATTCCCATGTGTTCCATGTAAAGATTGAACCCAAAAATTATCAATTTATTAGATTTGTTTTATTAATAAAAAATTAATAAGCAATGTGTTTATATCTTATATTTGAATATGTCTAATAACTTCTTTTTTTTTTTCATTTTATACTCATTCAATCGAATTCAAGATTTTGTATTTTAAATGAATTTTTTGGGGGGTATAAATCAAAACAAATCTCCATAAAGAAGCATGCTTCATGTGTTAAATAGGGTAAAGGCGCTGTACGTGTCTGGTTTTGGAAAAATATCAACGCCGTTTACTTGTTTTTTTTTAAGTTATAAATCTCAAGCTTGTAATAAATAATAAATATCCAAAGATTGAATTATTGAATGGTTGAGGAGATTCTGCCTTTTGATGGTTAACTGGAAAAGATTTATCAGAAGGAAGAAACCAAAAAGTCTTCAGCAAGAGATCTAAATGTCACACACTCTGTATTATTGTTCCTTTCTTCCAATAACTTTTTTAACTAATTAAAAAAGAAAATCTCTTAAACCTTGAAACCCAACAACCAAAAAGCCAACGGTTTTGTCCGCACGTGGTTTCAGAAAAACAGGATCATTCAAAATGACGAAATTTGGATGGATTTATGACAAGACCCTTGGACTTTGTCTGGTAATGAATGTCAGCAATTAAACAAATTATTCCCCGTTTTCATTGCTTACATCTTGAACCAATTAGAAACTTGTAGCTTCAGGACGTATGCAAACAATGCTCCAAGATGAAATCATAATCTGATGCCTGTCCAGAATCTGGCTTCATTGAATTCTTGTTGTAAAAAGCATCCCTCAGTTTCAAATCATAATGCTATGAAGAATGGTTGAACTAAGAACAATAAGATTAGAGAGCTATAGGGGAAATGCCACGAAACTACTTGGAGATGAATTTGGATTTCCTTTGTGGTTTTTTTCATTTCAAAATCTCTCAAAGAATACCATCAATCAGCTTGCATGATGTTAATTATGATTATAAACAAGGTTAAGACCTCTTAATCTAATTCTCCTTTAACCTTAAGGAAATGGGAAAACATCAGGAATTCATCAGGAATGACACATGAAATTCCAGCAAGAACAATTTGGCTCTATAAAAAATGTTCCCAGCAAATTTATTTTTTTTTGAATAGCAGTTTTATTGATAAGAATAGGAGTGAGGTTCCAACAAAATAATGGAACTCCCAACATCAGAAACAAAGATCCAAGAACAGGAAACAGAGCAACAGAGGCAAAGCAGCGAAAAGAACTGGAAAATGTTCTGAACATAATTGGTGCTCGGATCGAATGCAGCTCCGTGTTTTCATATAAGTAGACAGCTTAAATGGGATTGGTGTGAGGGCCTTTCTTAATTCTCCTTTGTTCTTCATTCAACCTGATTTATTGGATATGAGCTTCTAAATGATACAATTCTATCCTAGTCACATCTGGGATGATGCCCATATACGTTCTAAATTCTCAGTAAAATCTTTCTTTCTGCCAAGGATTACGGTACCATGATCAGCGTTCTGAATAATGTTAAGTTCTACGTATGGGAACTTCATCTTGATGTTGACGCTGCAGTCCAATGGGACAATCGGGTCCTGATCACCATGGATGATACAAACCTTTACTGTTGATCTATTCAAGATTTCCAGATAGTCATCCATAAACTTTACTCCTCCACATATGACATTATGCATGCTATGCCAAGCAGAATGATGGGTATGCCTTGTCAAGTCTACTGTCATGAAATCGAGTTCTCTGGAAAGGTAAAATTAATGAGACAGAAGCTTGTCATTGATGCCCCAACAGTGAAAAAACATGCAGTTATCATAATTGTTGTGCTGAATGTACATATCCATATATGTGTATGTCTGCCTACATTTCTATATAATTGTGTGTGTGTTGATCAATAAAGAGTGATTCATTTGTTACCTTCTTTGAGTCAATAGCTTCAGAAGCCTCTCCCACATCCTATGGTTCCGGCAACAGAGGAAACAGAAAAATCTGCCCACATGCTCATACCATGACATAACCGATTGACCAAATGCTAATGGTGGCCAGAGTCTTTTCCCAGCAAGTGTTTCAAGCGCCATTAAAGTACTTCCATCTTTTGCAGAGGGGAAGTAAACCTAAATGTAGAATGCACACAACATGTTCAATGTGAGATAAATGGAAACAGATGAAACAGAGGGAATTAAGAAAACGGAGGTTCAAGTGACATCAATTGAATCCAAACATAGTGAACAAAAACACACTGGTTGATTGAATAATCAATAGAAGTCATATTAGTCGAATACTCAACACCACTTGGCTATTGTCTTAGTTCTGCTATAGGCAATTAACATGTTTCAGAAACATTTTTTGACATGGGTTTTGGGTGTTGTAGAAAACTTTGCATTGGAAAAGGGTGATTATTAACTTCTACTGAATAATTAAATACTAATGTGTATCCACTCACAGGTGCAACAAGAGTGACTGACTTGACAAACTTTGAGTACTTTGCAGCTAAGGCCACAGCAATTATGCAACCCATGGAATGTGCTACCAAACGGAAAGAATTCAACCGATATGGAGAGATTACAGATTTCTCTATCATTTCCACATGATCATTCAAAGTATACATGCTGTCACTTGGCTTTGGACTTCTTCCAAATCCCAAAAGGTCAACAGCAAAAAGTCTGTATTGACCCTTTACCGGTTCAAATAGATTCTTAAAAACTGTAGCTGTCCATAACGAGGAAGAAGAAAGGAATCCATGTAAAAAAATCACATTTTCAGCTGACTCTCCTCTTGAATCATCACTTTCTACTGTCAAACAAAAAAGACTGGCATCAAAATCAACAACCATTTAACACTACATTAACTGCTACACCCTAGTTATAAAGTAATTGATAAATGTAATTAAAAGAGTAATTGACAGATGTAATTAAAAGAATAATTGACAGGTGTTAAATTTTAAATCTCTGTTAGTACTCATTCCAATTAATTCTCTATATATTGTGGCTAAGGCTAAGTTGGGCAGTACTTCGATAATAACTACCATCAATTACCAAAGTGAAAAGGTGAATGCTCAATGAAGTTAAGAGAAATAACACAGGAAGTCAGCTTTTCAGCTTCTTGATTGTTTAAGGCCTGAATGTAAATCGTACATAATTCGTTTTCATTTGTTAATGCTTCATTGCAGTTCAAAATTAATGATTAAAAAAAAACCAAATACATGGCCTAAAAATTACCTTGTGGCAGCTCTTTCACAACAACATGAAGCTTCTGACAACCATTCTTCATCCAAGAGACACAAGACTCGCATCCACAATCAGACCACCTATTCACCAACCTTCCTCCACCACCAAAACCATCTCTTTTCTTTCTATATTCCCGTTTTCTTGCAAAACCAAGAAACCCCATTTCCCTGAATACATTTTTCCTTCCATACAAAGTCTCTGACAAATCCCTCTCTCCATCAGCACAATCTGCACTTTGCTCTCCCTTTTTTACACAATAACATGGAGAGGCTTTACCTTCAAAGAACTCATCAAGAAACTTGTATACCACACAAAGAATAGCATCAAGAAGGTCGAGGAAAAGAAAGACAAAAAAAGTGATGGCATCAAGGAGGATTGTGCCACATTTCCTTGTCCCTTTTCCGACTGAATTTGCAATCGACATGGATGGAAAAAAGAACTTAAATGAACGAGAGTGGTAAGACAAGTGGACAACTGAAAAAACTTTGTGGAGTTCGAGGATTGGACAGGAAGAACGTACATAAAAGTTGAAAGACAAGAAGTGTGAATGGTTTCGGACAACGCGAAGATAAGAGATGAATGTTGAAGCCACGTCCTAGCTATGGAGAATATGGAGTCGAAAGAGTTTCCAGAAGCTTGGAAAAGTTTGTCGTTTTATATCGTTTGAAGTGGAAATGCATTTGCAACATTCCAAATCAAGGGTTGATTAAAAAATACAAAAGGATTAGTTGTGGAAATTAGAAATTTGCTCGTGAGAAATATTAAATAGAACAATGATACGTTAAATGATACGTCAAATTTATAATTTATTTTTGAACTGATGTAATTTATCATTTATATATTTTTAATGCGATTTTCAAAAGTTAAAAATTAAAACATTTTGTAGAATATTTTTCATTTTCTTAACAAAATATTTTTTTTATTATTAATTTTTTATCATTTTTAAATCAAATTATATATTATTAATAGAATTATATTACAATTATGATTGAAAAAAAATACTGTAATTTTCTTTTGGTTAAAAAAATTAAACTTATAACTATTTTTATAAGTAAAACGGTTTGGGACAGCGTGAAGATAAGTGATGCAAGTTGAGCCACGTCGTAGCTAGGGAGAATATGGAGTCAAAAGAGTTTCTAGAGTCTTGGGAAAATTCGTCGTTTTATATTGTTGAAGGTTCTGTCCACTAACTATATATTGGTGAGAAAGGTCATTTTAAGCATAACTTGCTGTAGATACAAGCACATTGCATAGAACCGGGTTCATGGAAGGGTCAGCGGTGGTTTGAATGATATATTAAAAATAATAAAAATATAAGATAATTAATAATTTTATAATAATAATATAATTAATTATATTAAAAATATATAAAAATTAAGATAATTAATAAAATATTAATTTTCTCTCACTTTCATATTCTTATTAATTCATAATTATTTATCTCATTTTTTATTAAAATTTTTTTAAAAATTAAAAATAATTAATAAAATAATAGATTCTCTCACTTCTTTAATCATATACTTAATAAATCTTAATTTTTTATTACTTTTTAATTCCTACAATGTTATTAATTTTTAATTATTTCTTCTATTTACAATCAACTAATGATAATATATATTTAATGATCTCTTATAGTTATTTTTTTCTAACTTATTGCTTTTATTTTCAATTAACTAACGATAATATGTATTTGACAATTTCTAACCGTTATTTTTTTTCTACATATAAAACTAATTATTTTCTTTTTCAATTTATAGTATCAACTTTTGAATTTTCTTTCCTTATTTGCTTTTTAATTATTTAACTTCAATTCTCTTCTAAAAAAATGCAGGAAATCTGTTATACTATTATTTTTATAAAATCGTGAACTTTGATTAAAATTGATTACTTCTTATATATATATTAGATCAAACAATTTTTTCGTTCCAAAGTACATTTAAACAATTTAAAATATATGAAACTGTTCTTAATTTTTTTTATGGTAAAAAGTTGAAGTCATTAGACGATAATAGTTTAAAAGAATATTATCTCAATCTTGAATATTCCTTGAAATATAACAATTATTATGATATTTATGGTTTATATTTATTTTCAGAGCTAAAAATTTTAAAAAAAATTATACAAATAGAAGATAACAGTCTAATAGATATATTTAATCATATAAGAGATTCGATTTTTTTTCAAATGCATATATTGTTTTTAAAATAATGTTAACAGTTCCAGCAAAAGTTACTTCAAGAAAAAAAAAATTCAAAATTAAAATTAATAAAATTTTATTTAAGATTAACGATGTCTCAAGAAAGATTAAATAGATTGACTATATTATTAATTGCAAAAGAAATATTAAAACAATTGAATTATAAGAATTTAATTAAAAATTTTATATCTCAAAACGTTAAAAAAAAATTAATAAAAACCTTTTTTAATTTTAATAAAAAAAATTCATTTGAATATTTCCTTTTAGGTGTTTGAGATGGTTGAGCCGTCCAAGGTGTTATTAAACACCAGCAAAGATCTGGTTTCGAACGTGTTCTGCAATTGTGGAGCTCATGCTGGCGAGCAGGGCTGATCGAAATGACGAAAATTTGAACCCTGGTTCATGAATTGCGGATGAATTTTATGGTGGTGTCAGAGGGATAGAGTCTTCATCATATGATGGTTTAAGTGTGGCAGCAAATGGCACCTTGAGGACATGGGAGACACTTAGATCTGGCGTTCAGAAGCTGCTATTGGGTATCCAGCAAAGGTTTGTAAATATTGTTCTGTCCAAAGCTCTTGTAGACCATAAGTTGGCAAGATTCTCATCTCGCATGGTTACAGGTTTTCATGTAAATCTTCATTTGCTTCTTTATTATTATTATTTGCATTAACAAATTTTGTGAAATTATCACTATGAGTCGGACATAAATACATTAATATCAACATGAAATCAATTGTATGTGTATCTGTTCGTTTTGATTATTGATATTTCATTTCCGGGTTCCTTTGCCCTTTTTTCAGCCACCATACATCAATGCAATGCATGTCCACTTGCATGTAAATATTGAGAATACTAGGGTGCCTGATCCCCTTATAAAGCTTCGAATTTCAGCAGTTTTGGGCACTTGCAGTCGCTCTTTCATTGTTTTTATAGCTTAAATGACTCTTATCTTTCGTTCTTTTGTTCTTATTTCATAGCAACATGGATTCAGGTCAGTTGATGGATGGGTTGGGTAGGCGGGGTGGGGTTTGCGAGCTCCGCGTACATGTTGATAATAGCCTCGACGTGGAGCATTGAAGTAATGTGCAATTTCTGAGCTATTTCTTTCTGTCTTTTACGAGCAACAGATCAAATTCTTCTTTCATCCACTGAACACATTAATTATTATGTTTCACATATATATGGTTTTTTGGAACTTACATGAACTATATTCCCATCAAATTCATTGTACAACCATTGAAAACTACTTAGGCTTGAGGCTTGAGCATACATTCATGCTTCTGGGTAATTCTAGTTGTTTCCTTAAATTCATTGTACAACCATTGATTAGGAAAAAGGTGGAAATCACAAGTGGGCTTCACGTATGAGGGAGAGGAGAACGAGTTGTTGACAGATATAACTATGGGTATCTTAAAGGAAAAGAAGAAAAAAAAAGTACCATACTGATGTAAGAAAAAGATTACGAGTACTATTTTTTGAACTGCTATTTTTATGAAGTCGAAGTTTTAAGTTAGGAGTCGTAAAGATATCTTTCTTTAACGTTGACAGGTTTAGGGTAGGATAAGGGGGTAAGTCGTCTCTTTATTTATGACGGGTTTTTTGAATTGGTTTTAAAATTTTGGGTGTTTGATGCCATGAATACAATGATTCAAGGATTGAAATTTTTATGGGTAACCTTTTGGGGTTGATAGGTAAAAGGTGCTAGCTAATGCTATGTCTAGGTTTTGAGAAATTGGTTATGATGCCAATATGTTATCATGCAGTGCTAAGCTCGGTCATTTTACCCAAGCCAGATTTCTTATTTCAATAAAAGTCTTTTGCTAGACAGGTTGAAAACTTGGTATGACGTTTTGACATCGAAAGAATAAAAACATGCTTTTCAAAAAAACAAAGAGAAAGTTTATAGTGATTGGAGGATTGGGATATATTCTTTAGAGAATTTCAAACTAAGAAAAACTTATGATTAATTATTGTTTACTGGTTTGGAATCACTTATGACATTAGTTTTTTAATTAATAGATTAAAATATCTATTAATCACATTTTAAAGAGAGTAACCTTCACTATATTATTTTCTAAAATAAGAAAGAGAAAGTGATAACTATAGGGATAGAGATAGGAAAAATGAAAATGTGAAGCGGGACCTCATTGTTGTGTTAAGATGGGAAGGTAAGGGCCACCTATAAGCTGTTCTCTTTCCTTATTCTATTATAGACATAAAGGGGAGACCATATTGCTTGGTGCAGAGAGCCATAGTGCTTAGATGACAAAATGTCCATTCGTGCCTTGGAATGGAGTCCTCTTTTTGAGGCACAGTCATGGGAAATATTGCCAACAAATCGCTTTCGAGTAGCCAACAATTGGAACAATTTGTAGTCCAATTTATTTACGTTATTAAAATCAAGTTCCGTTTTTAGGTGCTTCAGCCACTTGCTGATTCATACCGTAGCATACATAGATCCATTTGTATGACAAATAAAAAACTATATTTTTTTGATTTATTTAATCTTTAATTTTATTTTCATATTTTAAATTTTTATTTAATTTAGTCCCTATATCATATATTTTTCTTTAATTTAATTTTTTTGACATGATATTGTCACATTAGTGTCGTGACGTGCGGGTCC
>NC_030854.1:34055077-34084289 GCF_000208745.1 Theobroma cacao
GTAAATTTTTCGGGACTCTCCTAGCATGCAATCATGCTATCATCACATGTATGTCATGAATAGTATTTTATAAGGTCGGGCTTTACATGTTACTTCGCGCAGAATAACTAGAACAACTGAAATGTTACTTAACATAAAATAACTAAAATAAGTAAAGCACTACTCCATATGGAATAACTAATACAAGTAGAGCAGCTACTTCGCATAGAATAACCACTTCACTTGGATGACAGTAAGTAACTCGGAATAAGTGGCAAGGTACATGGGTTATTTTCATTTTGGGATGTTCCGGAGAGTTTGACTTGGTGGCTTGATATGGAGGTAGTTAAGAGGTCTTCCTCTTAACCTTTTCCTGAAGTACAAATGTTTCACCCTCTTACCTTGATCTCGTATACCTGTTCTCATACACTTTTTTCTCTTGTACTTGTTCACGTACAGTTTCTTCTTTTGTACCTTTTCACGTATACCTCTTGTCTATTACCTTTTACTGGAGAACAAGTCTTATTACATCCAATTATAATAATGGTTACTCACATTAATGTTTTTCATAATAATGTCATTCATTAGGTGCATTAAAGCCTATTCTTGAGTAACCACCACTTTTAGCACTATATATAGAGCCTCACAATTCATTTAAAGGGGTTCTTCCCTCCCTAAAAAGGTTAACACATTCTCCTCTAGAGCTTCTCTCTCTAATTCTCTTCTACTCCTTAATTATCTTCTTATTGTCTTCCATCTGCCACGACACTCAGTACTTTAAGAATTGCTTTAATCTTCCTCTCTGCCTCCTCCGACACATCCTCTTACTTGTTTGCAACTCTTCCTCTCCCTATCACAAGAACCCCATTTGCATTTCGATAACTCCACTGGGGAGGAGTGATTGCATTAAGTAAAAAACTTACTGGAAAAACTTTGCGTTCTTGGAAGAGATAGGTAGTTCCTCTGGTAACCAAGATGCACCTATTCCCACTTACATCCAAGAGCTGATGAAAATGATTAAGGCTTCTTGAGAGAGAATGCAAATGTTGGAAGACAACGCTAGGCAGATGTTGGAGACCATATCTCAACTTGCATTCCCCATTCCCACCATTTTTCAAGCTCAACTCATACACCTTAATGGTAATGAGAATGCATCAAATGGATCCATTCCCTTAATTGTAAACACAAATGCGAATTGAGGAAATGGAGAAAGTGCAACTGATGTGGTCGGTGTTGGAAATCCCAACTTGATCAACTTCTATATGGTAGTTACGCTAGCACTACCTCTACTGCAATAATCCTACCAACCATTACTCAAGGCTTTGTGACAATGGAAAAGCTCCAAATGTTATTAAATCATATCCTAAGGGCTACACTAGCCTTAAATTCAAGCAATTCAATGGTAAGATTAGTGAGGCATGAGAACATGCTTTGGAGTTTGTGGAAACACTCGGACTAGCGGGATTGGATGATGAGACAAAGGGAAGCTACTAGCTTCAATAAAAGGAATATTCTAACATTGAATGCAATTTAAAGAGGAAGTAAAGAAAGAAAAGATCCTTTTTAGAAGGAAATATTCCACAAGAAAATACAAGTAGAAGAGTTATTGATTGAGAACAACAGGGTCAAAAACAACCTGCTTCCTACTCATGTATGATATTTCTATCACTTTGACTCTTCATTGCTTTTATGAATTGCAATTTGACATTACAAAAAAAATTCATATTCAGCTACTAACTTTATCGCTTATATTTTGACTGTAATTATATTATAATATTGGTCGCAAGCTTTATCGCTCATTCTTTGACTATAATTCACCATTTTTACTTCAGACGCAAGCTTTACCACTCATATGTTGGCTATAATGATATTTTTCTATTAGTCACAAGCTTTATCGCTTATTCTTTGACCATAATTTATTATTCATATTTCAACCGCTAGCTTTATCGCTCATAATTTGGCTGTAATGATGTTATGTTATTGGCCGCAAGTATTATCGCTCATTTCCTGGCCCTAGCTTATTACTTACAAATTGGCTGTAGCTTTTATGCTTACTTACTTTAAGGGTTGAATTAATCTCCTTCATATCAGGTTAGAGTTAATCTCCTTGATGTAAAGTTGAGAGTTTCTTTTTGGCCATATACAATAATGCGAAATAAGAATAAGTACGCAACATGTGTATGATATTATTATTATTGCAAAAAGAAAATAAAGATATGATATATCATTAGCAAAGTACTAGCTCAAACGAGCTTTCAAAAAAGTAAAAGAAAAGCAGAAGGGAAGCAAAAACCTAGTCAACTACATATTCCATAGAGAAGAGTTACTATTCTTAATATTGGTATAGATATCTAATTGTTCTTGCAGTTCAGCTTCACGCTTTCTCAATGAAGCTATCTTTGTTGCAATGTCTTCCAACTCTTTTTCCAATGAAGACTTATTGAGAAAAGCTTTGGCTTTAGATCTACAATCATTGAGGCATTTAAGTTTGAATCCAACGTTACAAGCATCATCGAAATCTCGTAACATTTGTTGCAATTCCTCTGGTGAAGTACTCATTAATAGAGCATGGGAAATGGCTAGAACTCTACACAACACTTCCATCATTAAACAAATGGCATCCTTGTTCTTCAAAAAAGAGGTACTCTAAAATTTTCCTTTTATACTAAAAATTTGCTCCAAGTATTCCACGTATTCTGAAGATATTTGAAAACCATGGAAGTTGACTTTCCTACATGCTACTTGAGTACCAAAAACACTATTGGCATTTTTGTATGCTAGTATTGGGGAAGAAGAAGCACGAGAATTAATCGGAGTAACTCTAGCATCATCAATAACAGCTCCAACATCATGAACAGTCTCAATATTAGGAATTGCTTCGACATTATCAATGACAACATCAGGAATAACTCCAACATCAACTCTAACATCAAGTACAACCTCAACAGCAGGAA
The DNA here is from genome assembly GCF_000208745.1 of Theobroma cacao. Lineage (NCBI taxonomy): Eukaryota > Viridiplantae > Streptophyta > Magnoliopsida > Malvales > Malvaceae > Theobroma > Theobroma cacao. The sequence continues at coordinate 34,058,011 of NC_030854.1, forward strand.
TAACCTCAGTGTTGGGAACAACCTCAATATTAGGAATAGCCTCAGCTTGAATAACCTGGGCAGTAAGAATGATCTTAATTTTTAAAAAAAAAACTGGATCAACATCCATTGGAATAACATAGTAATATATTTATACCTGGTTCATGGTGGAGCTCTGAACATGAGAAGGGAATAGAACATCCAAATTAATGAAATCATCAAAAGAGGCTAGCTCACCATCAACTTCAGCTTCATCGACATCAATAGACTCATCATCAAATTCATCACTATGTTCAGAGTCACATGATTCTTCCTCAGTCTCAGCTTCAAAAGTTTTTTCCTCTTTGACCGAGTTAAGTTCTACTTTCGCAGTTGTTTCTTTCTATAAAAAAAATATAATGAGGAAATGAATTTAAGAAAAAAAAAGAAGTAGAAGAAAAAGTAAAGGATGAACTTACTTTTCGATACACATATTTTGTTTGATAAGTAAGAGTGTGAAGAGCATCATTTTCTTCTTCACTTACATTTTTTTTCTTTTTAAGAGAAATTAAGCGTAAGGATACATTGAAGTTACTTATAGGAGGAGTGTAGAGACAAGCTTTGGGATTAGTCAAAGGTACAATAAAAGATCTCCATTCTTCAACACACTCCCTCCAATAAGCAAACCATCCAGAAGTGTGGATACCAACTCTATCAAAAGCTAGGATAGTACAACTCTTAAGTTTATCTAAATGGAGTTGAAGTCCTACCATGAGAAATGAAGAAATGCAAGAAGAAAAACTGATAGTTGAAGAAGAGTCAGGTGGAGTTGGTTAGTCAAACCCAAATTCTGCCACACTATAAGGAGAATATACCTCGACAAAAAAGCAAAATTTCTATCTCCACCTAAACTGGAACTCGCAATCATAGATGGTAATTGGGAACTGTGAACCCATACACAAAAGTTAATACCTTGTGAACTCATTCTTCCATACTGTAGAGGGTGGCAATCATAATAAATTTCAGGATCATCGAATCCATTTATGGGCTGCACATAAGGTTTAGGATTGAATTCTTTTGTCACATCCATCACTTCAAGGACAATACCTATTGAGAGTCGATCATGCCATGCCCAAGCTCTATAGTTGTTCTTGGATAAAGGGTTTTTCACAAAAAAAGATGCAAAAAGATATATATTGGCACGGGAGCGTAAGTACTAAACCTTTCCCATAGGCACATCTGAATGAAAAAGCATCCACATAAGTTAAAACTTTGTAACGCCCAGCTTACTCTACAGTTTTGAGTTAGTACAAGTCTAATCTCTTATATAAAGATCCTAAATACAAGGGAGCAAGAGGAAAACATATTCCTTTAACAATTTTTATTGCTAAAGGAACAACTGCTGAAGAAATATCATCATCTGAACACCCTGAGAGTATGTGTCGTGCCAACCAAAAGATTACTAAAGCCACTAGCTCATGCTTATGGTCTGGATACTCAAGAGAACCAATTTCAATTCCCTTAGCATTGAACTTCTTATAAAAAACCCCTATCCAATTGGAGAATCGTGCAACCTTTGAAGTTTTACTCAGACTTTTAAGTAGATCAAAGAAAAAGTCTCGAATACATACCTCTTTTTCAAAAAGCTTAATAGAGTGAAAATCATGCTTTCCTATACAAGGAAGTTCCAAGAGAACACATACATTTTCCAGAGTGAAGGTAAATTCCCCCCATGCTGTAATCATAGTATGAGAAAAAGTGCTCCACCTTGCAAGAATAGCGTGCCATACATTCATCCTCTTTTCTCTACAAATATTACGCTTGGAAGTGATACGTGTAGTATCAAGTATCCTAGCAGAAGAGAGAAGTTTAACATAAGTAGGATTCTTTAACACCTTATTTACCCACTCATTCCAACCATGAACAAATTAAGAATTAGACCCTAGCTTGGTAGTAGAAAGGAGAAACTTACCACGCTTAAACTTGAACTTTAGAATAGATAGTCTTGGAATACCATTTCTTTTATGAGGAGGTACTTCTGAGTATAGATGATTGCAATCATATCCAACAGGCTCAAAGGGATGTTCATCAACTTGTCTGGCACAAACCTCTTCCCAAAAACGATCTTCTCTTTTTTCTCTAATAATTTTATCTTCTCAATTTTCAGGGACAGGAGGAACTTCACTACTCTTTCCTACTCTAATTTTCTTGGGAGCAACTAATTCGGAATCATTATTCTTCCTTTTATGTGCAGTGATTTTTTTCCTTGTTACAGCCTTTTTAGGGTCACCATAATTGATCTTCTGAGGGACACGCGTCCTAGGTATAGAGGATGATGGAAAAAAAAGCCTACAAATAGGATCATGAAAAAAGAGATAAGTATTCATACTTAATAAATTTTATTATTTATATATTTGTTAATAAAAAATATATATATAATAACTAATAAATAATAATAATAATAATAATAATAATAATAAATAAAACTAAATATTATATATATACACAATATTTTAAAAATATATAATAATTACAAAACAACTTGCGGCTCTTGTCGTTAGCTTTACTCAAAAAAGCTAGCGGCACATGTCGTGAACTTCACTTAAAAGTGCCGTGAGTTTCAATTGAAATTGCTTGTGGCACAAAGCCGCCAACTCTAAAACAAAGTAGCACTGCAGTTGTGAGTTTCATGGTAAGGAAAAGTATCAATTAAATAAAAAAAATAGCACAAGTTTCTATGGTGAGTAAACAAAAGAATAGACTCACTTAAATGCTCTATGAAACTAGGCCAGTTTTGTTTACTTATCTTTTTCAACGTTAGTTTGACTAGCTAAGTCTCCTTCATCTTTTTGTCTGCTCACGTATTAGAAAAGAAAATTTCCCATCAAAGGCTAGGTCTCTTTTATTTTTCTTTTCTCTTATGTATTAGAAGGCTCCCATCCAAAGGACACTTACAAATATATATAAAATATTTTTAGACACTACTTTTGAGTTAGAATATTCGTGAAATAAAAAAAAAGTCTTAAACTGTTAAACTCAATTAAAATTTATTTGAAATAATCCAATTTCATACGAATTTTAATTATATCTAATAAGAGAACAATATTCCCAATTTCGTTTGTTTAATAATTATATCTTGAACATATATATATATACAAAAAAAAGACCTCATCTTATGCATGAAACTTTTCCTTTTCTCATGTTCCAATTAAAAAAAATTTCATGCAAAGGGCAACAAGTAAGAGAAATTCAACTGATTGAAAAAAAAGAGAAAATTAAAAAAATTACAAGAAGAAGAAAAACTTACCTGCTTGAAAAGATTCACAAAAGAATCGACTTTGCTCTGAAATTTGTTTTGCTTTACTTTGAATATGAATGAAGAAAATTGTTCATAGTAACTTGATATTTATAGGTCACATAGAATCAAGTTTTTTTATGAAAAAGATTAACTTTCCTTTTACTAGTTGTATCTCGAAAATCTTATTTTATATGAAAAAAATATTATTGCATAATCAATCAAATATTATAAAAGATATTGACATTACAAAAAAAATTGACATTACACCTTACACAAGGCAGTAACGTGTTACTAACTGAAGCATTATTGGCTAAGGTGTTACTGTTTAAGGTGGTACTGCCCAAGGTGTTACTACTTCAAGTGATACAGTATGATATGTTATAGTACAAAATAAAACTTTTACATTTTAAATTAATACATAAGAATTATTTTTAATAATGAATTCTTATGCAGTGGGCAAAATGTAAATACTTGATTTTGGTTAATACCTATTCTCTAAAAAATTATGTTACAGCATAATATTGTACAAAGAACAACTAGAACAAGTGAAATGCTCCTTCACGCAGAATAATTAGAAAAAGTGAAGTGCTACTTAACATAGAATAAGTAGAATAAGTAGAGCACTACTCCATATAGAATAACTAATACAAGTAGAACAACTACTTCGTAAAGAATAACCACTTCACTTGGATGACAGTGAAAGTAACTCGGAATAAATGACAGGGTTCATGGGTTACTTTCATTTTGGGATGTTACAGAGAGTTTAGTTTGGTGGCTCATATATGGAGGTAGTTAAAAGGTTTTCCTCTTAACTTTTTCTTGAAGTACAAGTATATCACCCTCATACCTTGATCTTGTATACTTGTTCTCATGCACCTTTTTCTCTTGTACTTGTTCATGTATAGCTTTTTCTTTTGTATCTTTTCATGTATACCTCTTTTCTAATACTTTCTACTTGATAACAAGTCTTATTACATCCAATTACAATAATGGTTACTCACATTAATGTTTTTCATAATAATGTCATTTATTAGGCGCATTAAAGCCTATTATTGAGTAACCGTCACTTTTAGCACTATATATAGAGCCTCACAATTCATTTAGAGGGGCTCTTCCTTCCCTAAAAAGGCTAACACATTCTCCTCCAGAGCTTCTCTATTTAATTCTCTTCTACTCTTTAATTCTCTTTTTATTGTCTTCCACCTGCCACGACACTCAGTACTTCAAGAACTGCTCCAATTTTCCTCTTTGTCGCCTCTGACACACTCTCTTACTTGTTTGCAACTCTTTCTCTCCCTATCACAAGAACCCCCTTTACAATCAACTAACAAAAATAAAAGATAACAACCAATTGATAAAGCCTAAAGCCTAGGAATAACAAACAATAATAATGCATAACAAATATTTGAAAAGATAAGCCCTCAAGCTAGACACCGCTTGTATGAGTCTTACATTTCTTGCATTTCTCATAGTCATAGGCCATAATAGTAAGCAAATTTAATTTTAAAATATAGTATATTTGGAAATAATGAAAATAGTACTTGTTAACAGTTTTTACTTGATAATAATAATCACCTAAAATGGGGCAAAGAGTTGCTTTTTGCGAGTGGATTTCTTAGGTGCGGAGTTTAAGATGAATTTTCACCGAAGCGTCAGGATAAGTCCGAATTCTATATTCCAATACCCATTAACTCAAATAATCATTGTTAAAATACAATAAATAAAAAATACATGATGTAAATATAATTATTATAAAAGATGAAATTATTATTTTAGTGATTCGAAGATAGAATTTTACTAAAAAGAAGCAAAGAGTTTCCTTTTTCGAGTGGATTTCTGAGGTGCAGAATTCGAGATGGATTTTCACCGAAGCGTCGGGATAAATCCGAACTCTATACTCCGATGCCTATTAACCCAAATAATCATTGCAAAAATAATATACATTAGAACAAATAATAAATATATGAATAAGGTAATAAATCACCTTAAATTATTAAACATATTATCACATGAATAACGAACCAACCAAATTAATAAACGCGTTCATGTAGATATAATCATTTTATTTTGTCATAGCATGCCACGTTTATCTTGTTAATGAGGCGAAAGTCCCGATGATGGGATTTCCTCGAAGAACTCGTGGAGACAAGTTCTTCCGAAGATATCCCTAGGTGAGGAAAACTTCAAGACTTCACTAAAGAGTTGGGATGGTCTATAAATGATTTTCCAATAAACAATTGTCCACCCCATTGTTTAAAATTGGACAAATCATAACATCATCTTACAGTCACATCATGTGCATCCATGAAACCGAATAAAAGACTTAATCAACTATCATAATAAAGAATTAATTAATAAGTAAGGATTAAGAAAATATAGGAATAAAATCAAGGATAGGCTACAATAGGATAACTTAAGATTAAATGGTACAGTTCATGGAACGGGGCACTACGGAGGTACTAACCCTTCTCCGTACGTAACCGCACTCCCGAACCCATATTTAAAAAACGTGGACCAGTTCTCATTCTTTTGACGGACCTAAAATTAATTTAGGACTTCATCAATTAGAATCGAGTTAATAGGTGGCCAATCACACCTAAATAAAAAAAAAAGATTGGTGGCGACTCCTAGGTATTTTATTTTCGCCAACGTCTAGCGATCGGGTTCCCAGACCCAGCATGTTACGACAATTACGTAAGTATTTTAAAACATGAAGTCTCTTTATTTTTATGTCTAATTAATTGGTATGCCAAAGGGTAAAGTCCACATACACCCTTAGTGGTATAGTCTTTTCTCATATAGCATCTTGAGGTTGTTATTTTTCTATATAAAATTTTATGTTTTAATTTTACTTTTGAAGTGGTAACAGTGTTAAAGTTTTAATTAGTTTTTTGGTAAACAGATAATAATAACCTTTGTTTTAACCTTTTTGTATTATTTTATTTAATTAAAAAAAAATTTTAACCTTGGATTTCTTTTTTACTTTTCTCTCACTTTCTCACTGTCTAAACAGGAAAGAGAGTGTTTTCTTCTTTGAATCCCAAACAGGTTCAAAAGATTCAATCCTTGTTTTGTTTACTAATTTTCCTCTCTCATTTTTTCTTTTCGTTAAATTCATTTTTATAAAATCTAATTTCTGTGAAAATTGAATTTGAATAAATAAAATGATTACTTCTATTGTTACTTTTGTTAAGAGAATTTTCATTGATCGATTTATTTTAAAATTGTATTGATTTTATTTTTGTTTGAATCATTATTAGTATCGAGTTATTAGGTTTTGTATTCAAAATTTGTAAAAGAGGATCCAAATGCACTTACCCTATTTTAAAAGGCCTTAATTGATCTTACCCAAATAATTTGTTTTTGTTTTTTTTTCATTTTTTGAAAAAATAGTAATGTATAATTATGTAAGAACCTATAAATTTATATAAGTGTTAGTAAAAGAGAATCCTCCTAAAAAACCATTTCTTCTCTTTATGCGATATCATTCTTAGACCAACTAAGAAACAAAAGTCACGTATATCAAGCACCAAAATTATAATTGTAGTTTGAAACATGATTGTTGTTCTTTTGTACTAGTATAACATTCAGCATTTATGATATGTGTAAAGACTTTGGTGCTACCCATGACTATAGAAGGTAAGTTAGTCTATTCTGGAAGAAAAAAAAAAGAAAAAAATGAAAAATCCTTGTTGAAATATTTTTTAATTAAATAAATAAAATATAAAAAGATTAAAAAAGGGTTATTCTTTTCTGTTTATAAAAAACTAATTAAAACTTTAACACGAAAAAACAAAAAAACAAAAAACAAAAAAAGAGAAGGTAATGCTTTCTATATTGTATAAAAATAGAATATTTTGATTATTGATAGTATAAAGGTATTAGAAAACAAATTCATTGATAGTTACCTTTTGTGAGTAATCAAATAATAGATTGTTGAACTACCAATAGTTCAAATAGTTTTAAAGATTGGATAAATAATATGAGTTAGGATGTCATTGGTTTATTGTGCTATATAGTATTTACTTACACAAGGGTCATAGGATATACCGCCCTCTGCCAGTACTCTTTACTAATTACAAAAGTGTCATTGACCAAAAATTTTTACTCCACATACTACTTATTTAGAGTTTTATGTAGCTAATAATACTAATGAATCTACTAATATTTTTTTGCAATTTCGTAAGAAATGAAGTCAAAGACTCCAAGTCAAAGTAAGTTTATCAAAAAGTAATTTATATATTTATATTTAAATGTTATATGAAAAGACAAAAAAAAATTCTTTCTATAATTTCAAATTTTATTAAAAATGTCAAAACCTAAACTACTCTCCCTCTTCAAAAATTCAAATTTCACTTTTGAAACCTGAAGATGCTTCCTCTTCTTGATCCTTGGTTGCTTTTTTCACTCTCTCAAAATAACTCATTTAAGCTTTAATTATAAGTGTCGTAATGTACCGGTTCGAGAACTCGACTACTAGACATGGTTTCTTGGAGAGTTGTCATCAATCTTTTTTTACCTAGGTGTAATTGGCCACCTATTACATTTATTCTATTCAACGGAGTTCTAAATCGACTTTAGATCCGTCTAAAGAACATCAAATTGGTCTACATATTTGTTTAGAGTTGGGTTCCGGAGTACAATTACACAGAGGAAAACATTAGCACCCCTATGACCCCTGTTCCATGAACCGTACCATTTAATCATTTGTTATCCTAACCCATTGATTTTATTCCTATGTTTTTTTAATTATTATTTATTTTTTTATCTTTTATTCTATTAAAATATTTTATTTGGCTTTACAAGTGTGACGTGCACGTGATGCAATAGTGAAATGCATGGCATAAAATCGAAATAATGCCAAACGAAAACCTTTTATTGAGTACATTTTCTGAATTCACCCATTATACTGGTGGGATCCGAGAGTATTCTCTCACCTAAGAAAATACCAGAGAAACTTGCCCTCGCAAGTTTAACGAGTAAATTCCATCATTGGGGTAGTCGTTTGCAAGTAAAAATAATATTTTTCATGAATGCAAACCTATTACGAGTGGAAGCCTTTTATTAAAGATATTCTCTGAACCCTTTCATCATATTGATGGGACTCGGAGGTATCTTTTCATTGACAGAATTTTTCAAAGAAACTCGCCTTCGCAAGCTTTCTCAGAAAGTCTCATCATCGGAACTTATACTCGTATATAAAATATATCTACATGTCATGAAANGTTGGCAAAGAAGCATAAGGTAAATGCGTTGAGAACATTCTTGGTTGATAAGGGCCGCTATTTTAGAGATCCGGATAAGATTTGTTCAAAGTGCTGTTTAGATATATTTGTGGGGCTTCTAGTGCTCTACTTTTCCACAACATCGATTTGGCTAAAACAGATGATGTACAATAATTTTATGCCCCATTCATAATGGCTTGGGGGGCCATACAGTAAGATTCTTTTACATGAATTATATATAAAACACCAATTAATGCACACAATAGACTAAACCTAACACTCATGGCCCATGTATTAAAATTTCCCTTTAGTTGATATTTTAGTTTTAGACCTTCTGTTTTTATTTTTTATTTTTATTAAAAAAATTAAAAATTTAAGTCTCACATTATCAATGAGCTGGCTGATAAGAAAAGACACCAATTAATGCACACAATAGACTAGACCTAACACCACGGGGGGACCTACCTTAGGGTCATTGACCAAAAATTTTTACTCCACATACTACTTATTTAGAGTTTTATGTAGCTAATAATACTAATGAATCTACTAATATTTTTTTGCAATTTCGTAGAAAATAAAGTCAAAGACTAAAAGTCAAAGTAAATTTATCAAAAAGTAATTTATATATTTATATTTAAATGTTATATGAAAAGACAAAAAAAATTCTTTTTATAATTTTCAAATTTTATTAAAAATGTCAAAACCTAAACTACTCTCCCTCTTCAAAAATTCAAATCTTACTCTTGAGACCTACAGTGACACTTCCTCTTTTTGATCTTTGGTTGCATTTTTCACTCTTCTCAAAATAACTCATCTAAGCTTCAATTATAAGTGTCGTAATGTGCCGGTCCGAGAACTCGACTGCTAGACATGGTTTACTTGGGGAGTTGTCATCAATCTTTTTTTACCTACGTGTAATTGGCCACCTATTACATTTATTCTATTCAACGGAGTTCTAAATAGACTTTAGATCCGTCTAAAGAACATCAAACTAGTTTACGTATTTTGTTTAGAGCTGGGTTCCGGAATACAATTACACAGAGAGAAAGATTAGCGTGCTTTTGTAGTGCATTTTGTTATGTGTGAAAGTTATTCTAAAAAGCGTACTATAGTGATATTGCTATTTTATATATGTGGTAAGTTGGTCTCTATTAGGTCTCTCTCATTCTTTTCACTCCCTCTATTAGATCATTTCTGTTGTATCCATAACAAAACCAGCAGTTGAGAGGAAGGGATAGAAATGGAGAAAAATGGAGAAAAATGTAGAAGAATATACTCTCAAATTAAACTAGTTACCAAAGAAATTTTATAGATATATTGGCCTGTCCCTTAATCTTATTTAGTTGGTATTTACAAGGTAATAATTTTTCTGAATCATGTTTAATATGATTTAATTCTTATGTACATCTTGTAAATAATTAAAAAAATATGGGACGATATATGTGTTTTCTGAAAAAGAGAAAGAAAAGACCTAGTGATTTGTTATCTTGTTAATGGATTTATGTACTACTATATGTATTCTTTTTTCATGAATTTCGTCAAAAAATTAATGTATTTTTTAGTGAGCGACCGGCTGCTATAATGAGAGATAATTAACTGCTTTTATAAATTAAAAAATTCATGTATAATCCCGTGGTAATCATGGAGTTTGTATATTTTGTTATTATAAGAATAATAATAAAAACAGGTACACGCTCTTGCCTTAGCTACCTTCTCTCTCTATTCTACATATATTTATTACTAAGATGGTATTCTTTTTAATAATTTATCCTTTATAAAATGTGACCAATTATATTGTTGAAAAGGAAACACATCATATGCAGTTCAAGAAATCAATATATGAAAATTAGATTCTTGCAATAATGATTTCCTGAAATTAACTATAAGCTTGTTCTTAAGTCAAAACCGAGTAGCCGGCTACAGCCTTATTAAATAATATATATTAATCGTTCAATTAAAGTATTTAAGTAGTATAATATCTGAATAATTAGTTACCTGAAATTAGAATTTATTAATTTGATCTTTTAAATAAAACATAACTGCCAGTTAAATAAAATTTATTTTTATTTTTTTATGAATGTTTAATAAATTTTAATTTTCCAATTAATTAAGATAATTCAATCAATTGCCGATGATGTGGCATAAATCTGGGCATGAGGCACCAAAATGTGAAAATGTTGAATAGTTGTAGCTTTTTTTAACCAAAGAAAAATCCTACATAGAATAGATCTATCTATCTATATATATATAATTTAAGTTTTGATTCTAAACTTGTAAATCGATCTGCCTCTTAAAGAGGGGATGGCCAAAGGGCACCATCAAGTAAAAAATGGCATATCTTGGAAGAGTAAAAAACTATGCACTCATTTTCTATTTTAACGAAAATTTTCTGCTATCATTTGTGTTGCTTTGTCCCTATTCAAAACAAAAGAATAAACTTTAAAATTTTATAAAAAAGATAAAAAAAATAAAGAGAATAAAGCGAAATTCTTTTCTTTGTTCTTTTATATATGTTTATCTCTTTTTGTTTTATCTTGTAGCTATTTCTTAGTATAAATTTAATGTGTAAAAATTGCTAAAATCAGATTTTAATTAATATGAGTAAAACTTGGGTTACCTGATGATTGAATACGTTATTTTTCATTTCCTAAAAATCTAAAACTCTGTATAAAACTTGCGTGCTTTCGATTGTTGTGTATAATTAATTAAAAATCTGAGACACACACCATATATAGCCTTATCTTTTCATATATAAAATAGAACCGTCGTTTTTCTGCTATCTCAGACACACACCTACATAGAGACAGAGAGAAATGAAAATTTTGGGCATGCACATCCCCTGGCCTTAAATGAAAAGCACAGCAATCAGAGTGAAGAAGCTAACTGCTCAAGCTGTGGGGAGGTACTGGTGTGGGGTCCAAGTTTTAGCTGTGCGAGTTTGGCTTTTACCTTCTTAGTAGCATTCTATTAATCATAAAAAATATATTTCATTTATCAATTATTTGAAAATATCCTTTGTTATGTATTCAAGCGCATATCTGGAGAAAAAGACAGTACTCTTGAATCTATACACCTTTGGCTTAATTAGTAGCTTTTATCTCTTTTTAGAAGGATTAACATTCAAGCATTAATTCAAAGGTGCATTATTATTGATCTTAATTGCCCCTCTTGTGATGTTGAGATTGAAACAGCATTCCATTGTCTCTGCAGCTGCTCGCTAGCTAGGGCTATATGGTTAATCTCGAAATAGGGCTTTAGACAAATGGAGGTGATGTTCTGTTCTATGTAAGATGGGATACTTCATTTATTTCACATCATGGAGAAAAGGGAGATAGAAGAAATTGTAAGTGCCTTATGGGCCTTATGGAAAGCATGCACGCAACATGAAGATATTCATGTTGGGTTATTTTTTATTTTTTTTAATATTTTTAACTTAAATTTTTTTATTTAATTATTTCTATTTGTGATTTTGATTTTGAATTTACCATCTTAGCCATTTTTTTGTTGAAAGTAACAAAACACAGATTTGACTAAGTATCTAAAGTTAGTTATTACTTATTTATTTAGGAATTACTTTATTGCTTTCCTACAAATTCTTTGTGTTTTTTTTTTTATTTAGATTCTTGTGAACAATTAAATTTTTTATTCAAAGATTGCTTCTTCGTTGAATTGTTTATTAATATTGTATTTAATTTTTGTGATTAATTTTAGAGAATTGCTTCCCCATTGAATTGTTTATTGATAGCCTTAACATTTTTTTAGGAGATTAAGTCCCATTTAGATTTTTGTTATTATATTTGTTAATTTTTGTTTATTGTTAAATTTATTTAGANGTTTGGTTTATTTACTTATTTTATTTTTAATATTTGTAACTTTAAATTTTTGTTATTTAATAATTTCTATTTACTATTTTGATTTAGGATTTACCATCTTAGCCATTTTTTTGTTGAAAGTAACAAAACACAGATTTGACTAAGTATCTAAAGTTAGTTATTACTTATTTATTTAGGAATTACTTTATTGCTTTCCTACAAATTCTTTGTGTTTTTTTTTTTATTTAGATTCTTGTGAACAATTAAGTTTTTTACTTGGGATTGCTTTCTCATTGAATTATTTATTGATATTGTATTTAAATTTTGTGATCAATTTTAGGGAATTGCTTCCCCATTGAATTGTTTATTGATAGCCTTAACATTTTTTTAGGAGATTAAGTCCCATTTAGATTTTTGTTATTATATTTGTTAATTTTTGTTTATTGTTAAGTTTATTTAGAAATTGAGATTGTTATCATTATCAAATTATTTATGATTATACTAGTTAATTCTTTTAAATAAACTATTAAGATTAATTTCTTTGAATAATTTTCAAATTTTATTTATATAATTTTCAAATAAATTTTTTTATCTAAGTTGCTTTATATTTTTATCAAACATTAAATGTATAGTATGAATGTTTTATAGACATTATTTTCAACTTTTCACCCCCTCAAACGCGAAATTCTAACTCCGCCATTGTATTGAAAGTGGTTAAGTTGAGGATGGTTATTGTAATCCTGATTATATGGTTCAAAGGGCACTCTTTTTTAATTTTATCCCTCAGGGTTTTTCTATGGAAAGATTTTTAATGAGGCTCTTTAACCATGTATAGGGAAGGCTTCATGAGTATTAATAATTGTCTCTTTCTATATATCTCAGATTTGATTCAATTTGGTGAGGTAATGAAATCATCTTTTACTTCCAAAAAAAATTCAGATTTTGGGTTATTTCATTTTTTTGAACTTTCTCAAATAAATAACTTATATTTTTAAAAAATTTGTTATGATAAGCAAGAAAATTACATGACTTCCTTCTATAGACTCTTTGACTAATGGATATATAAACCTACCATTAAACAGAAATTCGAGTGCAATTACATGACTATATGTGTTATGTCATTGCGTGCTCATACAAACACACTAAACAAAGCCATATAAGGCAAAATGAAAATTTATCCTTAGCCTAAAATAAGCAAATGACATAGAATCAGGCACAAGCATTGTCGTTCGTTTTGCAAGAAAATTTGAATGTCAAACCAGATTTATCAAACTTTTCTTGAACAAATTTCTCGAAACGCTCCACCATGGAAGGTGTGAGATAATTGCTCCAATCTCCTACCTCTCCTTTCCTAAAGAAGGTAGTGTTTGGAGTTCCAAAAGGTTGCTTGCCACTCTTGTTAACCTCCATCCCTTTCAAGTTCTCCAAACTACACAACTTAGCTATTTCTTCTGCTACTCCTTGTTTCTCTTCTTCCTTTGAGAAAGGAAAACCCAAGAAGTTAGCTAACGTTGTTATATGGAAAACGATATCTTCCTTCAGATCTTCATATTTCAAAAACATTATCTTATTAGGATTTTCTTGTTTTGCCATCCAATACCCTAACACATGATCTGGAAACGGTCCAAAAGCATAAATTCCTTGGCAGAACATCTCAAAAGCTTCATCTAGTGATAATGGATCCACATTTTCAGATTGTATCTTGTCAGTGAAATGCCAATGAGAAATAAACATATCCATTGGATTTCTACAGATATACACAATTTTAGAGGTTGAGCATTCTTTAACGGAGGGTGGCAAAGAAGCATAAGGCGTATGGGCTGCGAAAAGTCTTGGCTGAGGGATGTTTTCAAGATTGGGAGAATGGTTTTTGAGGTAAAGATTTAGCTTCAAGAAGGGTACAGCTTGGTGAGGGCTTAAACTGAGCAAAGGGTTGTTTTTTAGCTCAAAATGGCTGCGGTCACAGTGGTGAAAATCAAGGCCTTCATCCAAGTAGTGCCACATTTCGGTGAACTTGTTAGAAAAATATCATTATCAAGTGCTTGGAAGTGCTTTTGGAAAGAAATCATGGCTTTAAACGCCCTAGATGAACACCAAAAGCCTTGGTAGAAATAAAGAAAAGTTCCATACCAATTTCTCTCTTTAGGGAGGGTTTGGACCAATTCTTGAACCTCTTCATCATCCCCCGATTCCTCTGATCCTTGGGTTTTTGGAAGATTGTCTTTGGAGATTTCTTTTGCCTCCATTAAAAAAAAAAAGCAAAAATTTGGCATCGAAGTAAATATGACAAAATGAAGGAAGAATGTGGAAATCTATAGCTGAAACTAGTTAGTTCCAAAAGGAATTTATACTAGTGCATTAATGATGAGAGATAAAATAAAAAAATCTCTATAAATACTTCAAAATGATACTTGGATCGGTTCTTTTTGTTTTAAAATGATATTTTTGACTCTTGGTTGTTAACACTGTTAGTTAATAGTTAAAAAATTTGAATTAATATTACATAAGTATTTTAAAACATAAAGTCTCTTTATTTTTATGTCTAATTAATTGATATGCCAAAAGGTAAAGTCCATATACACCCCTGGTGGTATAGTCTTTTCTCATATAATATCTTGAGATTATTATTTTTCTATATAAAATTTTATGTTTTAATTTTACTTTCGAAGTGGTAACACTGTTAAAGTTTTAATTAATTTTTTGGTAAATAGACAATAATAACCTTTGTTTTAACCTTTTTGTATTCTTTTGTTTAATTAAAAAAATATTTTAACCTTTGGATTTCTTTTCTACTTTTCTCTCACTTCTCACTGTCTGAACAGGAAAGAGAGTGTTTACTTCTTTGAATCCCAAACAGGTTCAAAAGATTCAATCCTTGTTTTGTTTACTAATTTTCCTCTCTCATTTTTTCTTTTCATTTAATTCATTTTTATAAAATATAATATATGTGAAAATTGAATTTGAATAAATAAAATGATTACTTCTATTGTTACTTTTGTTAAGAGAATTTTCATTGATTGATTTATTTTAAAATTGTATTGATTTTATTTTTGTTTGAATCATTATTAGTATCGAGTTATTAGGGTTTGTATTCAAAATTTGTAGAAGAGGATCCAGATGCACTTACTCTATTTTAAAAGGCCTTAATTGATCCTACCCAAATAATTTGTTTTTGTTTTTTTTTTCATTTTTTGAAAAAATAGTAACGTATGATTGTGTAAGAACCTCTAAATTTATATAAGTGTTAGTAAAAGAGAATCCTCCTAAAAAACCATTTTTTTCTCTTTATACGATGTCATTCTTAGACCAACTAAGAAACAAAAGTCACGTATATCAAGTACCAAAATTATAATTGTAGTTTGAAACATGATTGTTGTTCTTTTGTACGAGTATAACATTCAGCATTTATGATATGTGTAAAGACTTTGGTGCTACCCATGACTGTAGAAGGTAAGTTAGTCTATTCTGGAAGAAAAAAAAATGAAAAATCTTTGTTGAAATATTTTTTAATTAAATAAATAAAATACAAAAAGATTAAAAAAGGGTTATTCTTGTCTATTTACAAAAAACTAATTGAAACTTTAACACGGTCACCCCTTTGGGAATAAAACTAAAACACAAGAATTTATATGAGAAAAAAAATAACCTCATGGTGCTACATGAGAAAAAGCTATACTGCAAGGGGTGTATATGGAGTTTTATGTGGAGTTTATTCTTTTTTTAATGATATATATGAGGTAATTCAAGAGGAGATGGTTTTCCCAGCAAGAAATAAATTTTTAAGTGCTTTTTAAATTAAAAGTGTGTATATTATTTCCATGTAATTTTATTTGGTAAATTTATTTATAAAATAAAATAGAGAAAAAAAAAGTCTTCCCATGTGTTTTAGAAAAAACAAAAAAGAGAGAAGGTAATGCTTTCTATATTGTATAAAAATAGAATATTTTGATTATTGATAGTATAAAGGTATTAGAAAACAAATTCATTGATAGTTACCTTTTGTGAGTAATCAAATAATAGATTGTTGAACTACCAATAGTTCAAATAGTTTTAAAGATTGGATAAATAATATGAGTTAGGATGGCATTGGTTTATTGTGCTATATAGTATTTACTTACACAAGTGTCATAGGATATATAACTATCAGACATGCGGATCTCGACTTTTTAATTTTGAGTGGAGCAAACTAATATTGTGAAATAATAAATCTTATTTTTTTTCACTAAAATATATTAAGTATATTAAAAAATTTTGAAAATTATATCAGAGCATTTGATTCATTGGTTGATACATAATCCTCTGCTTAAAGAGTAAAGTTCGAATCTCTCTTCTCTCAATTAAAAAAAAAAAAAATTAGATGTAGGAAAAACACTAACATAATATCAAAAGTTACAATTATAAGTAAAAAGGTTTTTGTTATCTTTATTGTCTCTAAATGGGTCAACTCTTATTATTTAATAATTAAAACTGATTCATCAAATGCGGTTGACTAGGTGTTATTTTCCCAAACTTTTCCGTGGAAGTTGAAGAATTATATCTTGCACATTAAAACTTTAAAAATCTCAGTTGAATAGTTAGAAACTTAAACATATCTCTCGGACTACAAATGAATTGACTAATAGATTTGGCAAAGACAATGTTCAACACTGCAAAATAATTGAACTTTTTTGATGAAATTTTTTCATGAAAAAGGTCCAATTTCCGTTGAACATTACAATTATTGGCAGAATTTTTTATGGAAATTTATCATAAAAAATGCTATAGTCAATAAAAAAAAATTTTTGGTAATGAAAATTTTTCATTGGTAATGGGCATACAATTATTGATGAATTTTTTTTTTGTAAAAAATAAAGGTGAAATCTACAAAAAAAAATCTATAATTCTGTTGATATTAATTTTAAAGAGTTTGTGAATTTGGACAAAATTTCATCAGCATTTCATTAAAAGATTACATCGATAATCTGTTGGCAATTCTTTGATAGTCTATCAAAAATCCGTCGATAATTTTTTGATATATAATTCATCAATCATATGTCGTTAATGTATTGATAATTTAAGAGAATTATAGTAAATTATCAAAAATTACAAATCAGTAAATATTGTTACCTTGAATTTTAAACTTTGGCATTTTGCATCATTATGTCAGTCATGAATATGAGTCAAAGCATGATCTGATCTTACTTGCATTTTGATCCCATTACGTAAAGTTAATAAAGATTTCTAGATTTTTTTTTTCAAAAAAGAAACAAAACACGTGAACTTTGTTGCTAATTAATTTGTGAAGGAAATGGCAATAATTAAATATATTATTTTAATTTATAATGGTATGGAAATGGCATAACATCATGATTCATTGAAATTAGGTAAAAAAATCATGATGACGTAGCCCAAATTAAATCATGAAAAGGATATTGGAACTAAAAGAAATCAATAATTTCTTTAAATAATTCCATTTTCCCGACATAAATGATTAAATTTAATGAATTAAATTTTTAATGTCTTGAGGTAATTATTTCCAAAATTTTCAAGGAAAAAATTTGGAAAAATATTCAATTAATCAATTTTAAAGCCTATGGGTAATCATTTCAAAATTTTCAGATAATCATTTTCAAATGATAGACGAAAAAAAAAATTCGAGTATCATCTCTAAAACCTTAAGAGCTTTTAAAGTTGCACAACGTCATTTAAAAAGGATGAGCTTTTCCCTTTTAATAATGTGAATACTTGATTTTTTTTATTTTTAAAAATAATTAATTTTTATTTTTAAAAATAATTATATAAAATACAAATATTTTGGAAGTGCAAATTTTGAAATATAAATAATTGGAAATTTGTAATATTAATCTGCAAATTATTCATACTATTAAAATTAAGAAGTTTTTTTTTAATAAGTCATTTATTATAATTAAAAATTTTATTTACAAATTGAATAATTCTTATTTATAATAAAAAAATTAAATCTCAATCCTCGTGTGATACTAATACATACATTATTATAAATATTATTTATATAATAATTAAAAATTAATTTTTCAAATGACAAATAAAAATTTGAAAATATAATGAGTAAAAATATATTTATTTTCATTAGTAGAAAAATTTTTCAAAACATTCTTTGTAGTGTTATATATATCATAGATTGTAACACAAAGACCAAATTTGGATTGTTTGGACACTAACATACCAAGATATTGTGTCAAACCCTGTTCTATAAAATAATTACGACATTTATATAGTCAATAGAATGTTTGCATATTTAAGAAGTTCGAAGAATCGTTAAAAGACGATATTGCTCATAATGGTACCATTAAGTCGATTAAGCCTCGAACTAGTTCAAATAGGAATTTTAAGGTGAAATTAAGAGTTTCACAATCTAGGGATGACTCAAAATGGTAATTCGGAGTTCAATGATCAATTTGGAGTCAAACCGAAATTTTACTATTTAGGGGCAAAATGATCATTTGCCACCTAGGGACAAAATGAGAATTTTTAGAAAAGATTTTTTGACCCAATTTGACTTATTGGAGTATGATTTGAGTATTGGAGTATGATTTGAGGTTTAGAAGTGAAAAATTTTAATTTCAGTATAATTTGGAGTATAGGGGCGAAATGGTAATTTTGTCACCCCGAGGGGCAAATCGATAAATTTTCACCCCCGACACTTGTCAAGACTAATGGATTTTATTCATCATGGAAATAGATAAACATAAGAAATGTGTGGTGGAGAATTAAAGAATTAAAAGTCAAATATTTAAAATTTGAACCAATAAGGAAATGCTATTTGTCATGCTTTATTATTTTATTGTTTCTTTATAAAAAGGCATAAAAATCAGCTCATTTCTCCCATAGTGGTCGGCCAAACCAGAAAAGAAGAGAAACCAAGGAAGAACAAATCCTAGGCGGGAAAAATTAAAGAGAAAGTGTTGGAATTCAAGGATTTGATCAAGCAAATGTAAAATTTCTTTGATTTTGCTAGTGATTCACCTTACCCATGCATTTTTCCTTAATTTCCATGGTTGAAAAGCATGCTTTCATGGTGAATTCATAGCTGGTCAAAATGGGTATGGAGAGAGAATGATCTTGGATTGGTTTGATTTTTAGGTATGTTAGTATTTTTAGGTGATTAATAATGTGTAGCATAAAAACAAGTGAAGAAAACCACCAAAGGTTTGGTGCCCATCAATAGCCGAATTCTCTAAGTGAATAATGAGCAAGAATGTGATGTTATTCTAGGTGATTTGATTAAGAAATAATAGTCTTTGGTGAATTGAGGGATTGAAAAAGAAATGGAGCAAGTTGGAGTGAAATTGGACGCATTGGCCAATTTATCTGATGAAAAATTGACTTAGGCCAATATCGGGTCTAGATGGCTACCCGTGCATTTTTCATTTCATATCACGCATATATATCGAGCCTGAAATAGCTTATGACTGTTAGACACAATTTAATTGAAATATGTGCCATGGATTATGGCTAGGTGGTGAGCCATTAGATACGGGTAAAGGATTGTATCCGGGAACTGAAAATAGGAGTATTTCTACTCCTAATACTGTGAGTGGACAATTTATCGTCTTAAATATCTAAAGTAATTATACTTGTTTGATGCTTTTATTGAATGGTGAGTTTACATTATAAAATATTATGTTTTCCAATTAAATTTTTTTTTTAATAAAAATGAGATTTATACTGGTTTTGAAATCAAATATTGTTTTGGGAAATTTGAGTATATGGAGATTGTGTTGAATTTATGATTTTATATGTTATTGAAATTGTCGCTTATGACACTATGTTAGCATGATGGCTAAATTTTTGGGGTTGGCATGAAATATATGAACAGTTTTGGATTGGTCTTGATAGATTGGATTACATTTTATTCGCCATATTATGCTACTGAAAATTTTATGGGTCTGGTGGTATATTAAACGATCACTGCAATGGTGAGGGTTTCTATAGACTGCCTATGAGAGGGGCACTGTGAAGCCCGACCTTATAAATACTTGTCATGACATACATGTGATGGATAGTATGTTTACATGCTAGGAGAGTCCCGAAAAATTTACAAAAAGTCGGTATTGCACCTAGAGGAACAACAAAGTTGATTTAAACCTCGAACTAGATCAAATAGAGAATTTAGGGTGAAATTTAAAATTTTACAGTCAAAGAATGACTTAAAATGGTGATTCAGAGTTCGATGATTAATTTGGAGTCAAACTGAAATTTTCAAAACCTAGGGGCAAAATGGTCATTTTGCCACCTGAGGTTAAGATGTGAGTGTTGGATGAAATTTTTGACTAAGATTGATCAAGATTGACTATTTAGAACACAATTTGATGTTGATAAGTGAAAAAAATTGTAATCTTGGTATTTTTGGAGCATAGGGGCAAAATGGTAATTTTGTCACTTTAGGGGCAAAATTGTAATTTTCCACCACCAGGACATTTGTCCAGCACATGGTCTTCCCTTATCCTCATTTTGACCTTTGACTAATCATGTGGTGGAGATAAAAGGTTTAAAATTTTTAAAGTTTTAAAAATGGATCAATAAAAAAATGACAAGTGTGAAGCTTAGGATATTTTATTATTTAACTTAAAAATCAGCATAAATCAGCCCATTATCCCTCCAAAAATTTGGTCAAGCAAGGAAGAGAGGGAAAGAAAGGAAGAACAAACCCTAGGTGAAGAATTTGAAGAGAAAAAATGTGGAAAATCAAGGAAAACAAGTGAAAAAGGTAAGATTTTTCAACTTAAGCTCGAAATCTATTTTCCTTAAGCATTTCTCCTTATTTTTCATGCTTAAATTACATGTTTTCATGATGAATTCATGGCTGAGCAAAATGGGTAAGGAGAGAGAAAGATGTTGAATTGATTTGATTTTGAGATATGTTAGTGTTTTTAGTTAGTTTAGCATATTTAGAAACAAAACAACAAGAAAAGAATTCATTTTCTCCCACAACCATCAATAGCCGAATTTACCATGTGTTGAGTGAGGATGAATTTGATTTTTATTCTAGGAGAATTGGTTAGAAAATGATGAATTATGGTGTGAAAAAGTAGTAGGAAAAATCACGGTGTTAATGCACCATTATTGGCCAAAAATTTTAAGAAGAAAAGTATAGACAGTTTTGCCAAATTTTAGGTTATTTGATTTGAGTTTGGTGAATTAAGATATTGGAAAAGAATTGGAACAATTTGGAGTAATTTGGGATTAAATCGGACGCGTTAGTAATTTAATCGAGTGATAGGACGAATTAGGCCAATACCGAATTTAGATAGTTATCAGTGCATTTTTGCATTCCATACCATGCATTAGTAGTCTAAATTAGTTTAATTTCAATTTAGTACCAATGTAGTAAGTTTCTCGATTTTGTACTGTGTCAAGGTGGTGAGTCCTCCAATAAAGGTAAAAAAATTACACCCGAAGACCAGTAGTCTGAGTATTTCGAGAATCTGCACTCTAGACATTGTGAGTAAACTTATTGTCATTTTAATTATCTAGGATGGTTTTTAGATGATTTCATGAATTCTATGGAAAAAGGAATTTAAAAAGGTAAATTTTCATGTTTTATGAATAAATATGTTTCAATGAAATTAATTTATAAATTGTTTTGAAATTAATAATGATGTTGAAAAATAGAGTACACGGAGACTGTTAATTGTTGGAATTCGATTGTTTAAATTGATTGGCTTATGATAAATCGAGCATGATTGGCTAGCTGGCAATTATATTGAAATACGAATTATTTGTTTACCTTGAAAGACTGTGAATAAAATAATTGTCATGTCATGCTATTGTAAATTTTATTGAATTGGTGGATTATATATTAATTAATCACTGCAATAGGGGGTTTCTGTGGACCAGCCTTTTAGAGGGGTAACTATCGATCGGAGAGGCGCGTAGGGTATCTCCTGGGGTAAAGTTTAAGGTTCACTTCACGCTAAACCACCACGTGAGGGTGAACTCAGCCAACGCCAAGGAACGGCTGTGATGTCCAACGAAAAATGTGTTTTATGTGAAATGTGAATTTTTAACAGCCTTGGCGATCTCGGTAGGATGCCTCGGCCAAGGTGTCCCCGAGGATGGATTTATGGCACAAGCCTAGTTTTTATGAGATTCATAAGCCTCTTTACGTATTTTGAATGAAATGTGTTCTAATGTTGTGACCCAATTTACGATGATTTATTTTATTGTCTCCATGTACTCAACTCTAGATGTTTATGATGATGTCTGTTTACTCACTAAGATTTTATAATCTCACCACCCTCCTTTCCATCCATTTCAAGCTCAGATTAGACTGTAGATAGCTGATCTCATCGAGGACTATTGTGAGATTTGCATTCTCTAAACCATAGGTTCACAGTCCTCTTTACTTTTAGTCATTCAGGGGTCCACTGGTTATTGTAAATTAAATATCATACTCTAGTTATGTGTACTACTGTATGTAGAAATTTATTTTGCTTTTACGCTGTAAAAAAATTATTTACGCAGTGTTTTAAAAATATTGTTTTATAAAAAAATCAAATATTTTACTTTATATTTCTTTTATTTTTTTATTATGTCCAATTAATCATAATTTCGTTTTAAATGAAGATTTTAGATTTTTAAACTCATTTTGATTATGAATTATATGTTCTGTACTTGTAATTACATTTTAGCCAGTTTCAAAATTTTTGAAAAAAATGACCAAAATACCTTTGTGAGACGAAAATTATTATTTTATTTGTTTTAAGTTGAAAACAGTTTAAAATCTTTTAAAACGTGGTAGTTGGCAACAATTACTCACAGGGGAAATGAGAAGCTGATATTAAAACCTTACGGGATTTCGGTTGATATTTGGGTAATGAGTGTCAATTGGGATATCGCGGTGGTTGTCACGGGCTCGAGGGGAGTACCGGGTCGTGACAAGCACGGTAACCCAATTATATACTTACCTCCGGAGGGAGATGTTGGATAAAGTATCTCTTGAGGTAAAATTTGAGTGCACCTCACGTTCAGGCCACCACGTGAGAGTGAGACTCAGCCAACGCCAAGGAACGGCTGTGTGTCAGATGCGAAAACGTGTTTATAGGTATGGGACATTTAACAACCTTGGCAGTCTCAGTGGGATACCTTGACGAAGGTACCTGCGAGAATGATTCTAGCAGGGACCAAATTTAAGAAACTCATAAGCCGGGAAAATTTTGATGAAAAAGAAATTGTTTGGTATAGATCGAAACGAATTTTGCGTTATGAACATTATTGGGAGATAACGTTTTTATATTGTCTCCATCTACTCAGCTTTAGATGCTTTTGATGGTAATTGTTTACTCACTGAGATTATGTAATCTCACCCCTCTTCCTATCCATTTTTCAGGCTCAGGATAGTTTGTTGATAGTTGATTAAGACGAGAATTAATCTCGGAGTTGTATCCTAGAAAGTAAAGGTTCGTAGCCCTACACCTTCTTGGTCAGTTAGGGGCCCACGTGTCACTGTAAAAAAAATTTTATACTTCAGTTATCTGATTTAAAGTATGTATGAACATATTTAGCTTTTACACCATGTTTTTGACGGGTTTCGATATTTAAAAAAAATGACGAAAATGCCCTTGTGAGTCAAAAAATAATATTTTATTATTTTGATTTGGAAACGACTTATGATTTCTTAAAATGTGAGATTTAATAACTGTCGCTCATCGGGGAGATGAGGAAGCTGATGCTAAGCCTTGTGGGATTTTGATCGGCATACAAGGTAATGAATGCTTATCGGGACGTCGCGACGGTTGTCACAAGCCCGATGAGAGTTCCGGGTCGTGACATATTGCATGTAGAGAGATGAAAACCTTTATAAATTCTTGGATACAAAATGACTAATAAACAATTAAACATGTTCATGATGTTAACATCATGCAAACAAATTATTAAATTATTTTTTGCCTCAATCAAATTATGATTATATAGGGAAATTAAAGAAGTCTTTAACAGACTCATATTCTTTGCCTTCGCGTGAAGGTCACACTCAGTCAAGACATTTCATTACAAGCACCACGGCCGATTACCTTAAGCCCAAATTACAACAAGAAGGACACTAGAGAAGCATAAAACATCATTAAAAAACATAATCACTAAATGACAGAACTGAACAAACAAAAAGTATTAGACATCCTCCATTCCCAAGCGGTCTGAAGCAACAAGCCAGAGACATAAAGCTGCCCTTTGGAAACCATTATTAGATAGACATATTATCTTGACGCTTGGTAACTGATCCCAACCATATAAAGCTTCTTTAAAAGTTTTGACGAGACAATTTGAATGTTAAACCTGACTTATCTAACTTTTCTTGTATAAGCTTCTTGAAACGCTCCACCATGGAAGGCGTGAGATAATTGCCCCAATTTCCTACTTCAGCTTTCCTAAAAAAGGTGTCGTGTGGAATTCCGAAGGTGTGCATGCCATTCTTGTTCACGTCCAATTCTTTCAAGTTCCCAAAGCTACACATTCTTGCTATTTCTTCTACAACTCGTTTCTCTTCCACTTCCGAGAAAGGAAAACCCAGGAATTTTCCCAATTTTTTTATGTGAAAATTAATGTTTTCCTTGAGATCTTCATATTGTAAAAACAATATTCGGTTGGGATTTTCTTGACTTGCCTTCCAATACCCTAGTACATGATCAAAAAATGGTCCAAAACCATGGATTCCTTGACAAAACTTCTCAAATGCTTCATTGAGGGATAAAGGCTCTACATTTTCGGGTCGAAGTTTGTCAGTAAAAAACCACAAAGAAATGAACATATCCATCGGATTTCTACATATGTAGACAATCTTAGAGTTGGAATCTTTAATGGAAGGTGACAAAGAAGCATAAGGTAAATGGGTTGAGAACATTCTTGGTTGATAAGGGCAGCTATTTTCGAGATCCGGACAAGGATTGTTCAAGTAAAGATCAAACTCAAAAGACTGGAATAAGTTGGTGAGGGCCTGAGCTGAGCAAGGGATTTTCTTCCCTTGCAAATTGATTGCGGTTCACAATAGAGAAAGTCAAGGCCTTAAGCCAGGTAGTGCCAGATTTTGGGATACTTTTAAGAAAAATATCAGAATCAAGTGCTTGGAAATGTTTCTGGAAAGAAATCATGGCTCTAAACACACAAGATGAACACCAAAATCCTTGGTAGAAATAAAGATGAGTTCCATACCAGCCTTTTTCTTTTGGGAGAGTTTGCACCAATTCTTGGAATTCATCATCATCCCATGGCTCCTCCTTGTCTTGGGGTACTATTGAAGCAATGTCTTCGGAGATAATTTCTGTTGCGTCCATAATAAAACTGGAGGAAGAGGTAGAAATGGAGAAGAATACATATACTCTCTTTATATAGACTAGGGTGGTGTCCGTAGCTACGCTAAAAAAAATATCACAGGAAATATTAATTATGTTATAGTGGATTTCAATTTGGTATATTTAAAAGAGTTTGTAAAGAAAGCAATATTATATTAGTCAACTGTATGAATGTTCGGTTTTTACTAATAGAGGAAAAAATAAACTGATATTAATTTAAAATAATTATTTATTCTGATTTCAATTACCGGAAACTTGCACCTACGTATATGATTATAAAACAGTAAAATATTAAGAAATGAGAGAGTATATAACATGTACTATTGACAGATTAAGATAAACAGTTGTACAATATAAAACAACCGTATAATATAAAGATCCTATCAATATAAAAAACTTACTAATTTCTAATAATATATCTTTTATATATAAAACGAATAGCTAAAGGTTGTCAAATCTAGTTGATTTATTTGTTCAATGATGACTATGTGCTATGTATATTGAGAAATGAGTAAACCTTCTTGACTTTTTTATTTTGTTCAATAAACTGGATATATATTTATTGAAATTTAAACATTCATGTATAAAAAGAGATGTCTAAATACTATAGATTCAGATTCATGCAGAATAAGAGGATATAAACAGAAAATAATATTAAATTATAATTAAAAAATAAAAA
>NC_030854.1:34087445-34093470 GCF_000208745.1 Theobroma cacao
AATTGAGAATGACAACCAATTGACCCAATTAGTTATCCTATTTAAAACAAAATTTATCCAAAAAAGACGATAATCCTATCAAAGATTATTAAATATATAATAAACTATTAAGAAATGAGAAAGTATATAACCTATATTATTAATAGATTAAAATAAACAGTTATAGAATATAAGGTAACAGTATAATGTAAAGATTCTATCAATATAAAATAGTCAATAATTTTTAGTATTATATGTTTTGACTTCAGAACACCTGCAACCTGCTAAACCCATTGTTATTAACCTTAAAATCTTAGGCTTAGTAATGCTTTGTCTCCTTGCCAGATGATAAAAAGTTCTTAATGTGATAATTAGATCTCCTTGCAGCTTATATACTTTTCCCTTGCAATTACCTATAACTGTTAGTTGAGTAAAGAGTTAATTGTTCTTTAATTATATGCCCTCCCACCTCCACCTTTAAAAAAGAGTTAATTGATTTATTTATTCAATAATGAATGTGTGTCATGTATATTGAGAAATGAGTAGACCTTTTTGACCTTTTTATTTTGTTCAATGAATTGGATGGATGTTTATTTGAATTTAAACATTCATGTACAAAAAATATGTTTATATACTATAGATTCAAGTTGATGTAGAATAAGAGAATATAGACAAAAAATAATATTAAATTGTAATTGATAAATATTAAATGAATCTATCTTATAAGCATTGAAAGTTAGAAATTATTGTTTTCAAATATTTTTTACTAAAAGAAATAAAAAAAACCCTTCAAATGGTAAAAACAATGTAGTTTTGACTTAAGGTGTAAAAAAAAAATTAATTTAATTAAGAATGACATATGTCAATCAATTGTCTCAATTAATTATCCTGCTTTTATATAATGAATTGAATGGATATTTATTGAAATTTAAACATTTATGTATAAAAGAGATATCTATATACTATAGATTCGGGTTCATGCAAAATAAGAGAATATAGATAAAAAATATTATTAAATTGTAATTGATAAATATTAAATGAATCTATCTTCTAATCATTAAAAATTAGAAATTATTGTTTTTAATTTTTTTATTAAAATAAATAAAAGTAAAAAAAAATGCCCTGCAAATGTCAAAAACAACTTATTTTTGACATAAGGTGTAAAAAAAATTAATTCAATAGAAAACGAAAGGTCAAAAAAATAAAAAAGAGTTCTAATTGAATGACACTTGTCATTCAATTGAAGACTCAATTGAAAGAAATTGAAACATTCTACTTTTATATATACTAGGATGGTGCCCGTAGCTACGCTCGCAAAAAATCACAAGAAATATTGATTATGTTATAATAGATTTCAATTTGGTACCTTTAAAAGAGTTTGTAGATAAAGCAATATTGTATTAGTCAACTGCATGAATGTCCATTTTTACTGATAAAGGAAAAAATAAACTGATATTAATTGAAAATAATTATTTGCTCTGGTTTCAATTACCAGAAACTTGCACCTACATATATGATTATAAAACAGTAAAATATTAAGAAATGAGAGAGTATATAAAATGTACTATTGGCAGATTAAGATAAATAGTTGTACAATATAAGACAACCGTAAAATATAAAGATCCTATCAATATAAAATACTTACTAATTTCTAATAATATATCTTTTATATATAAAATGAATGGCTAAAGGTTGTCAAATTTAGTGAATTTATTTGTTCAATGATGGCTATGTGCTATATATATTAAGAAATGAATAAACCTTCTTGACTTTTTTATTTTATTTAATGAATTGGACAAATATTTATTAGAATTTAAACAGTCATGTATAAAAAAGATGTCTAAATATTATGGATTCAGGTTCACATAGAATAAGAGGATATAAACAGAAAATAATATTAAATTACAATTGATAAATATTAAATGAATCTATATTCTAAACATTAAAAATTAAAAATTATTGTTTTTAAGTATTTTTTACTGAAATAAATAAAAATAAAAAAACCCTTCAAATGTATAAAAACAACGCAGCTTTGACATAAGATGTAAAAAAAATTAATTCAATTGAGAATGACAACCAATTGACCCAATTAGTTATCCTATTTAAAACAAAATTTATCCAAAAAAGACGATAATTCTATAAAAGATTATTAGATGTATAATAAACTATTAAGAAATGAGAAAGTATAAAACCTATACTATTAACAAATTAAAATAAATAGTTGTAGAATATAAGGCAACATTATAATGTAAAGATACTATCAATATAAAGTAGTTAGTAATTTCTAGTATTATATGTCTTTTATATATAAAATGAATGGCTAAAGGTTATCAAATTCAATTGATTTATTTATTCAATGATGACTGTGTGTCATGTATATTGAGAAATGAGTAGGCCCTTTTGACTATTTTATTTTGTTTAATGAATTATATGGATATTTATTAAAACTTAAACATTCATGTACAAAAGAGATGTCTATATACTATGGATTTAGGTTGATGCAGATCAAGAGAATAAAAATAAAAAATAATATTAAATTGAAATTGATAAATATTAAATGAATCTATCTTATAAGCATTACAAATTAGAAATTATTGTTTTCAAATATTTTTTACTAAAATAAATAAAAGTAAAAAAGAAAAAAAACCCTTCAAATATAAAAAATAATGTAGTTTTGACATAAGATGTAAAAAAATTAATTTAATTAAGAATGACAAATGTCAATCAATTGACCCAATCAATTATCCTACCTTTATATAATGAATTGGATGGATATTTATTGAAATTTAAACATTTATGTATAAAAGAGATATCTATATACTATAGATTCAGGTTCATGCAGAATAAGAAAATATAGATAAAAAATAATATTAAATTGTAATTGATAAATATTAAATGAATCTATCTTCTAAGTATTAAAAGTTAGAAATTATTGTTTTTAAGTATTTTTTATTAATATTAATAAAAGTAAAAAAAAAACCTTTCAAATGTCAAAAACAACTTATTTTTAACATAAGGTGTAAAAAAAATTAATTCAATAGAAAACGAAAGGTCAAAAAAATAAAAAAAAAGTTCTATTTGAATGACACTTGTTATTTAATAATACTCAATTGAAAAAAAATTAAAAGAAATTGAAACATCCTACTTTTATATATATTATGATGGTACCCGTAGCTATACTATGAAAAAGATCACAGGAAATATTGATTATGTTAGAGTTGATTTCAATTTGGTACCTTTAAAAGAGTTTGTAGAAAAAGCAATATTGTATTAGTCAACTATATGAATGTCTGATTTTTACTGATAGAAGAAAAAATAAACTGGTGTTAATTGAAAATAATTATTTACTCTGGTTTCAATTACCGGAAACTTGCACCTACATATATGATTATAAAATAGTAGAATATTAAGAAATGAGAGAGTATATAACATGTACTATTGGCAGATTAAGATAAACAATTGTACAATATAAAGCAACTGTATAATATAAAGATCCTATCAATATAAAGTAGTTACTAATTTATAATAATATATCTTTTATATATAAAATTAATGACTAAAGATTGTCAAATTTAATTGATTTATTTGTTCAATGATGACTATGTGCTATGTATATTAAGAAATGAATAAACCTTCTTGACTTTTTTATTTTGTTCAATAAATTGGATGAATATTTATTAGAATTTAAACATTCATGTATAAAAGAGCTATCTAAATTATATAGATTTAGGTTCATGCAGAATAAGAGGATATAAACAAAAAATAAAATTAAATTGCAATTGATAAATATTAAATGAATCTATATTCTAAGTATTAAAAATTAAAAATTATTGTTTTCAAGTATTTTTTTATTGAAATAAATAAAAATAAAAAACCCCTTCAAATGTAAAAAAAAACAACGCAACTTTGACATAAGGTGTAAAAAAAATTAATTCAATTGAGAATGACAACCAATTGACCCAATTGGTTATCCTATTTAAAACAAAATTTATCCAAAAAAGACGATAATCCTATAAAAGATTATTAGATGTATAATAAACTATTAAGAAATGAGAAAGTATATAACCTATACTATTAACAGATTAAAATAAATAGTTGTAGAATATAAGGCAACAGTATAATGTAAAGATCTTATCAATATAAAATAGTTAGTAATTTCTAGTATTATATGTTTTTTATATATAAAATGAATGGCTAAAAGTTATCAAATTCAATTGATTTATTTATTTAATGATAACTGTGTGCCATGTATATTGAGAAATGAGTAGACCTTTTTGACTTTTTTATTTTGTTCAATGAATTAGATGGATGCTTATTAGAATTTAAACATTCATGTACAAAAAAGATGTTTATATACTATAGATTCAGATTGATGCAAAATAAGAGAATATAGATGAAAAATAATATTAAACTGTAATTGATAAATATTAAATGAATCAATCTTATAAGTATTAAAAGTTAGAAATTATTGTTTTCATATATTTTTTACTAAAATAAATAAAAGAAAAAAAGAAAAAAAAACCCTTCAAATGTCAAAAGCAATGTAATTTTGACATATGGTGTAAAAAAAATTAATTTAATTAAGAATGGCAAATGTCAATTAATTGACCCAATCAATTATCCTACTTTTATATAATGAATTAGATGGACATTTATTGAAATTTAAACATTTAAGTATAAAAGAGATATCTATATACTATAGATTCAGGTTCCTGAAGAATAAGAGAATATAAACAAAAAATAATATTAAATTGTAATTGATAAATATTAAATGAATCTATTTTCTAAGCATTAAAAGTTAGAAATTATTGTTTTTAAGTATTTTTTATTAAAATAAATAAAGTAAAAAAATAAAAAAAAACCCTTCAAATGTCAACAACAACTTATTTTGGATGTAAGGTGTAAAAAAAATTAATTAAATAGGAAACTAAAGGTCAAAAAAATAAAAAAAAGTTCTAATTGAATGACACTTGTTATTTAATTGAAGACTCAATTGAAAAAAATTGAAAGAAATTGAAACATCTTACTTTTATACTTTTACAAGCTCTAATTGAATGACACTTGTCATTCAATTAGAGACTCAATTGAAGGAAATTGAAACATCCTACTTTTATATAGACTAGGACGGTGTCCGTAGCAACGCTATGAAAAAGATCATAGAAAATATTAATTATTTTAGAGTGGATTTTAATTTAGTACCTTTAAAAGAGTTTGTAGAGAAAGTAATATTGTATTAATCAATTGCATGAATGTCCAGTTTTCACTGATAGAAAAAAAAATAAACTAATATTAATTGAAAATAATTATTTACTCTGATTTCAATTACCGAAAATTTGTACTTACATATATGATTATTAAACAGTAAAATATTAAGAAATGAGACAGTATATAACATGTACTATTGGCAGATTAAGATAAACAGATGTACAATATAAGGTAACCGTATAATATAAAGATCCTATCAGCATAAAATAGTTACTAATTTCTAATAATATATCTTTTATATATAAAATGAATGGTTAAAGTGTCACAACCCGAAACTCCCATCGAGCCCGTGACAACCGCCGCGACGTCCCGATAAACACTCATTATCCCGAATGCCGATCGAAACCCCGCAAGGTTTAGCATTAGCTTTTGCATCTCCCCAGTGAGCGGCAGTTATTAAATCTCACATTTCAAAAAAATCATAAGTCATTTCCAAATCAAAAAAATAAAATATTACCTTCTGGCTCATAGCGGCATTTTCGTCATTTTTCTTCGAAAATGTCGAAACTCGCCAAAAACATGGTGTAAAAGCTAAATATATTCATACATACTTTAAATCAAATAACTGAAGAATAAAATTACTTTTACAGTGACACGTGGGCCCCCAACTAACCAAGAAGGTGTAGAGCT
Organism: Theobroma cacao; assembly: GCF_000208745.1. Lineage (NCBI taxonomy): Eukaryota > Viridiplantae > Streptophyta > Magnoliopsida > Malvales > Malvaceae > Theobroma > Theobroma cacao. The sequence continues at coordinate 34,093,320 of NC_030854.1, forward strand.
ACGAACCCTTACCTCCTATGATGCAACTCCGAGATTAATTCTCGTCTTAATCAACTATCAACAAACTGTCCTGAGCCTAAAAAATGGATAAAAAGATGGGTGAGATTAAATAATCCCAGTGAGTAAACAATTACCATCAAAAGCATCTAAA
>NC_030854.1:34098885-34131224 GCF_000208745.1 Theobroma cacao
TCGAACTCCTAATTACCATTTTGAGTCATCCCTGAACTGTGAAACTCTTAATTTCACCTTAAAATTCCTATTTGAACTAGTTCGAGGCTTAATCGACTTAATGGTATCATTAAGGGCAATATCGTCTTTTAACGATTTCTCGAACTTCCTAAATATACAAACATTCTATCGAGCATGTGAATGACATTATAATTATTTTACAAAGCAGGGTTTGACAGATGAAATTCAATTATTTATATGAGTTGAGATGAATTGTTTTAATTGTCTCCTATTACTCGATTTTAGATTATTTTGATGATGTCTGTCTACTTATTGGGATTTTATAATCTCACCCCTTCTTTCTATACATTTTTCAGGCTCAGAATAGGCAGTAGATTGTCAATTGCATCGAGAAGTAAATTTCGGAGTTGCATCCTAGAAAGCAAGGTTATAGACTTAAACCTTCTCAGTTATTTAGGGGATCACGTGTCATTGTAATTTAAATTGCATACTCCAGTTTTCTATATTACAGTATGTATAAATTTATTTTGTTTTTATGTGCAGAAAATTAATTTTTGATGTTTCAAATATATATATATATATATTATTTTACATTAAAATAGATTATTTTAATTAATATTTTTATTTTATTTTATTATTCAAAAAAAAAAAAGAAAGAAAGCGAGAGGAATGGAAAAATTGGTACAAAAACCTTGCGAGGTCTCGAAAGGCATTCAAGGGAAGAATGTCTGTCGAGACTTCGCGGCGGTTGTCACTGGCTCGATGGGAGTTCCGGGTCGTGACAATTATTATAATATATATATGTAATTCACGTACAATAATTTTACTTGTACCTTATTTTTAATGTCATGTTTTAAATTAACTATCAATTTAATGAAGAGACAAATATTTAAGTTTCGAGGTAAACTATAAACTTAAACAAGAAATAAAGTCTAGGTACTTGTATAATGATAACGATCACAAGTCACCTTACTTATAAGAGATAGTCATCTCAAACTCAAGTCCTCAAAAGTTATTTTGTTATATATAGAAATTAAATGAACATTGAGTTACATAATAGATCTTGGTTTTTTATTATTATTTTGTAAATATTTTTTTTACAAAAGTTTAAACATAGACCTTGATCAATAGACCTTGAAGTTAAAATTTTATGAAATTATTGAAAAACTTGATTCAATTGATAAGATTATTTGTTACCTAAGTGACAAATTTAAGTGAAAAGTTGAAAATTCATTGAAAAAAGGTATTTTTGCTGAAAATCTGTTGAAAAATGATAAAAAAATCATGGGAAAAGGATAAAAAATTCGTCAAAAAAACACTACAAAAAAACAGCCTATTTCCAATGAAATTTTTTGTTGGAAATGTCTATTTCCAATGGATTTTCAACGAAAAAATCCATTGAAAACTCTGTCAATAAAAGCCTCGTCTGTAATACTTTTCGTTGGAAATCCGTTGAAAATTTCCAACGAAAAATTCCATTGGAAAAATTGGCTTTTTGATGGTTATCCCATTGCAATTCCATTCGATATTTCTAATGGATTTTCGTTGGAAAACACTGCAGTGAGAAATGCCGTTGGAAATTTCCAACGAAATTTCCATTGGAAAAGACACTTCATACTGAAAATTCCGTTGGAAACGATTTTCCAACGGAATTTTGTTGGAAATTTCCAAAAGAATTTTTCGTCAAAATATTCTTTCCATTCCGTTGGAAAAAATTTCATTGGAAATTATTTTCCAACGGAAAATTCAGTTGAAAAGTTTTTCGTTGGAAGTGGATTTCCAACGGAAAAATAATTAAATTTTCAATGAAAAATTTCGTTAGAAATTTAATTGTATATCTTTTACTATTGCTTTTTCAACAAAAATTACCAATTTTCATTTCAATAATATATTATCAATTCACATCCGCATTGGGCTTTCAAAATATATAAAAGAAACACACATTAAAATTCGAAATTCAAAGTCGAAATCATATAATTAAAAATTACCCTAAACACACAATGTCTAAAAAAGTTAAATACATATGAAAATAAAGCTAAATGTGTTATTAAACAGCTATACTAAAAAGTATCCAAGTGTAGCAGTGAAAAATAGACATCATATCATGAAATGTTGTGTTCTTATTTGTCCAGATTTTAGCTTGAAGGTCTCGCATCTCTTTGTTTTGAACGTGCATTACTCATGATCATGGTTTCCATATGTGCCATAAATTCAGTCATACTTTTCACCATTGCATTTTTCATTTCTTCACGTATTTCCCCACATATTTCCTCACGTATCTTACCCAAGTTTTCTGAAAGATTTTTCCCTTTTTCTTCCAATGCAATTTAGGGACTGTTAACGTTTAACTTGATAGGGTCACACGTAGACTCAGATGTTGCTACATTGTTGTGTGTTCCAGTAAGTAAAACTGTAGCAAGCACCCGAGTACCAAACCCATACACATGAGTGTGTGTAGTCTCCATCCCTCCAATTGCTTCAGTCCAAGCATGCCGATCGAATTCTAGCTGAGAAGATGAATCCTCACTATACTTCTGTGATAGTACAGAATTATACATTTCCTACACACAAAAATAAATAAGATTATTATTCAACTAGATAATCAATTTTAAAGTAAAAATTAATCAATTTTGTAGTACACTCATAGACTTGGACTTGTTATCTATAAAATCACTATGACCACCTAAATGGTTATAAGTGCAGTTGAACACTTCTAAAAAGCTAACGTCTCGTTTTAACTCAATTGCTTGTATTTATTTACAACTATATATACTCAATCATAATCTATATATAAATAACATGTAAGGAAAAACCAAAGTAAAACTACTAAACATACAATTTAAATTTAGTTTGAAAGAAAATTATACATATAAATGCGAAGTAAGATTAATTCATACCATCCTTTTTGCATGAACCACAAATGGAACTGAACCATCAGTATGCTTTAAAATGCTTCCTTCTTTTGGCATTAAACGATTTTGCCTTACTTTTCTAGATTTGTTTTGCCATTCTTCTGTACCCTATACCGTATCGATAAATAATTTTTTTTAATAATTCTATTTTCTCAACATAAATGATTAAATTTAATGAATTAATTAAAAAGTATAAAAAGGTTTAGTGATTTGAAATCTCTTCCAACGGGAGGTAGTGTCACAAGTAGAAAAAGGAGAATTTTATTTTAAAGTAATCAAGCATGTGCTTCCCAATTGTTGGTCTTCGGCATAACATTCTTTCTTTTGAAAAAGAAAAGTTGCAAAACAGTATATTTTTATCTTAACACTGTTACTGATGCCAGCTGTAATCAGCATATCCTCGTAGATCTCAAAAATGGGTTAGTTAAGTTTTGTTTTGGTTTTGGTGGTAAAAAAAAAAAACTAAAGAAAATGAAAGCCCATGACAATGAATATTAAAAGAAATAAGCATAAAGTTAGAATGTAACAAGAAAACAAAAAAAAAATATTATTGACTTAGTAGCAGACAAATAGTATGAACAGTAAACTCTAGATCTTAGATTTTAGGATCGGAGAAAACAATAGTTAACCTCGAAAAAGATTATGAGAGCCAAAGAAAGATCTCCACGTAACCAAATAATGTTTTTTATTTGTAAAAAAAGTAGAGACACTTCTAAATAACTAGATTCTCAAATCTTTCCATAATTTTTTCTTTTTTATGTGATCATTTTCAAATTTTTTAAGTACAAATTTCAAATCTTTCAAGTATAATTTTCAAAACTTTCAAATAATCATTTTGAAAGTCTTCAGGTAATTATTTTTAAAATTTTCAAGAAACAATTTTGGAAAATCTTTAATTAATTGATTTTAAAGTCTATGGGTAATCATTTCAAAATTTTCAGATAATCATTTTCAAAACATTAAGGTGTGTTAGAAGAAAACAAATCATTTCAGATAATCGATTTAGCATGTTTGGTTGAGGGAATGACTCCCCCTTTATTCTCAAAGAATTTTGATTCTTTTATTTGGTTAAGAAATAGTCCAAGGAATAGCCATTCTTATAGAATAGTTATTCTCCAAAATCCTCCAAACTTAAGAAATAGCTAATACCACCCTCCCTCAAGGTATTAGCTATTCCATGATTGAGGAATAAATTCAAAAATTATAAAAATCAAAATACCCCTTACAAATTTCAAAAATTATAACTCTATTTGTATAAAATATTATTTTTCTCTCTCTCCTCATTCTTTCGATTAATTCCAAATTTTAATTAAATATTAATATTTTAAAATATTAAAATTAAATTATAATAAAATATTCATATTTAAATTATCAATTATTAATAAAATAAATTATAAATTAGTCCTATTTAAAAACAAAATAAATTAAAAATAAATAGGCATGATATCATTTAAATTATGTTAAAAATATTAATAATTAAATCATCAATTATTAGTATTTTAAATAACTTACCAATTATTAATATTTAAAAAATAAAATAAAATAAAAATTAATCATAATAATATTTAAATTAAATAAAATATTAATATTTAAANAAAATATTAATGATTAAATCATAAATAAAATATTAATATTTAAATGATCTATTATTAATATTTTAAATAAATAATCAATTATTAATATTTAAAATAAAATAAGCTAAAATTATGGTCATAATAATATTAAATTAAATAAATTATTAATATTTTAAATATTAATGATTAAATTATAAATAAAATATTAATATTTAAATTATATATTATTAATATTTAAAAATAAAATAGTTGATGGTAATAATATTTAAATTAAATAAAGTATTAATATTTTTAAAATATTAAGGATTAAATTATAAATAAAATATTAATATTTAAATTATCAATTATTAATATTTTAAAAATAAAATAAAATTAATCATAATAATATTTAAATTAAATAAAATATTAATAATTGAATTATAAATAAAATATTAATATTTTAATTAAATTCTAGATTGTTAATAATTAGAAAATCTAATAAAAATAAATAGTCATATAAATAATAAAAGGTGTTTTTGTCTTTTTATTTTCTATTTTTTTCTTATTCCAAAATTATTATTACCAACCAAACACTACAATAAGTTATAATAATTATTTATATCCTATTTCATTTGTCGTACCAAATAAAATAATAATTATTCTATTCTATTCCCATATAATAACTATTCTATTCTATTCATGTTTATTTCGCTAACCAAACGTAACCTAAGGGCTTTTAAAGTTGCACAACCTCATTTGAAAAGCATGAGCTTTTCCCTTTTAATAATGTGAATACTTGATTTTTTTATTTTTAAAAATGATTATATAAAACATAAAAATTTGGAAGTGCAAATTTTGAAATATAAATAATTGGAAATTTGTAATATTAATCTGCAAATTATTCATACTATTAAAATTAAATTTTTTTTTTAATGAAAGTCATTTATTATAATTAAAATTTTTATTTACAAATTAAATAATTCTTATTTACAATAAAAATTAAATCTCAATCCTTGTGTGATACTAATACATACATTATTATAAATATTATTTATATAATAATTAACAAATTAATTTTTTTTAAATGACAAATAAAAATTTAAAAATATAATGAGTAAAAATATATTTATTTTCATTAATAGAAAAAATTTTCAAAACATTCTTAGTAGTGTTATATATATTATAGATTGTAACACAAAGACCAAATTTGGATTGTTTGGACACTAATACCAAGATATCATTACAAGACATTTCGTTACAAGCACCACGACAAATTACCTTAATCCCAAATTACAACAAGGAGGACACTAGAGAAGCCTAAAACATCATTAAAAAACATAATCACTAAATGACAGAACTGAACAAACAAAAAGTATTAGGCATCCTCCATTCCCAAACGATCTGAAGCAACAAGCCAGAGAAATAAAGCTGCCCTTTGGGAACCATTATTAGACATATTATCTTGACGCTTGGTAACTGATCCCAACCATATACCTGACTCCAGAAATAAACACTAGCTAGTACCACAAGAAACCTCATACGTATGCAAGAAAGTCATCATGTAATGAAAAGAGCAGCTAATATGGCAGCCAATCACGATCTCTCCACCAAACAGAACATTTCAACTCTATCAACTCCGAGTTTTGCAAGAGAGTCGATCACCTTGTTCACTTCACCAAGTGTGCGGGCAAACACCACCTCTGTAATACTTTTGCAAAGTCGATCAACTTCATTAAAAATATTCCATTTGCCTCAACAAGTACAACATCAAGATTATAGATTCAGCCATCGAATATCCAACAAGCCAGAGACAATCATTTGAATTAGGCAAAAGCTTCTTTAAAAGTTTTGACGAGACAATTTGAATGTTAAACCTGACTTATCTAACTTTTCTTGTATAAGCTTCTTGAAACACTCCACCATGGAAGGCGTGAGATAATTGCACCAATTTCCTACTTCAGCTTTCCTAAAAAAGGTGTTGTGTGCAATTCCGAAGGTGTGCATGCCATTCTTGTTCACGTCCAATTCTTTCAAGTTCCCAAAGCTACACATTCTTGCTATTTCTTCTACAACTCCTTGTTCCTCTTCCACTTCTGAGAAAGGAAAACCCAGGAATTTTCCCAATTTTTTTATGTGAAAATTAATGTTTTCCTTGAGATCTTCATATTGTAAAAACAATATTCGGTTGGGATTTTCTTGACTTGCCTTCCAATACCCTAGTACATGATCAAAAAATGGTCCAAAATCATGCATTCCTTGACAAAACTTCTCAAATGCTTCATCTAGTGATAAAGGCTCTACGTTATCGGGTCGAAGTTTGTCAGTAAAAAACCACAAAGAAATGAACATATCCATCGGATTTCTACATATGTAGACAATCTTAGAGTTGGAATCTTTAATGGAAGGTGGCAAAAAAGCATAAGGTAAATGGGTTGAGAACATTCTTGGTTGATAAGGGCAGCTATTTTCGAGATCCGGGCAAGGATTGTTCAAGTAAAGATCATACTCAAAGACTGGAACAAGTTGGTGAGGGTTTGAGCTGAGCAAGGGATTTTCTTCCCTTGCAAATTGATTGCGGTTCACAATTGAGAAAGTCAAGGCCTTAAGCCAAGTAGTGCCAGATTTTGGGATACTTGTAAGAAAAATATCAGAATCAAGTGCTTGGAAATGTTTCTGGAAACAAATCATAGCTCTAAACACACGAGATGCACACCAAAATCCTTGGTAGAAATAAAGATGAGTTCCATACCAGTTTTTTTCTTTTGGGAGAGTTTGCACCAATTCTTGGAATTCATCATCATCCCATGGCTCCTCCTTATCTTGGGATACTATTGAAACAATGTCTTTGGAGATCATTTCTGTTGTGTCCATAATAAAACCAGCAGTCAGGAGGAATGGATAGAAATGGAGAAGAATATGTTAGTCAGTCCCTTAAATCTTAGTTGGTATTTATAAGGAATAACTTTTTGGAATCATTTTAATATGGTTTAATTCATACATACATATTGTAAAAATTAAAAAATAAGTGACGATATGTATATATTTTCCCAAAAAAAGAAAGAAAAGGCCATGTGATTTGTTATCTTGTTAATGGGTATATGTTCTACTATATGTATTTTTTTTTTTTTCACATTGTAACCTATTATTATAAGATATATATTATATATAATTCATGTAAAAAAATTTTGCTATAGGGCCCCTAAGCCATTATGAATGAGGCATAAAATTATTGTAGGATTCTGTTGGTCGACAAAAGAAAATTATTTTTGATCAACATATTTTCTTTTTAAACGAGCTAGCTGATAAGAAAAAGACCAGTTAATGCACACTATAGACTAGAGAGCCAACACCTTATGGCCTACAAATTAAAATTTCCCTTTAGTTGATATTTTAGTTTTGGCATAATTCTTACTCAACATAATATGTCATGTCATGTCATCATCAATTATGATATGTCAATAAGTCATATCATTATCAATTATGATATTTTAGTATTCCACATAACGTCACGTAATATAGAATAATAAATAACATTTTGACTAAGTCAATCATTAGTATTACATGTCAAATAATATCTTGAAATTATAAATATTTCTTTTTGGATTTATTTTCTAGATATATTACTTGATTATTTGATTTTTGTATTTAACTTTATGTGGTTTCTGGATGCTTATATTTAGTTTTCATCAATATATAGAAAATTGTGATATTATTAATTGTTGAACCTGATAATTTGCTATGTATAATCATATTTTACTTAATTCTAATATATTAATTTATGCTAATGAGTAGTAATTTTTAATAAGTTTTTATAATTGTAGATAAATAAGCCACAGAAATGAATGATGAAATTAGGGGTAAAATGACAAGAAAACAAAAATTTTGATGATTTTCACAATAGGGGTAAAATGGTCATTTTTCACCTCGGATTAGAATTTTTAAGTTTTCATGAACTGGAGCATTTCTAGACCATTATGGACCTTGTCCCAATGTCAAAGGAGTAAAAAGATTGTATAAAAGATTAGAGGAGAATAAGCTAATTTGTGGAAGGGTATTTTGGTAATTTAAGTGGAGTGGATAAGCATGAGCTATAAATATCTCTTCCTTCCAACAGCTTCTTCTTCTTCTTCTCTTCCCATCTCACATTGCTTCCATCCTCCATGGAAGCTTGACATGGAGCTTGCATAATTTTCTCTCTCTAGCTCTAGTTTTCATACATTTGTGCCCTTTTGACTAGAACCCTTGTATTCTTTCACTCTCTCACTTTAAAACCCTTGAAAAATTTTACTTCCATACTTTCTCTCACTAACTAAGTGTTTAGAGAGAGAAAGAGAAAGAAATCACTATAATAAGCTTAGGAATTATTGGAAAGAATTTCAAAGTTACAAAGCTATCAAGGTGAGTAGTAAATTAGAATTGAGTTTTAAGTGTTGATAATGTTTAGTGATTGATTTGTGAGTTTATTGTTGAGATTGTGTATTGACTCTAATGTGATTAAGTAGTGAACATAGATAGCCATTTAAAATGGTAATTGAAAGCTAGTTAAGAGACAGCTTTTAGGATTTATAGTGTGTGAATTAACATAATATTGATGCTAATGTGATTCTAGGTTCTAACGAAGTCCTATTACCCCAATTGGATCATTAGGGGAATTAGAGTCAACTAAAGGCTCAACAATATGCCGATGAGTGAACTGCATTTCAAATTCATTTTGGGAAATGTGATTGTTTGTACAAAGCGTTTGAATGATTTAATACAACTTTTCTTAAAAATGAGTGCTTTGGGAACAAGCTTTTGAGAAATGGGTTATGTTGTGATATGTGGCTGTTATGGATTCGTATACTGCTACAATATGTTGAAATATGTATATACGTACGAATATATTATTGTGTAATTATATGTACTCGACTATGTGCGAGTAGAGAGTGCGCATAAGTCGATGATGATCTGGTTATGTGTGAGTAAGGAGTGCGCATAAATCGATGATGACCCAGCCATGTGCGAGTAGGGAGTGCGCATGAGCTGGTGATGATGGGATGGTGTGCATTATGATTATGGGTATATATATATACATACGTAAACATGTGTGCTATAAGAAATTTATGAGCAATGGTATATGGTTGTAATGTATGTGAAATTTGGTATGTTAAACTTTGGGAAGTTGTTATGTGTTTCTTATTGGTTTTGGACATTTCAGCAGGGTGGTTTTCTTTGGGAGGAAGGGAAATTGTTCATTGGTGCCCTGTTTCTCGCTGCAGCGAGAAACTCTCTAGTTTTTGGAGGGTGGCTGGTTGGAATATTGCTGCAGCGAGAAAGTTTTTGTTTTAGGGCAGAAATTTTGCTGCAGCGAAAAACTTTCTGTTTTGTCTTACATCTTGATCAATTGTTGCCTTATTTTTCACTTCTTTGATACCATAGTTGAGCATGGACTTCTAACATTAAGGAATATATGAATTAAGTTTAAAATGAAGAGGTTTGGTGAGAAACCCTCGGCTAGTTAAGAAACCCTTGGCTAGACGATAATTTAGGTCAAGTGTCACTGTAGCAGAAAGGCATTTTCGCGAGAATGCCTTTTCGTTGCAGCGAGGACCCATCGTTTATTTGACTTGATTCACATAGATGCTATTAAAGCTTTCACTATCCAAAACCTTTGTTGAGCATGGACTCTTTTCAATAAGTGATTTTTCTCATATGGGGTTTACATGAGGGGTTTAATAAGAACTCAAATAAATTGCATTGTTTTGAAAAATGAATGCATGATGATTTCGTTAAACATTCCTTATGGTATGTGTCGTAACGTGCGAGTTCGGGAACCCGACCGCCAGAAGAAGGTGAAAACTCTAAAAAAAACTAGGAGTCGCCACCAATCTTTTTTTACTATGTGCGATTGGCCACCTATTGACTCGATTCTAATCGATGAAGCCTTAAATTAATTTTAAGCCCACCGAAAAGAACCTTAAACTAGTCTACGTTTTTCTAGATCTAAGTTCGGGAGTACGATTACGCTCGGGGAAGGATTAGCACCCCCGGGACGCCTATTCCATGAATGGTACCATTTTTAGATTATCCTATTAGGCTTTAATTTTTAATTTCACTATATTTCCTTAGTTATTATTCTCTTATTTTATCTCCTATTTAACCTAAAATGGAATGCAAATGTGAGGCAAGATGAAATGCATGGCGTGAGATAAAAAATGTCGGACAAACAACCTTTTATCGAGGACGTTCTCCCGAATCCGCCCATCATACTGGTGGGACCCGGGGTATTCTCTCACCTAGGGAATTATCCGAGAAATTCACCTTCGTAAATTCAACGAATAAATTCCATCATCGGGGTTATCGTACGTTTTTATTTAAAAATAATATTTTCGTGCATAATGAACCTAATACGAGCGAAAGCCTTTTATTAAAGATGTTTCTCAAGCCCTCCCTTCATATTGGTGGGACTCGAGAACATCTTTTCACCTAGGAAACTTTTCGAAAAATACCCGCCTTCGCAAGATCCTCGGAAGATCCCATCATTGGGGCTTAACTCGTAAACAAAAATACTTATATGCAATGATGTGTATGATGCAATATGCAAATGCTATACTCCTGAAATTAACTATTTTTATCATTATATTTTTTTATTATCATTATATGTTTTGTTTTATTTTTTGTATCCTTTTTATTCTAAGTTTCTCTTATATTTTCTTTGCTATTTCTTATGAATCTTCCTTCTCCATATTTCCTTTTTGTAATTTGGTACCTTATAAATTATTCATGATTCTATGTTATCCTAGTGAACAAAAATTTATTTATTTTATTTTTTACTATTTTACCATCTTATATTTTTTATTAGTATTATTATTTTTTCTAATCAATCTTTTGTTCAAACCTAATGCCTAAAATCTTATTTTATATATCTATATTTAATTCCATTTTTTTCTTTCTACTTTCTATTTTATTTCTTTTACATAATATTTTATTAATTTATAATTTATACCATTAGATATTTAATGTTTAATTTTTAAATTATTTATTGTTTTGGATTTTCCTTATTAATAGTTTTTATTATTTGTCTATTTATTTAATGTCATGGATGTTAACATTTCACAAATTNATAATATTTTATTAATCTATAATTTATACCATTAGATATTTAATGTTTAATTTTTAAATTATTTATTGTTTTGGATTTTCCTTATTAATAGTTTTTATTATTTGTCTATTTATTTAATGTCATGGATGTTAACATTTCACAAATTTATTATATATATATTTGAACTATCATTATTATTTTTATTTTTATCTATTATTATTTATTTATTATTTTTTTAAAATGATTTTTGTATAGGTAAATTTTATTTATAAAAATTTCGGGATCTCAAAATCGAGGCCCTCCTATTATACTGGTGGAGCCTTAATTTGGATTTCGAACCTAGGGAAAATTAACCTGAGATTGCGACTCCTCGTGTCCCGACCAATCATCCCATCATCGGTATTGAGTTCATTTTTAATCAATTTTCACCATCTCTCTATTTTTATAAAACTATTTCTTTGAACAAGTTTATCATCCACAAATGAGAATTCTATTTATTTCATTTTATTTATTTATTTTTATTTTTCAAAATTCATTCCTATGTTACCTATATAAATTCACATAATCAAATATATTCATTCATTTTTCTATTTTTCATTTTTGCATATATATTGTTAAACATTTTATTTCACCCTTATCTTTCTTTTATATTTTTACTTCTTTTATATGTTTTCCTTTGTCATTTAAAAAATATTTTTTATATTATATCTTTTATTCTAATTAAACTAAATTAATTATTCTCCTATCTAAATAATTAATCCAACACAATATCACAAAGTTAACATTAGAGAAAGTAGGGGTATACCTTCAATGGGTTGACAATAGTCCTACCCAAACAGCTTGCCTCAATTGGCCTACCCTACAAAAGCCCACTGGATCGCCCCTGAAATATACTGATTCAATGCTTAATTGGCAACCACTCCTTCCCTAGGGAATGACGTCGTTTTGCACCACTCCAGTTACCCAAACGGCGGCACTTTATGTATATACAATCCAAACATCCAAGCTGTCTTTACCCACCATCTCTCACATTTTTTTATTCTGCTCACTCACCCAAACTGGACCTCCCTCCATTCACCGGCTACGAGGAAGACAAGACCTACAAAGCACCTTTCGTTGGCGCTATAAACGGCTTTTCAATCTCCATTTGCCGACTCTAAAAAGACCGAGCTTCTCTCTCTCTCTCTCTCTCTCTATCTATGCCCGTCAGTCCTTCTTCCTCCTAGCTTGCCAATCACCAACCACCCAATAGCCTTTCCTTTCCTGGTGCCGTTCGAATCTCTCTCTCCTCCCTCTACCGGCAACCACCCAAATTAGCTTCAGATCTCTCCCAATGACAACGTAAAAACCCCCTAAACTGCCCTCTTCTAACTAGCGACAAGAGGCCCGTAACTCTCCTTCCTTCGCTCATCCTCCGGTCGAGACGCAAAACCCATAAAACCTTTTTTTTTAACCGATGGCAGGAGACCTAAGATTCTACTCCCAAATCTAGCGGCACCTAAAGTTTTCTATTACGGTTTTTGGTTTTTCATTCTTTGTTTTTTTTTGTTTTTGGGTTTGATTGTGGATTTTTTGTGGCTGCTAGGAAGCTTGCTAGGGATTTTTGGGTTTTTTTCGATTCCTCGATTTTTTGGTTGCCGATATTTTTGTTTTTTTTGGTTGTGGATTGTGGTTGTTTCCAGTTGCTAGAAAGCTAGGATTTCTTGGTTGCTGGTTGCTAGGATTTTCTAGCGTTTTTGATTACTCGTTCTTAGCTGCCCTTTTTGCTACAGTGCCCCCTCCTTTTGTACTCGTTTGTGGCTTCTGGAGGGGGCACGCTCCACTACTCTACCAGACGTAAGTTTTTCGTGTCTGGCACTGTAGTGGTGGTACTGGTAGGGGCGTCCGCGCTCTGCTAGTACTCTTTTTTTTTTATAATATTCTAATTATTCAGTTAATTAATTTTTAATTAATATTTAATTTTGATTTATTATTTGTCAAAATTTAAGGGTCTACAGCTGCCCCACTTTACTCTTTTCGGTAATCCGAAATAGTGCAAAGACGTAGACACTGTACTTGACTTAAAATTTCTTAATTCTCTTACCAAAGCTTTTTTTTTTTTGGTTTTGTTTTTTTTTTGTTTTTTGTTTTTGTTGTTGTTGTTTGTTTTTTGTTTTTTTTTTGTTTTTTTAAATGAGACTCCTCAAAGCTGAGGCAACGAGACTTTTAAAAATGAACTCTTCAAAACTGAAGTAACGAGACTTTTAAAAATGAACTCCTCAAAACTGAGGCAACAAAACTTCTAAAAAATGAACTCCTCAAAACTGAGGCAACGAAACTTCTAAAAAATGAACTCCTTAAAATTGAGGCAACGAAACTTCTAAAATAAACTCCTCAAAACTGAGGCAATAAGACTTTTAAAAGTCTTGAAACTAATAACCCGGAGGTTTTAGAATATGCACCCGGAGGTTTTAAGAGAATAATGTACTCGGAGGTCTTCAGAATGTATCCGGAGGATTTAAGAGATGTGGCTCTTCGAAAACTGAGGTAATGTAACTTTAAAAATGAACTCCTCAAAACTGAGGCAACAAAACCTTTTTTCTTTTTTGAAATGGTGAAAAATAATCTACCTCATCTAAGGTTCTTCGACTTTAAAGATGAATTTTCTTCTTTTTCAGTTGTTTTAAAGCTTTGAACATGGCATTTTGAATATCCTAATCATCAGCTTTTTTTCTTTGGTGTATTTTAGAGCCTTCTCTTTGATCATTGGGGAATGAACTGATCACACTTTCGATCTCTCGTCTTCCCCAATTCATTGCTCACAACTGTTTTCTTCCTCTATCATATGCATGGTCCAATCACTCTTCACATTTTAACTGTGCTCCATTCTATTGCTAATTCCATTTCTTTCTTTCTTTTCTTAATCTTTTCTCTTTCTTTTTTATATTACCAGACTCTATTTCATTCCCCGTCAATTATGATCCTTTTTCAAAATATTGCAAACATTTCTTTACTTTATCATGCTTTTTATTAAATATCATTCCAATTTTATGGCAAATGCAATGCAATGTACTCATATCTCCTCTCTTGGCAGAATGGAAATGATGACAATGTTGGGAGCAGAAAGGCTATTTTCATTAGAAAAAGGAAAGTTTCTACAATCAGGCATAATGACAAGGAATAGGGGAAAACCAATTAATACAAAAAAGATACAGTTCTTTCTTAATGACTGTTTCGATAGATATTGACAGTAGCCTCGAAATTTTATCTCAAAGTAGGCACAAGCGTCAGCTCCTTTGTCTTTTGTCTGAACATCTCGGATCATAATTTTCATCCTTTTTGTGTTAAGCCCTTGTAGTATTTGGACCTCTTGCGTGTCTAGACCCCCATTTTGGGTTTTCGCCCTAAACACATCTCCCATACTCAAGCCGCCTGTTCAGGCTTTCAACTTGAAAATTTTTCTTTCTCTTTTTTTTTACGCAAAATATTTCTTGACAACATTGGCATTCACTAGGTTGGAAAACTCCCTTCTGTCCATCTCTGCCAAAATTAGTGCTCCTCCTAAAAAAGCTTTCTTCACCACAAATGGTCCTTCCCAATTCAGCGTCCATTTTCTGCAAGGATCCTGCTGGTTCGGAAGAATTCTTTTCAATACTAACTCTCCCTCTTGGAATTGACGAGGATGTACCTTCTTGCCATATGCCCTCATCATTCTCTTTTGATATAACTACCCATGGCAAAGTGCCATCAACCTCTTTTCTTCTATGAGATTCAATTGCTCATAACGAGCATTAACCCATTCAGCTTCTTCCAACTGTACTTCTTTAAGGACCCTTAGGGAAGGGATTTCTACTTCAACTGGTAAAACTACTTCCATCCCAAATACCAAAGAGAACGGCGTAGCTCCCGCGAAAGTTCGGACTGTTGTGCGGTAAGCATGCAAAGCAAAGGGTAACTTCTCATGCCAATCTTTCTATACATCTATCATCTTTTCAATTATCCTTTTGATGTTCTTGTTGGCTGCTTCTACCGCTCCATTCATTTTTGGGCGATAAGGCACTGAATTGTGATGCTTGATCTTGAACTTGGCACAAACCTCTTTCATCATTGAACCATTGAGGTTACTAGCGTTATCTATGATGATCATTTTCAGGAGACCATAGCGGCATATTATTTCTTTTTGGATGAACTTACATACCACTTTCTGGGTCACATTGGCATAAGATGCTACTTTTACCCACTTAGTGAAGTAGTCAATCACCACCAGAATAAACTGATGCCCATTTGATGCCTTCGGGGTTATTAACCCAATGACATCCATGCCCCACATTGAGAATGGCCATGGTGATGTCAATACATTCAGTGCATTTGCAAGAGTGTGGATTCTGTCTGCATATATCTGACGCTTATGACACTTTCAAACGAAATCTATACAATCCGTTTCCAACGTGAGCCAGTAATACCCTACTCTCATGACCTGTCTTGCCAACATATGCCCACTTGCATGTGCCCCAAAAATTCCTTCGTGAACTTCCTCAACTATTTTTCGAGTTTCGGCTGAATCCACACATCTTAAAAGCACTTGGTCCCTACTTCTCTTGTATAAGATGTCTCCATCCAAGAAGAAATTCATTGCCAATCTTTTAATGGTTTTCTTATCATTTTTTGAGCTTTACTTCGGATACTGCTGAAACTTGAGATAATGCACAATATCATGGTACCACGATTTTTCGTCTACTTCTTCCTCTACACTGGAGTAGTGTGCGGGGCACTCTCGAAGATTAATCATGATGTGTTGAATCTTGACATCGGTACCAACTTTGAACATTGCTGCCAACGTGGCTAATGCATCAGCCATTTGGTTCTCCTCTCAGGGCAAATGGATGAAGCAAATCTTATCAAAATTTTCAATCAGCTTTGAAACATACTTATGATACCGGATTAACTTCAAGTCACGTGTCTCCCATTCTCCCCGTAATTGATAAATAACCAAAGCAGAATCCCCAAATACTTTCAAAATGTGAATTTTCCTCTCAATGGCTGCCTGAAGACCCATGACACAAGCTTCATATTCTGCCATATTATTAGTGCAATAGAAATTGAGTTTGGCTATGATGGGATAATGATCTCCTTTTGGTGACTCTAACACTGCCCCTATGCCATGCCCCAAGGCATTCGAAGCTCCATCGAAAAACATCTTTCAATTCTCTTTCTTTTCTGATTCCTCCTCACTTGTTTGGCATATTGACATCAAGTCCTCATCCGAAAACTCAAACTCCATGGGTTCATAATCCTTCTCCACCCTTTTCGCTAAAAAATCAGTGATTGCACTTCATTTGATAGCTTTTTGGGACACATATACAATATCATATTCAGACAATAACACTTGCCATCTTGCCACTCTACCTGATAAAGATGGTTTCTCGAATATGTATTTAATAGGATCCAATTTTGCAATGAGCCAAGTGGCATGATATAGCATGTACTGTCTGAGTCGATGCGTCGTTCATGCTAAAGCACAACACATCTTTTCCAACGAGGAATACTTCGACTCGTACTCAATGAACTTTTTACTCAAGTAGTAAACTACTCTTTCTTTCTTACCCGTTTCATCATGTTATCCCAACACACATCCCATGGATCCTTCATTTACTGTCAGATACAAAATGAGGGGTCTCCCTGCCACAGGTGGTACCAACACTAGCAGACTCAACAGATATTCTTTAACATTGTCAAAAGTAACTTGGCACTCCTCATTCCATGCCCCAAGATTGTGCTTGCGAAGGAGCTTGAAGATTGAGTCACATTTGAGTGTGAGTTGTGATATGAACCTGGCCATATAATTCAACCTTCCCAAGAATTCTCTAACTTCTTTCTACGTTTTAGGAGGAGGCAAATCACGGATTGCTTGAACCTTATCCGGGTCAACTTCTGTTCCTCTTTTATTGATAACGAAACCAAGTAACTTCTTTGAAGTGACTCCAAAAGTGCACTTTGCAGGATTTAATCTGAGCTGAAACTCCCGTAACCTCTTAAATAACCTTTTAAGATTGGTCGTATGGTCCTCTGTTTTGCGAGCTTTTACAATCATATCATCCATATACACATCAACCTCTCTGTGCATCATATCATGGAAAAGAGTCACCATGGCTTGTTGATAAGTTGCCCCAGCATTCTTCAAACCAAATGGCATTACCTTATAACAAAAGGTCCCCTACATAGTTATGAAGGTACTTTTTTCTCTATCCTCTGGTGCCATCTTAATTTGGTTATACCTTGAAAAACCATCCATAAAGGAAAACATGGAATGGCGAGCAGTATTATCAATGAGGGTGTCGATGTGGGGCAAAGGAAAATTATCTTTTGGGCTAGCTCTATTCAAATCTCGATAGTCCACACACATTCTTACTTTCTCATTTTTCTTAGGCACTGGGACAATATTTGCAACCCATTCGGGGTACTTAGCTACTTCCAAAAATCCTGCATCGAACTATTTTTTCACCTCTTCCTTAATTTTCAACAACATTTCAAGTTTCATCCTTCTTAACTTTTGCTTAATTGGTTTGCATTCAGGTTTCAAAGGCAGTTTATGGGCTACAATGTCTATATTGAGTCTTGGCATATCTTGATAAGACCATGCAAACACATCTTCATATTCATGAAGTAGCTTTATTAGTTTTTCTTTTTCAATTGGCACCAACGTCGTACCAATTCTAACTTATTTCTTATTATCTTCATTTCCCAAATTAATCGTTTCAAGTGTCTCTTGATGTGGGACAATTTGTCTCCCCTCCTGTTCTACTAATCTTAACAAGTCCGGAGTTAAATCATAACCCTTCACGTTTTCTATATCGTCAAGTTCACTGATACTTGTACCTTTTTCAAAATTAACCTCAAAACCACTGTCACTATCATCTTCGCATTCATTATTTGGAATCTTGGAAGGTAAAGGGAATTGAAAGATGTAGAGCTATTGTATAGATAAATAGTTAAAATAAAGGGATGATGACAAGAATGGAAATGGTGAATCATGAGAGAAGATATGAGAAATGCACTATGCATGTCAATTTATTAGAATGATAAACGATAAAAAGCCCGATACATAAAATTTCCAATGCTCTTGGGCATAAGCACGGATGTTTAGTTTGCATTACTTTGAAATTGAATCACAAGTGACTGGTAAACTTATGGTGGTCCAGCTGCTCAACTTCAGCTAAGGTGGTCCGAGGTATGTAGTAGAGATCCCCTCCACATTTCCTAGCTGTTCTTTGCCTTCCTCCGTTACACATATTGATAAATCAGAAAAGGCTTCCCCTAATGCTGACATTGATTCTCGGCTCCCAACGGTGAGTGATTCAGGAAAGATACAGCCTCCGAACTGAAATGTCTCGTAGAGATGAGGATATATCATTCTATGGTTTTCCAATCCGTGCCGCTTAAAACGAGCCAACCTTTCCCTTCTTCTTTCGGCTATCATTTCTTCCCTTTTCTTCTTAGTCGGCTTATATCCTAGGCCAAACCTTTCTTCATTTTTGGTAGCACGTATTGGCCTTTTAATGCCTTGCAGCTCTTTTATCAGTCTTACCTCCGCTCGGTATCCTTTCCCTACTATCTAACTGACAGCCATCTTGGTGGTTTTGAAAAGCCTCGGAATGGGTGGTGTGGTTCCTTCTCCAACATATGTGGTGTTAACAAACTCGAAGGATGAAAAGAAACATTCAGGCACTTATTCCGCTGCTTTCAAGTAAGGAGTATCCGTTAGCTTGCTTATGGTAAGTCCTTTTCCCCGTTAACACATACAATCTTCCCATCCACGATGAACTTGACTTTTTGGTGAAGCGATGAAGGTATGGTCCCAACTAAGTGGATCCAAGGTCTTCCCAACAAATAATTGTATGAAAGAGCGATATCCATAACCTGAAATTCAGTGGTAAAGGTACACAAGTCTATTTCTATCAGTATCTCAATGTCCCTTACTACTTCTTTCCTCGTCCCATCAAAGGCTCTCACAATCATCTGGCTCTTTCTCATGTAAGACATGTCGATGGATAAGCGAGTCAAGGTCCTCATAGGCATCACATTCAAGGACGATCTGTTGTCAAACAGCACTTTTGCGATGGTACAGCCTTTACACTTGGTAGTGATATGCAAGGCTTTGTAGTTTTCCCTACCTCCAGAAGGGATTTCTTCATTGCTAAAGGATATTATGTTACCCACTAAAATGTTCCCAATGATGTAGTCCAAATTTTCAATTGAAATATCGTGATCCACATATGCTTGGTTCAGAATCCTCATCAAAGAGTTCCTATGTGGTTTCGAGCTGAGAAGCAAAGATAGTAGTGAAATACGAGCAAGCAACCTATTCAATTGCTCAACCACATTGTACTCATTATGTTTAATGAACTTGAGAAACTCGGCAGCTTCTTTTTCCGTCACCGACCCCTTTTAGCCATCTGTCGATTCTTGAGATTGCACTTTTTCTTCTCTCAGATTTTGCTCTTTTTCTTGTCCCTTCTCCTTCTTGAGATTCTCCAATGCCTCTGGTGTATAGCAACGTCTGCTGCGGGTAATCCCCCTAATACCAGTTATATTTGCAGCATTATCTTAAGATTCGGCCATCCATTTCCCCGCATTTAAAACTTGTACATTGCAATTGTAGTTCTACGAGACAGCTTTGTCATCTTTGTAAGGAAAAGGTTTAGGGACTTCGATGGTCATTTTGGCATGGGTTTTGTGTTCCACAAACTCTCCTTTTGGTTCATAGAAAATGGTTAAAGATTTTATCTTCATTGGGTGAGTGGAATCTTTAGCCATCATGTTTACTGCTGGCCCTAAGGCTTCCACGTAGAATTCAATCCTTGATTCGTCCATCATCCTTTGCACTTTCTTTCGGAAAGAACTACAATTTCGAATTAAATGCCCCACACATCCTTTGTGATATAAGCAGTATGGTCTTTGGATATCTTTCGAGTCATTCACATCAAGACATTTCGGCCAAACCTAGAGCATATCGGCCTTTACCAAGGCTTCAAACACTTTCTCCATGGGGGTTTCCACTTCCCAAATGTTCCTTTTAACATACACCTCCCCTTCGATTGCATTTACCCCTGCCCCAACATGATTTGGCAGGGGGTTATTGTTAACATTCTATTTTGGCTTCTTTTCAAAATTCAGGATTCCTGCCTTGATCAACCCTTGCACCTTATGTTTGAATACTGTACAATTCTCGATCGAGTGACCTTCGATTCCATAATAATAATCACAATGGGCGGAAGTGTCATACCATCTCGGGAATAGAGGTTTTAATGGCTCTATGTATAAAGGTACCACCAGATGGTTTGCAACTAACTGAGTGAAGAGTTCTGTATATGGGATTAGGATTAGGTCAAACTGCATTTTCTCTTGCTTGTTTCGCCATCCTCTTGACTCACCGGCAATATGGTTGTTTGAAGGTGTCGTTTGTTGTCTGGTTGAAGTTGTAACGGGTGTGGAAGTAGATAGGTGGATATTTATGGGGTAAGGTATCCGTTGGATAGGAGCATATGGGTATAGGTTAAAAAAAGCATTTGGCATGGGTGGATATAGGTATGGGCTTTGTGAAGCGTTATTCACAACTAGGTAATAGGGGTATAGTGGATATGGCTGGTAAGGGTTGTAGCTTCCTCCTTGAGGTTGTCCCGAAGTGATGGCTTAGGCTTTTCCTTCTTTCTTCTTAAAAGTTCTCTCTTTTTTCGTGTGTGCCGCATCACCTCCTTCTATCTTCCCTTGCTTAATGGCAGTCTCTATCATCTCTCATGAAACGACCATATCAGCGAAGTTCTTTGTGGCATTACCGACCAATCGTTCATAGTAAGAGGATCGCAGGGTGTTAACGAACATCACGGTGATTTCTTTCTCATTCAATGGTGGCTAAACTTGAGAAGCCATATTCCTCCATCTTTAAGCATATTCTTTGAAGCTTTCAGTGGGTTTCTTCTCCATGTTTTGTAAAGAAAGGCGATCCGGAGCCATATCTATAACATGCTTATACTGAGCTACAAACGCCCGAGTAAGGTCCTTCCATGTGTGGATTCGATTATGGTCCAGTTGGACGTACCACTTTGCTACAGCACCAGTGAGGTTATCTTGAAAGTAATGTATCAAGAGCTTGTCATCATGGGCATATGCAGCCATCCTTCTGCAATACATGGTGATGTGTGTGACTGGGCACTTGTTTCCATCATACTTTTCAAAGTCTGAAACTTTGAATTTTAGGGTGATAACCACATCTGGAACGAGACAGAGTTCGATTGTATCCATAAAGCAATACATTCCCATTCCTTCTAGCATGCGTAGTCTCTCCTCCAAAAGGTCAAATTTTTTGTGGGTATCGGGATTGTCTTTCGATTCAACGGATCCACATTTGAGCTTCTCTTATTCTTTTGGATCGTCCAAATCAGGTACAGAGATGGGGTCTGAAGGACTTGCCCTTCCAATTGGCCTCTGTTAGGCATAAGTCGGTGGTGGCCTTGTAGGCACTGACATCCCAAAGAACGGATATTGTCCTATCGATGCCATAGGGATAGACGCATTCTTTACTAGTGGTGGTGTGAATCTTGGTGGATATACAGGGTCTGTATTGGCTTCTGTCTGTTGAACATCTTCTGGTGCACCAAAAATCCCCGCCACTCTCTTCCCTTTATCTGTTGAAATCAACTCCAAAATTTTGACAACTGACCCATAATCTCTTCTTGCTTTTTCTCGATCTTGTCCATTCTCTCCGAGTGTTCGTCGCCCATGATCTTAGAGCGAGCTCTTGTGTTGTATCTATGTAGGGTTCGTTTCTCTGGAATTTTGTTCTTTACGGGCCAAATGGATAAGTTAGAATTTTATGTTGATGAATGCATTGTCATTTGTTATTATTTATACGAATCATGTAACTATGGTGCAAGTGAAATGTGTTTGAAAAGAAAAGAAAAATAGGAAAAATATTAGCCATCCAACATTTACCATAAGAAAATCCACATCCATAGAACTGAAATATCCGATTACATCATTGCCTAAAACCATTACATAACTACCAAAAGGAAAAACCAACTTTGTCATATTGGTCCCTAACCATCCTGAGGTGATCGATCAACCGCTCACTCAATTCATCCCTCGGAAGAATCTCTCGCCTGAGTTCTTCGGTCTTGTTTGCCATTACTCGCACTCTGAATGCCACTTCTCTCATCTATCTCAGTATCCATCGCATTTCAGCTTCTTTCCTTTGAAGGCTTTGTGTGCACGAATCATTTTTTTCCCTCATTTGGAAATACTTTTGCCTTACTACTTCATACTGTACCTTGTAGCCCTCCATGGCAGTTTCCATCAATCCGCAGTCATTTCTCAACTCTTGGATAGTTTGTTCTTGTCTTCATACCTCGTGCTACAAAGCATTGTTGACACTTTGGAGTTCTTGCATTCTAGCTATTAGAGAAGAATTTGCCACGTTCACTTCCTCAAACTTGCTTCGCCACTCATCCCGCTCTTCCAAAGCCATCCGTACCTTTTTTGCCTTCTCTTTCTTCACTTCTTCTAGCTCATCCTCATGTCTCTGCTTCATATTCATCATCTCATTTTCAAGTCTCTTTCTTGTCAACTCGCTCTCTAGCAGGACATCTTGAGGTTCTGGGTTTATGGGATGTTTTGATGGGGGGCATACAACATTCTTCACCCTTTGGTCATGCCAAGTATCATATCCTGTAGTGACTTCATCGATAAACCTCCCTTGATCCACTCGACACATTTTTTTCCAATCTTATGCAATTTTCTCAATTTTTTTTAGCATTTTCGGCTTTCCATATGTAAACTCTAACTAGTTGAGCTGGTGAGTCATGGGCATGAATTGCTCAGATCTGAACTATCTCCGTACCATTATCGGTGCATAGCTAATGGCTCCCCATGGTCCCATCAGCGGCACCCACGACTTGTCCCCGCATTTATACATCACTTGCATTCGTGGCATCCATAAAGTTCTCCAAGTCACTTCAATGCTCATTAACCTCCAGAGCCTCGTGACCCACTCTCTTTTCCTCTTGCAGTCGGGCCATTCACTTGCACAGAACTCAAGGATAGGGCAACTCGCAGATATATAAAGTTTTCAAAATTTGCTCTCTTTGCATTCGAAATGGCTTTTGATCCATATGGTTAAGAGTTGGGCACATCCGATGAATCGTCCCTTGCCTTTGCGTCGACAGAAATTCAAGGATCTGAAGGTTTCAACTAAGATGGATGGGGCCGGGTTAATGTTCCTTGTCACCTGATCGAAGAAGTATATGACTGATACCTCCACATGACCTAGAACCTTCAAGAAGACCACTAAGCCATAGATTGCCATTGCGAAAGCTAGGAGACCTTGTTCATCTTTCATGTGTTTTTTAATATATCTATTCAAGAAACTCCACGGAAGGCATTCTGTGTCTCCTTTCTTCTTCAGATGCTGATCCACTTCTACCGTAGTCATTCCTATCAACTTGGCCAACTTTCGTCGATGTCCCATCTTTTGGGCCCTCCAATAGATCTTGTCAAGCTGCATGTGATCTATTTGGAGTAGAGATGAGTACTCTTCTATGGTAGGGGTCATGTCCACCTTGTTAAAGATAAATCAACGGTATGAAGGATCCCAAAACTGAACAATGGCTCGAAGCATCTGGTCATCAACAGGTACATATAGGAGCCATGCAATGTGTCCATACTTGCTCTGAAAATTGTCTCGGTGAGCACATCTCCATTGTTCCCAAATTCCTATCATCTCTGTGAAGTCATTCTGCTGAAGGTCCAAGTGAACTCTCTTGGGTAAAGTTGGGGTATGTCTTTGGGTCAAACAGTCTCCTTTTTCTTATTGAATTTGCCCCATTTGTAACTCTATCTCATAGTCATTTCTATATATGTTGAGTGGACTTGCTGATGACGATGCCATGGATGTAACCGGGATCTCTTAGGTTTGATGTTGTGTAGCCAATATTTCTCCTATATGCAATTACGATGCATGCAAATGAACATGTAACATGCACATGACAAGCAAAAGAAACTTAAGTTAGTATGGTAAAAAGAAAGAGTGGAGTGTTAAAAATAATGAGAGAATAATAAGCAATATCATGGGTATTACTAACGTCATTAGACATTATTTACTCCACGATATTTTATTATCTCATGGAGAAATTTAAAATAGAGAGAGTGGAAGAGATTCCTTCATGTGTACCTATTTATGGGGTATATCCTTACAGGTAAGGCCTTACCTAGGGTTAAGCTGCTCTTGGTATTCTATATGCTGAGTTGGGATTATAGACAGAGCTAGGGTTCTCAAATCGTTCCTCACTGTTGTCCACGTGAACTAGTAAGGCACCCTGGTCCTCACCCATTACAGGCTTCAAATGGACTAGGTTCGATTTGAGTGGGAGTCTTCACTAGCTCGTGTGGAGGTTATCACCTCACGAGAGCGTAGCTACTAAACTCCCTCTTAAGAAAGACATAACCCGGGTGGAGGGTTTATGCATGAATGCAAAAAATGTGCTTTGTGTGTGAAGAAAGACATCGATTTTGGACCAATAATCTCACATCCCTTTATCCTAAATCCCCACAATTATTAAAAGCAATAAAGTAATAAATGCGAAATAAACGAATGCACCAAACAAAATATGCAGAATAAATCATTAACACTAAAGAAACATCGAATTATTTAAAGCCTTGGATAACCTATTATTATTTAATGGTTCGACTCTCGACAATCCCCAATGGAGTCACCAACTGTCGTAACGTGCGGGTCTAGGAACCCGACCACCAGATGAGGGTGAAAACTCTAAAAAAAACTAAGAGTAGCCACCAATCTTTTTTTACTAGGTGCGATTGGCCACCTATTGACTCGATTCTAATCGATGAAGCCTTAAATTAATTTTAAGCCCACCGAAAAGAACCTTAAACTGGTCTACGTTTTTCTAGATATAAGTTCGGGAGTACGGTTACGCTCGGGGAAGGATTAGCACCCCCGGGACACCCATTCCATGAATGGTACCATTTTTAGATTATCCTATTAGGCTTTAATTTTTAATTTCACTATATTTTCTTAGTTATTATTCTCTTATTTTATCTCCTATTTAACCTAAAATGGAATGTAAATGTGAGGCAATATGAAATGCATGGCGTGAGATAAAAAATATCGAATGAATAACCTTTTATCGAGGACGTTCTCCCGAATCCGCCCATCATACTGGTGGGACCCGGGGTGTTCTCTCACCTAGGGAATTATCTAAAAAATTCACCTTCGCAAATTCAACGAATAAATCCCATCATCGGGGTTATCATACGTTTTTCTTTAAAAATAATATTTTCGTGCATAATGAACCTAATACGAGCGAAAGCCTTTTATTAAAGATGTTTCTCGAGCCCTCCCATCATATTGGTGGGACCCGAGAACATCTTTTCACCTATGAAACTTTTCGAGAAATACCCGCCTTGGCAAAATTCTTGGAAGATCCCATCATTGGGGCTTAACCCGTAAACAAAAANTTTTATTAAAAATATTTCTCGAGCCCTCCCATCATACTGGTGGGACCCGAAAACATCTTTTCACCTATGAAACTTTTCGAGAAATACCCGTCTTGGCAAAATTCTTGGAAGATCCCATCATTGGGGCTTAACTCGTAAACAAAAATACTTATATGCAATGATGTGTATGATGTAATATGTAAATGCTATACTCGTGAAATTAACTATTTTTATCATTATATTTTTTATTATCATTATATCCTTTGTTTTATTTTTCGTATCCTTTTTATTCTAAGTTTCTCTTATATTTTCTTTGCTATTTCTTATGAATCTTCCTTCTCCATATTTCCTTTTTGTAATTTGGTACCTTATAAAATATTCATGATTCTATGTTATCTTAGTGAACAAAAATTTATTTATTTTATTTTTTACTATTTTACTATCTTATATTTTTTATTAGTATTATTATTTTTTGTAATCAATCTTTTGTTCAAACCTAATGCCTAAAATCTTATTTTATATATCTATATTTAATTCCATTTTTTTCTTTCTACTTTCTATCTTATTTCTTTTACATAATATTTTATTAATCTATAATTTATACCATTAGATATTTAATGTTTAATTTTTAAATTATTTATTGTTTGGATTTTCCTTATTAATAGTTTTTATTATTTGTCTATTTATTTAATGTCATGGATGTTAACATTTCACAAATTTATTATATATATATTTGAACTATCATTATTATTTTTATTTTTATCTATTATTATTTATTTATTATTTTTTTAAAATGATTTTTGTATAGTTAAATTTTATTTATAAAAATTTCGGGATCTCAAAATCGAGGCCCTCCCATCGTATTGGTGGAGCTTTAATTCGGATTTCGAACCTAGAAAAATTAACCCGGGATTGCGACTCCTTGCGTCTTGACCAATCATCCCATCATCGGTATTGAGTTCATTTTTAATCCATTTTCACCATCTCTCTATTTTTATAAAACTATTTCTTTGAACAAGTTTATCATCCACAAATGAGAATTCTATTTATTTTATTTTATTTATTTATTATTTATTTATTTTTCAAAATTCATTCCTATGTTACCTATATAAATTCACATAATCAAATATATTCATTCATTTTTCTATTTTTCATTTTTGCATATATATTGTTAAACATTTTATTTTCACCCTTATCTTTCTTTTATATTTCTGCTTCTTTTATATGTTTTCCTTTGTCATTTAAAAAATATTTTTTATATTATATCTTTTATTCTAATTAAGCTAAATTAATTATTCTCCTATCTAAATAATGAATCCAACACAATATCACAAAGTTAACATTAGAGAAAGTATGGGTATACCTTCAATGGGTTGACAATAGTCCAACCCAAACAGCTTGCCTCAACTAGCCTACCCTACAAAAGCCCACTGGATCGCCCCTGAAATGTACTGATTCAATGCTTAATCGGTAGCCACTCCTTTCCTAGGGAACGACGTCGTTTTGCACCACTCCAGTTACCCAAACGGCGACACTTTATGTATCTACAATCCAAACATCCAAGCTGTCTTTACCCACCCTCTTTCCCATTTTTTTTTCTGCTCACTCACCCGAACTAACCTCCCTCCTTTCGCCAGCTACGGGGAAGACAGGACCTACAAAGCACCTTTCGCCAGTGCTGTAAATGGCTTTCCAATCTCCATTTGCCAGCTCCAAAAAGATCGAGCTCTCTCTCTCTCTCTCTCTCTCTGCCCGTCGGTCTTTCTTCCTTTCTAGCTTGCCAGCCACTGACCACCAAATAGCCTTCCCTTTCCTGGTGCCGTTCGAATCTCTCTCTCCTCCCTCTATCGGTAACCACCCAAATTAGCTTCAGATCTCTCCCAACGGCAGCGTAAAAACCCCCTAAACTGCCCTCCTCTAACTGGCGATAGGAGGCTCGCAACTCTCCTTCCTTCGCTCACTCTCCAACCGCGGGGCAAACCCCCAAAACCTTCTTTTTTAACCGGCTATCCCTTTATATCCCTTTTTTAACCCCCAAAACCTTTTGCTACAATGCCCCCTCCCTTTATACTCGTTTGTGGCTTCTGGAGGGGGCACGCTCCACTACTTTGCCAAACGTGAGTTTTTTGCGTCTGGCACTGTAGTGGTGGTATTGGCAAGGGCATCCGCCCTCTGCCAATACTCTCTTTTTTTATAATATTCTAATTATTCAGTTAATTAATTTTTAATTAATATTTAATTTTGATTTATTATTTGTCAAAATTTAAGTGTCTACAGTATGCTTATTCCCTTCTTGTTCACTCACTAGGTTTATACTCACCGTTTTCAACTTCATGTTTTCAGATCATGAGGCAGCTAGTAACTAGATCGAAGTGTCTTCGTATATTCGACCTTGGTAGGTGTCTCGGCATTCAGTAGTTGTACATTTATCCGAGTCTCTCTGCTGGAAGTCGAGTATTCTTTTGTTGTGTATAGACAAACCTAATGTAAATTATTAAGATACATGTTGTAGACAATTTATATACACTTGTTTAGTATGCCAGTATAAGGTGACAATGTTTAATATTATTTTGATCCTAAGTTATGAAATGTGACTTAACAGTTTATGATAGAATGATGAACATGATAGATTAATAGGCTTGTTTGGGCTTAGTGGACTACGTCCATTAGACCCATGCACAGGTTATGGCCCAGAATTTAGATCGTGACACTTACGTATTAAAATTTCCCTTTAATTGATATTTTAGTATTTAACCTTCTGTTTTCATTTTTTATTTTTATTAAAAAAGGTTAAAAATTTAAGTCTCATATTTTCAATGAGCTAGCTGATAAGAAAAACACCAATTAATGCACGCAATGGACTAGAGACCTAACACCTTATCCACATNTGTAGACAATGTATATAAACTTGTTTGGTATGCCAGTATAAGGTGACAATGTTTAATATTATTTTGATCCTAAGTTATGAAATGTGACTTAACAGTTTATGATAGAATGATAAACATGTCAAATTAATAGGCTTGTTTGGCTTAGTGGACTACGTCCATTAGACCCATGCACAGGTTATGGCCCAGAATTTAGATCGTGACACTTACGTATTAAAATTTCCCTTTAATTGATATTTTAGTATTTAACCTTCTGTTTTTGTTTTTTATTTTTATTAAAAAAGGTTAAAATTTTAAGTCTCATATTTTCAATGAGCTAGCTGATAAGAAAAACACCAATTAATGCACACAATGGACTAGAGACCTAACACCTTATCCACATCTTAAATATCTAGGCTTATCCCCAAGCTAGGTCCACATGCACCCTTTTTCTTGGTTTACAAAGTAATAGTCACTGAAGCTGATGTTTAGTTTTTGACTTTCTGTTTTTTTTTTATTAAAAAAGTTAAAAACGAAATATAAAAGTATAAACTAAATAAAACCTAAATAACCTATAATACACTCTTTTTGTTTTTTCATAAATACTTCATGTATGTTGCAAGATCTTTAAATATCAGGTTTTGATTTTAGATGATGCCTTTTTATATACTTATTTATAGCATTAAAATTATTATCATTATTATTATTGTTAGAGTTGGAATCTTTAATGGAAGTTGGCAAAGAAGCATAAGGTAAATGCGTTGAGAACATTCTTGGTTGATAAGGGCCGCTATTTTAGAGATCCGGATAAGGTTTGTTCAAAGTGCTGTTTAGATATATTTGTGGGGCTTCTAGTGCTCTACTTTTCCACAACATCGATTTGGCTAAAACAGATGATGTACAATAATTTTATGCCCCATTCATAATGGCTTGGGGGGCCATACAGTAAGATTCTTTTACATGAATTATATATAAAACACCAATTAATGCACACAATAGACTAAACCTAACACTCATGGCCCATGTATTAAAATTTCCCTTTAGTTGATATTTTAGTTTTAGACCTTCTGTTTTTATTTTTTATTTTTATTAAAAAAATTAAAAATTTAAGTCTCACATTATCAATGAGCTGGCTGATAAGAAAAGACACCAATTAATGCACACAATAGACTAGACCTAACACCACGGGGGGACCTACCTTAGGGTCATTGACCAAAAATTTTTACTCCACATACTACTTATTTAGAGTTTTATGTAGCTAATAATACTAATGAATCTACTAATATTTTTTTGCAATTTCGTAGAAAATAAAGTCAAAGACTAAAAGTCAAAGTAAATTTATCAAAAAGTAATTATATATTTATATTTAAATGTTATATGAAAAGACAAAAAAAATTCTTTCTATAATTTCAAATTTTATTAAAAATGTCAAAACCTAAACTACTCTCCCTCTTCAAAAATTCAAATTTCACTTTTGAAACCTGGAGATGCTTCCTCTTCTTGATCCTTGGTTGCTTTTTGCACTCTCTCAAAATAACTCATCTAAGCTTCAATTATAAGTGTCGTAATGTGCCGGTCCGAGAACTCGACTGCTAGACATGGTTTACTTGGGGAGTTGTCATCAATCTTTTTTTACCTACGTGTAATTGGCCACCTATTACATTTATTCTATTCAACGGAGTTCTAAATAGACTTTAGATCCGTCTAAAGAACATCAAACTAGTTTACGTATTTTGTTTAGAGCTGGGTTCCGGAATACAATTACACAGAGAGAAAGATTAGCGTGCTTTTGTAGTGCATTTTGTTATGTGTGAAAGTTATTCTAAAAAGCGTACTATAGTGATATTGCTATTTTATATATGTGGTAAGTTGGTCTCTATTAGGTCTCTCTCATTCTTTTCACCCCCTCTATTAGATCATTTCTGTTGTATCCATAACAAAACCAGCAGTTGAGAGGAAGGGATAGAAATGGAGAAAAATGGAGAAAAATGTAGAAGAATATACTCTCAAATTAAACTAGTTACCAAAGAAATTTTATAGATATATTGGCCTGTCCCTTAATCTTATTTAGTTGGTATTTACAAGGTAATAATTTTTCTGAATCATGTTTAATATGATTTAATTCTTATGTACATCTTGTAAATAATTAAAAAAATATGGGATGATATATGTGTTTTCTGAAAAAGAGAAAGAAAAGACCTAGTGATTTGTTATCTTGTTAATGGATTTATGTACTACTATATGTATTCTTTTTTCATGAATTTCGTCAAAAAATTAATGCATTTTTTAGTGAGCGACCGGCGCTATAATGAGAGATAATTAACTGCTTTTATAAATTAAAAAATTCACGTATAATCCCGTGGTAATCATGGAGTTTGTATATTTTGTTATTATAAGAATAATAATAAAAATAGGTACACGCTCTTGCCTTAGCTACCTTCTCTCTCTATTCTACGTATATTTATTACTAAGATGGTATTCTTTTTAATAATTTATCCTTTATAAAATGTGACCAATTATATTGTTGAAAAGGAAACACATCATATGCAGTTCAAGAAATCAATATATGAAAATTAGATTCTTGCAATAATGATTTCCTGAAATTAACTATAAGCTTGTTCTTAAGTCAAAACCGAGTAGCCGGCTACAGCCTTATTAAATAATATATATTAATCGTTCAATTAAAGTATTTAAGTAGTATAATATCTGAATAATTAGTTACCTGAAATTAGAATTTATTAATTTGATCTTTTAAATAAAACATAACTGCCAGTTAAATAAAATTTATTTTTATTTTTTTATGAATGTTTAATAAATTTTAATTTTCCAATTAATTAAGATAATTCAATCAATTGTCGATGACGTGGCATAAATCTGGGCATGAGGCACCAAAATGTGAAAATGTTGAATAGTTGTAGCTTTTTTTAACCAAATAAAAATCCTACATAGAATAGATCTATCTATCTATATATATATAATTTA
The DNA here is from genome assembly GCF_000208745.1 of Theobroma cacao. NCBI lineage: Eukaryota > Viridiplantae > Streptophyta > Magnoliopsida > Malvales > Malvaceae > Theobroma > Theobroma cacao. The sequence continues at coordinate 34,130,762 of NC_030854.1, forward strand.
AGTTTTGATTCTAAACTTGTAAATCGATCTGCCTCTTAAAGAGGGGATGGCCAAAGGGCACCATCAAGTAAAAAATGGCATATCTTGGAAGCGTAAAAAACTATGCCCTCATTTTCTATTTTAACGAAAATTTTCTGCTATCATTTGTGTTGCTTTGTCCCTATTCAAAACAAAAGAATAGACTTTAAAATTTTATAAAAAAGATAAAAAAAATAAAGAGAATAAAGCGAAATTCTTTTCTTTGTTCTTTTATATATGTTTATCTCTTTTTGTTTTATCTTGTAGCTATTTCTTAGTATAAATTTAATGTGTAAAAATTGCTAAAATCAGATTTTAATTAATATGAGTAAAACTTGGGTTACCTGATGATTGAATACGTTATTTTTCATTTCCTAAAAATCTAAAACTCTGTATAAAACTTTCGTGCTTTCGATTGTTGTGCATAATTAATTAAAAATCTGAG
>NC_030854.1:34170512-34176492 GCF_000208745.1 Theobroma cacao
ACCAAAATCCTTGGTAGAAATAAAGATGAGTTCCATACCAGCCTTTTTCTTTTGGGAGAGTTTGCACCAATTCTTGGAATTCATCATCATCCCATGGCTCCTCCTTATCTTGGGATACTACTGAAACAATGTCTTTGGAGATCATTTCTGTTGTGTCCATAATAAAACCAGCAGTCAAGAGGAAGGGATAGAAATGGAGAAGAATATGTTAGTCAGTCCCTTAAATCTTAGTTGGTATTTATAAGGAATAACTTTTTGGAATCATTTTAATATGGTTTAATTCATACATACATATTGTAAAAATTAAAAAATAAGTGACGATACGTATATATTTTCCCAAAAAAGAAAGAAAAGACCGTGTGATTTGTTATCTTGTTAATGGGTATATGTTCTACTCTGTTATTTTTTTTCACGTTGTACTCTATTATTATAAGATATATATTATATATTATTCATGAAAAAAAATTTACTATAGGGGCCCCTAAGCCATTATGAATGAGGCATAAAATTATTGTAGGATTCTGTTGGTCGACAACAGAAAATTATTTTTGATCAACACAATTATTTTTTTTTAAATGAGCTAGCTAATAAGAAAAAGAACAATTCATGCGCACTATAGTCTAGAGAGCCAACACCTTATGTGCACTAGAGAAAGATTAGCACTTGTATGATATCCGTTCCACGAACAGTACCATTTAATCATATATTATCTTAACACATTCATTTTATTCCTATGTTTTCTTAATTATTATTTATTTTGTTATCTTTTATTTTATTAAAATATTTTATTTGGTTTTACGGGTGTAACATACATGTGATGCAATGGTAAAATGCATGGCATAAAATCGAGATAATACCAAACAAAAACCTTTTATTAAGTGTACTTTTTAAATCCACCTATCATACTAGTGGGATTCAAGGGTATTCTCTCACTTAAGAAAATACTCGAAAAACTCGCCCTCGCAAGTTTAACAAGTAAATCCTATCATCGGGGTAGTCGTTTGCAAATAAAAATAATATTTTTCATGAATGCAAACCTATTACGAGCGGAAGCCTTTTATTAAAGATATTCTTCAAGCTCTTCTATCATACTGGTAGGACTCGAAAGTATCTTTTCACCTACGAAATTTTTTGAAGAAACTTGCCTTCACAAACTCCCTCGAAAAGTCCCATCATTGGGGCTTGTACTCAAAGATAGAATATATCTACACACTATGACATTTAACAAAACACCAATGAGGTGTGATGTACTCATAAATTTCAATAATTCATTTCTTAAATTTTTCGTAACTCATTTGCTATTTCCTTAACAGTTATTCGCTTTTGCATGAAATAGCATTTTGCATTTATTATTTTTACCTAACTATACTTTATTTTATTATACATTCTTTATGTTCAAGTGTTTATCTCTTTTTGTGATATAAATCCTCTTTTTACCTAAATGCTGTCAAATGTTTTATTTCAGAATTATTATTATTTATATATATTTTCATGACTCAACTTCCTTCTTAAATTTTTGATAACCTATCCTATGTTTCTTTTTGACTAACTATTCCATTATTTTATCTTCTCTCATAAATCCATTTTTACAGCTAGGCATTTGCTTTTTATACTTTAGTTATATTCATTATTATTAATTCACCACCATTGAAAGTTTTATCATTTTTATTATTTATTTATTCATTGTCATGAAATTCTTTATTCTTCACAATACTACCTTTGGAAACTATATGTAGACTACTTATTCTCTTGCACTTATTTTTATAATTATATTTACTATTTCATTATTTCATTTCTTCTTTTGTTTTTATTAGGATGGTGCCCGTAGCTATGCTACGAAAAAAGATCACAGAAAATATTGATTATGTTAGAGTTGATTTCAATTTGGTACCTTTAAAAGAGTTTGTAGAAAAAGCAGTATTTTATTAGTCAACTGCATGAATGTCCGATTTTTATTGATGGAGGAAAAAATAAACTGGTATTAATTGAAAATAATTATTTGCTCTGGTTTCAATTATCGGAAACTTGCACCTATATATATGATTATAAAACAGTAAAATATTAAGAAATGAGAGAGTATATAACATGAACTATTGGCAAATTAAGATAAACAGTTGTACAATATAAGGCAACCATATAATATAAAGATCCTATCAATATAAAATAATTACTAATTTATAATAATATATCTTTTATATATATAATGAATGGCTAAGATTGTCAAATTTAATTGATTTATTTGTTCAATGATGACTATGTGCTATTTATATTAAGAAATGAATAAACCTTCTTGACTTTTTTATTTTGTTTAATGAATTGGATGAATATTTATTAGAATTTAAACACTCATGTATAAAAGATATGTCTAAATACTATGAATTCAGGTTCATGCACAATAAGAGAATATAAACAAAAAATAATATTAAATTACAATTGATAAATATTAAATGAATCTATATTCTAAATATTAAAAATTAAAAATTATTGTTTTCAAGTATTTTTTTTACTGAAATAAATAAAAATAAAAAAAACCCTTCAAGTGTAAAAAAACAATGCAACTTTGATATAAGGTGTAAAAAAAAATTAATTCAATTGAGAATGGCAACCAATTGACCTAATTAGTTATCTTATTTAAAACAGAATTTATCCAAAAAAGACGATAATTTTATCAAATATTATTAGATGTATAATAAACTATTAAGAAATAAGAAAGCATATAACCTATACTATTAATAGATTAAAATAAACGGTTGCAGAATATAAGGTAATTGTATAATGTAAAGATCCTATCAATATAAAATAGTTAGTAATTCTTAGTATTATATATTTTTTATTTAAAAAATGAATGGCTAAAAGTTATCAAATTCAATTTATTTATTTATTCAATGATGACTGTGTGCCATGTATATTAAGGAATGAGTAGATCTTTTTTACTTTTTTATTGTTCAATGAATTGGATGGATATTTATTAGAATTTAAACATTCATGTACAAAAAAAATATCTATATACTATAGATTTAGATTGATGCAAAATAAGAGAATATAGACAAAAAATAATATTAAATTGTAATTGATAAATATTAAATGAATCTATCTTATAAGCATTAAAAGTTAGAAATTATTGTTTTCAAATATTTTTTACTAAAATAAATAAAAGTAAAAAAGAAAAAAAAACCTTCAAATGTCCAAAGCAATGTAGTTTTGACATAAGGCGTAAAAAAATTAATTTAATTAAGAATGACAAATGTCAATTAATTGACCCAATCAATTATCCTACTTTTATATAATGAATTTGATGGATATTTATTGAAATTTAAACATTTAAGTATAAAAGAGATATCTATATACTATAGATTCAAGTCCATGCAGAATAAGAGAATATAAAAAAAATAATATTAAATTGTAATTGATAAATACTAAATGAATATATCTTCCAAGCATTAAAAGTTAGAAATTATTGTTTTTAAGTATTTTTTATTAAAATAAATAAAAGTAAAAAAAAACCCTTCAAATGTCAAAAACAACTTATTTTTGACATAAGGTGTAAAAAAAATTAATTTAATAGAAAACGAAAGGTCAAAAAAAATAAAAAAGAGTTCTAATTGAATGACACTTGTCATTCAATTGAAAAAAATTGAAAGAAATTGAAACATCCTACTTTTATATTAAAATAAATAAAAGTAAAAAAAAACCCTTTAAATGTCAAAAATAACTTATTTTTAACATAAGGTGTAAAAAAAATTAATTCAATAGAAAACGAAAGGTCAAAAAAAATAAAAAAGAGTTATAATTGAATGACACTTGTCATTCAATTGAAGACTCAATTGAAAAAAATTGAAAGAAATTGAAGCATCCTACTTTTATATATATTATAGATATTTTGTTGATTAGTAATTAGATTAATATATGTTTTTATTTATTTAGGATTAGAAATACTAAGATTTACAATTAAGACCCTCCCATCATACTAGTGGGATCTTAGTTGAAATCCTCTATCTAGGAAAATTCATTGAGAATTGCAACTTCTCACATTTCAAATAAACGTCCCATCATCTATGTGATTTGATTCTCTCCACATATTTTTATATTTAATAATTTCATGCCAAGTCCCATTCTTTTATTTATTTTATATATATATATATATATATGTATTTATATACGTACCTATATGAATATAAACTTGTATCAATAAATGTTTCATTTCTATTTACATACCTAACTTATCCTTTACATTTAATCTACCCTTTTTATTTGACTCACCTTCATATAATTATCTATTTTAATATTATCTTTACATCTTTATTTAATCTATTTTTCTTATCATACGTAAGCTTTACATTAATTGTCGTATATATTTCTTTTACTTAGTTCTATATTTTTACTGCTAAATGTTTATTTTTACATACGTAATCTATTTTTCTTAGGTGTCTACAGCTAGGTGCGCATGCACCCTTTTTCTTGGTCTACAAATTAATAGTCACTGTAGCTGATATTTTAAGGTTTTGGCTTTTTGTTTTTTTTTTATTTCTATTCATTTTTATTAAAAAAAAGTAAAAAACGAAATATAAAAGTATAAACTAAATAAAACCTAAATAACCCATGGCACACTCTTTTTGTTTTTTCATAATTACTTCATGTATGTTGCAAGATCTTTAAATATCAGGTTTTGATTTTGGTTTATGGTTTTATATATACTTATTTATAGCATTAAAACTATTATTATTATTATTGTTAGAGTTGGAATCTTTAATGGAGTTGGCAAAGAAGCATAAGGTAAATGCGTTGAGAACATTCTTGGTTGATAAGGGCAGCTACTTTCGAGATCCGGATAAGGGTTGTTCAAGCAAAGATCAAACTCAAAGAATGGAACAAGTTGGTGAGGGCCTGAGCTGAGCAAGGGATTTGCTTCCCTTGCAAATCGATTGCGGTTCACAATTGAGAAACTAAAGGCCTTAAGCCGAGTAGTGCCAGACTTTGGGATACTTGTAAGAAAAATATCAGAATCAAGTGCTTGGAATGTTTCTTGAAATAAGTCATAGCTCTAAACACACGAGATAGACACCAAAATCCTTGGTAGAAATAAAGATGAGTTCCATGCCAGTTTTTTTCTTTTGGGAGGGTTTTCGCCAAATTCCTGGAATTAATCATCATCCCATGGCTCCTACTTATCTTGGGATACTATTGAAACAGCGTCTTTGGAGATCATTTCTGTTGTGTCCATAATAAAAAAATTTTACTATATGGTCCCCCAAGCCATTATGAATGAGGCATAAAATTATTGTACGTCTTCTTCTTAAGTCAAATCGATGTTGTGGCGACGCAGAGCCCCAGAAGCCCCACAAATATATCCAAACAACAGAGAGAGAAATGAAATACTGACACGATATATCCAAAAAGGCCTCAAAAATCAAAATTAACCACATGACTCCTAAGTAAATTTATCCATGAAACTTGAGTTAAAAATTTTAAAACCATGCCCACGTTATTGTTCTTTCTTTTTTTGGCTATTCGTTGTTATTCTATTAAATTAAATTAAACGTTTTATTTTTATTCAAATTTAATTTTAAAACATATAAAAATATGAAAGTGTCACGACCCGACACTCCCTTCGAGCTCGTGACAACCGCCACGAAGTCTCGGTAATCATTCATTACCCGATTTGTCAACCGAAATCTCGCAAGGCTCTTGCATCAGTTTTTCACTTTCCCTGTGAGCAATAGTTACTAAATATCAAGTTTTAAGAAAATATAAACTATTTTAGATCGAAAACAATCAAAATAAAATTTTGACCACACAGGGGTATTTTGATCATTTTTACCTGAAAATTTCAAAACCTGATAAAAATACAATGTATGATAGAAAGATATACATTTTCTATTAAAAATAAATTTTTGTAATCTAAATCATCCATTTGGAGTGAAAAGTTGACTAATTAGACTAAATAAAAATATTCGATAATATATTTCATTTTCTTATAAAA
>NC_030854.1:34180738-34183617 GCF_000208745.1 Theobroma cacao
TTAATTTCATTGAAACTCATTTATTCATAAAACATGAAAATTTATCTTTTTAAATTCCTTTTTCCATAGAATTCATGAAAGCATCTAAAAACCACCCTAGATAATTAAAATGACAGTAAGTTTACTCACAATGTCCATAATGCAGACTTTCGAAGCACTTTGTCTACTGATCCTCGGATGCAATTTCCTTGAGGACTCACCACCTTGACACAGTAAAAAAAATCAAAAATTTCACCAAGTTGGTACTAAATCAAAATTAAACTAATTTCGACTACTAATGCATGATATGGAATGCAAAAAATGCACTGGTAACTATCTAAACTCGGTATTGGCCTAATTCGTCTTATCACCCGATTAAATTCCTAACGGGTCCGTTTAAACTCAAAAATTCTCTCTTCTTTTCTTTCTGATGAAAATAAGTGAAATACTGACCATCGAATTCCCTGAGAAAATCGGACCACGTTTGAGGAGTAGTGGAACGAGACTTCACTGAATTCCATCAAGTACGAGCCCTCTTCTTTAATAATCTCATAGCCACCATCAACTTCATGTCATCATCTAATCCCATATCAGAGAGAGTCTCTAAAACCTGATTAATCCAGTCCTTTAGCACAGTGGCATCCAACTCACCCGTGAAAGATACACAACCCAATTGCCTAGCCTCCTTCAGCTTCTTGAAAATGGATACATTCTGTACTAGTTGTGGAACTAAAGGAGTAGCTGGAGGCACTACAGGTGGAACTTGACCAGTCTGAGCTTGACCAGCCATTGCTGCAAAGAAAGCTGTCAATGCTTGTGCTGCCTCAGTAGGCATGGCGGGAATACCCGTAGATGGCTGAGGAGATGGAGGATGTGGAGGACTATCGACCTGCTCAGTAACAGGTGCTACCCGAATGGTTGATGCAACTGATTCCTCCTCTACTGTATCTGGCTGATGACGTTGGGAACGACATCTTCCCCTCCCAACCGATCTAGTGAGAGGTGGGCGTCCGCGTCGAGGAGGCATTGTAATCTATAAAAAAAATACGAGCAAGTTTACGGAACTTTAGGCTCTATATGAAAATGCATGCATTCTATTCAACCTAACTTAACTTAATCCGAGGCCACACTAATACTATAATTTTTTAAAACCACTTTAAAACTAACAAATCTTATCTTTAAAACCAAAAGCTCTGATACCAATCGAATTGTCATGAATAGTATTTTATAAGGTCGGGCTTTACACTTTTGATGGTAATTGTTTACTCACTGGGATTATTTAATCTCACCCCTTTTCCTATTCATTTTTCAGGCTTAGGACAGTTTGTTGATAGTTGATTAAGATGAGAATTAATCTCGGAGTTGCATCCTAGAAAGTAAGGGTTCGTAGCCCTACATCTTTTTAGTCAGTTGGGGACTCACGTGTCATTGTTAAAATAATTTTATACTTTAGTTATTTGATTTAAAGTATGTATGAACATATTTATCTTTTACACCATGTTTTTGACGGGTTTCGATATTTTGAAGAAAATGCCCTTGTGAGCTAGAAAATTGTTTTGAGTTGGAAACGACTTATGATTTCTTGAAATGTGAGATTTAATAACTGTCGCTCACCGGGGAAATGCGAAAATTGATGCTAAGCCTTGCGGGGTTCCGATCGGCATTCGGGGTAATGAGTGCTTATCGAGAGGTCGCGGGGGTTGTCACGGGCCCGATGGGAGTTTCGGGTCTTGACAGGTTCGGCATGAAGTGAACTCTATCGTACCTTAGGAGATATCCTTCGCGCCTCTCCTACTAAGGTAAATATAACGGGGTTTACCGTGCCCCTCTAATAGGTTGGTCCACGAAAACCCACCTACTGCAGTGGCTAATTAAATAACCCACCAATCAATTAAATTTTGACAGCATAACGTGGCTAACATAATACTACCCAGCCTGTCAAAGGAAAACAAACAGTTTATATATTTCACAACCCAAAATTTTCAGCCACATATGTCATCACGTATCAGTTCATAAATAATCAATTCCAAACATAGGTACGTAAACTTAAATATATAAGCAACATCAAAGGTTGATCTCCACATACTCACATTTTCAAAAACATTATTGAATTGTAAAATAAGTCATAAACTTTATTCCTTAAATCGATTATTAGTCATAAAACATCAAATTCATTTAGGTTCAATATTCTTAAAATCATAAAAACGATTGTACAAATACTTTAGATAGATAAGATGAACAGTGGTTACTCACTTTGACGGGAATTTACAACACTCTTATTCTTGATCCTAGGGTGCAATACCTTTGCCCTTATCCGAGGGCTCACTACCTATACATAATGTGCAACAGGAAATTTAATATACTTATGCTAAATCGTCACAAAACTATTCTATGTTCTATATGAATGCATGCAATGAAATGGGAGGTGTTCGGCCTATCGCGCACTATGCACTATTTAATCGGTCTAAACATCCAATTTGATTCCAATTAATTTATTGCACTTCCAATACTCCCCAAAATTTCACACACTTCACGACAAGTTTATTCTAAGTGCAATTACCAAAATATCCCTCATTATGGTGCAAATTGCCAACAACGGGAGTAAAATTTTTTGGTACCCGTTTTCGATTTTCGGTATTCCTAAGCACCAAATACATCTAAATGGCATGAAAAACAACCAAATTCATCATCAATCCTCACCCATAAAATTCGGCCAAGATAGGTTCTATAATGGGCATGTGGATTTCTTGCTTAATTTTCATACTAAATGTTACTAAACACCTAAAAACACTAAGTTACCTTGAAATTCAACTAAATTCATCACCAACTTTCTCTCTCCAAATCTGGCCAGCATATTGCCCCTCATGAAAACTTGAATTTAATTCATGGAAAATGGAAAA
>NC_030854.1:34185630-34189360 GCF_000208745.1 Theobroma cacao
TGTTTACTCATTGGGATTTTATATTCTCACCACCCTCATTTCCACCGATTTCAGTTCAGAAAGTGATAACACCAATTTTTTAATTTAATTATAAAAGTTGGAGTGGATAGACAGCTTTGTTCTCAAAGGTTCGGGGCTTCTTACTCTGAGGATATGAGACAAATTAAATTGAATTATTGGGAAATTGCCTACTTATTTGCCTTTAAAGTTTTTTTTTTCTTTTCAATCTGTCAGACAACTGTGTGACCATCCCATCCAGGCGAAGACTGGAAGGGAACAATCCTCCACGGTCACAGTAATCCGATCTGGATCACCAGGCCACTAATCACACTCTAATCACATAATCTTAATTCTTCAACCAGACTTGAAATCCTATTTCCTTAGAACTCAAGGATACAGAGGTACGAACCTATAAAACAGATCCCATTCAAGTAAGGTCGTTTATTTACCTTTAAGGGTTTTTTTTTTATAATTGAAGAAAGGAAATTCGAACTCTACTTTTTAAGTAAATGAATTATACATTTATTAATAAATTCAATGCTCAAATGCTTATTTGCTTTTAAGGTTAAAACTTAAAAGAAACAAAGGAAAAAAATGAGTAGCGTTTAACAGAAGGAACTGCTAGGCAGAAGAAAGGCCAGCAAATCCAACAAAAAGAGTAAAAAGACAAAGTGACTGGCAAAAGGCAGAAAGAAGGGAAGCAAGCGGGTTGATCATGATGGTGTGGTAAAGTCAAGTAGGGTCAATGATAGTGAAACTACCCCAATGTCGTTAAGTCAGTGCATTGTACTGTTTTGCATTAATTAACTTTTTTAAAATAAATTACAAGATATTTTACTATATAAATATTTTCCATTTTATCAAATTTCTTCCATTTCAACCTTCATATTCAAATTCAAAATTTTTAAATTAAAGTCTTAATTTCTAACTATTAGAATCAAATTTTATAGATTATCAATTCTATTAACAAATTATAAAGTTATCTGAAGAAGAAATCGACATCATGTATGTTGCTTTGGTTTTAAATCATTGGGTTTCTCACTAATTAAAAATATGTAAAAATTATCAAAGTAATACTTGTACTTTATTTTTAATGGTATGTTTTAAATTAACTATATATTTAATGAAGAAACAAATATTTAAGTTTCAAGGTAACTATAAACTTAAACAAGAAATAAAGTCTAGGTACTTGTATAATGATAATGATCACAAGTCACCTTGCTTATAAGAGATAGTCATCTCAAACTCAAGTTGTCTTTCCCTCAAAAGTTATTTTTGTTATATATAGAAATTAAATGAACATTGAGTTACATAATAGAACTTGTTTTTTTATTATTATTTTATAATTTTTTTTCAAAAGTTTAAACATAGACCTTGAAGTTAAAATTTTATGATATTATTGAAAAAATTGATTCAATTGATAAGATTATTTGTTATGTAAGTGACCAATTTAAGTGAAAAGTTGAAAATTCATTGGAAAAGGGCATTTTTAACAAATTTCTGATAAAATAATTTATAAAAAATTTCATCAAAAAAATTCAATCAGCAATAACATTCTATCGGTACTTTTATAAATATCTTAAATAATCAAATTTTGAATCTGCCTTTCAAAAAAAAATAGTATTTTGTCGAAACAAAATATCTAACGGAAAACATCCCTACATCCATTGAAAATGAATAAAATAATCATTTAACTAATGCTGAAAATCTGTTGAAAAAGTATCAAAAAATTTGTCAAAAAAGTTAAAAATTTATTGAAAAAAGATTCAAAATCTGTCAAAAAAAGCACTCAAATTCGTTGAAAAAAAAAGTCCAATTACGTAGGAAATGTGCCCTAATATGTCGAAAAATAATCCTAATTTTGTGTGAATTGAGCTTAATTTTCTCTAAATTATTACAAGTATATATTTATATTTAATTTAAATTAAATTTAAAATTAATAATTTACTTAAATAATGTGTTCAAAATGCAATGGAATATTCATTAATCTTATTTGTATAAAACAAAATAATCCACAGAATACTTGTTACAAAAATAAAATTAAAATGTAAAAATTCAATAATGCAAAGCATGAAGATGTGCATCATCTCCCATGTTGGTAGTTTTCCGTTCGGAGATTAGTGTGTTTCTGTTGTGCATTTTGTTATGTGTGAAAGTTATTCTAAAAGCGTACTATAGTGATGTTGCTATTTTTATATATGTGGTAAGTTGGTCTCTATTAGGTCTCTCTCATTCTTTTCACTCCCTCTATTAGATCATTTCTGTTGTATCCATAACAAAACCAGCAGTTGAGAGGAAGGGATAGAAATGGAGAAAAATGTAGAAGAATATACTCTCAAATTAAACTAGTTAACAAAGAAATTTATAGATATATTAGTCTGTCCTTTAATCTTATTTAGTTGGTATTTACAAGGTAATAATTTTTCTGAATCATGTTTAATATGATTTATTTCTTATATACATATTGTAAATAATTAAAAAAATGTGGGACGATATATGTATTTTCCAAAAAAGAGAAAGAAAAGACCAAGTGATTTGTTATCTTGTTAAGGGATTTATGTACAACTATATGTATTCTTTTTTCATGAATTTCGTCAAAAAGTTCATGCATTTTTTAGTAAGCGACCAGCTGCTATAGTGAGAGACAATTAACTGCTTCTATAAATTAAAAAATTCATGTATAATCCAATGGTAATCATGGAGTTTGTATATTGTATTATTATAAGAATAATAATGAAGTTGGTATGTGTAATTTTTTCTTATGAATAATGGATTATACCGGAGCAATTGCAATTCACTGGCTTGATCTTATAGACTAAAACATTGTTGCCAATCTACTGCTATATATTGTCAAGATTTGGACATTAGTTATTTGAGTCACCCTAGAACTAAACTATTTTTTTATAAAATTGAAAAAAATTCATGAAACACATTACAATGAAAAAGAATTATTTATAGAAAATTAGTGATCACTCTTTTTGTTATGTGTGAAAATTATCCTAAAAGCATTATAGTAGTCTTGCTATCTTATATATGTGGTAATTAAGTTGGTCTCTATTAGGACTCTCTCATTCTTTTCACTCCCTCTACATGCTCTTGCCTCAGCTACCTTCTCTCTCTATTCTACATTTATTTATTAATAAGATGGCATTCTTTTTAATAATTTATTTTTATAAAATGTGACCAATTATTTTGTTGAAAAGAAAAAACAACATATGCAATTCAAGAAATCAATATATGAAAAATAGATTCTTGCAATAATGATTTCCTGAAATTAACTATAAGCTTGTTCTTAAGTCAAAACCGAGTAGCCGCAACGGCCTTATAAAATAATATATATTAATCGTTGAATTAAAGTATTCAAGTAGTGTGATATCTGAATAATTAGTTACCTTAAATTAGAGTTTATTAATTTGATCTTTTAAATAAAACATAACTGCCAGTTAAATACAATTTATTTTTACTTTTTTTCATGAATGTTTAATAAATTTTAATTTTCCAATTAATTAAGATAATTCAATCAATTCTCGATGATGTGGCATAAATCTGGGCATGAGGCACCAAAATGGGGCAAAAGATTTTCATTCCTCCCTAGACTCTTAGTGATGTGAAAATGTTGAATAGTTGTAGCTTTTTTTAACCAAAGAGAAATCCTACATAGAATAGATCTATCTATCTATATATATATTTTTTATTTATTATATTTTTTAATATTATATATATAAATTTT
>NC_030854.1:34189365-34205294 GCF_000208745.1 Theobroma cacao
TTAATAAATTTTAATTTTCAATTAATTAAGATAATTCAATCAATTCTCGATGATGTGGCATAAATCTGGGCATGAGGCACCAAAATGGGGCAAAAGATTTTCATTCCTCCCTAGACTCTTAGTGATGTGAAAATGTTGAATAGTTGTAGCTTTTTTTAACCAAAGAAAAATCCTACATAGAATAGATACATACATACATATATATAGATATATATATATATAATATAATATATATAATAATTTAAGTTTTGATTCTAAACTTGTAAATCGATCTGCCTCTTAAAGAGGAGATGGCCAAAGGGCACCATCAAGTAAAAAATGGCATATCTTGGAAGAGTAAAAAACTATGCCCTCATTTTCTATTTTAATGAAAATTTTCTGCTATCATTTGTGTTGCTTTGTCCCTATTCAAAACAAAAGAATAAACTTTAAAATTTTATAAAAAAGATAAAATAAAAATAAAGAGAATAAAGCGAAATTCTTTTCTTTGTTCTTTTATATATGTTTATCTCTTTTTGTTTTATCTTGTAGCTATTTCTTAGTATGAATTTAATGTGTAAATATTGCTAAAATCAGATTTTAATTAATATGAGTAAAACTTGGGTTACCTGATGATTGAATACGTTATTTTTCATTTCCTAATAATCTACAACTCTGCATAAAACTTGCATTCTTTCTATTGTTGTGCATAATTAATTAAAAATCTGAGACACACACCATATATAGCCTTATCTTTGCATATATAAAATAGAACCGTCGTTTTTCTGCCATCTCAGACACACACCTACATAGAGACAGAGAGATAAGAAAATTTTGGGCATGCACATCCCCTGGCCTTAAATGAAAAGCACAGCAATCAGAGTGAAGAAGCTAACTGCTCAAGCTGTGGGGAGGTACTGGTGTGGGGTCCAAGTTCTACCTGTGCGAGTGTGGCTTTTACCTCCATAAGAATTGTGCCGAGGCATCATTGGAGATTAATCACCCTTTTCATCACAAGCACCCTTTTGTTCTTATGCCAACCCCACCGTATAGTGGAAGATGTTCTTCGTGACTTTTGCGGCAAAACTTTTAAGATGTTTGTTTATCACTGCTCCTGATGAGAATTAGATTTTCACATCAAATGTGCTTTATTTTCATGCAACATTGCCGAAAAATTTTTTGGAGACCTTGAACTCATAGCCCATCCATGGATCTCCACTAATGAAGAACTTGAAAGTGCTAAGTGCTTCGGATGTTGGAAACCGTTATCAGAATCTGAATACTTTTCTCTTGATTATTGTGGATTTAATCTACACAAGAGATGTGCTGAATTATCTACTGAAATCAATCACTTTTCTCACCGATAACATCCTCTTGTTCTACAATTCAATTATGAACGTTTCTCTTGCAATCTATGCCAACAAATAGAATGTGGGGGTTTTGTTTGTTGTTGTCCACCATGCAAGTTTGCCCTTGACATTAAATGTGCTAAGTTACTTTCTGAAATCAATCACCTCTGTCATCGCAAACACCCTCTTATTCTACAGTTTAATAGTGAAAATCTCTCTTGCAAGATATGCGTAGAATCCAGTAAAGAATTCATTTATTGTTGTTGATCTTGCAAGTTTGGCCTTCACATTGAATGTGTGTCACCACCACCTACCATTAAAGGGAAAAGTCATCGACACCCATTCACCTTGTTTTGGAGACCAGAATCCTTCATTTGTGATGCATGTGGCCTTGAGGAGAATGTTGCATATGCTCTACATGCAGTATTATAGTCCATAAAAAATACATTTCTTTGCCACGCATCATCAAAGCACTGTCACATCGCCATCCAATTTTCCACACCTAGTTCCTTCATTAACATGAGTTTAAAAGCTTGGATTGTAGAATTTGCCATAACAATGTGAATATAACATTCAAAAACAATGTGAATATAGAGCACGGGAGTAGTTTGGATTGCAAGTATATTGTTCACGTGAATTGTGTTATAGAGAGAAAAGGATGGTATTATATAGTTGTAGTAGATAAGAAAGATAAGAAGCCCTTACTGTTGACTGATATATCGATTGATTCTATCACTTGTGTTGTTGAGAGGAATTAATGAAGCTGGAGAAGCCACAAAGATAAAACATTTCAGCCATGTTCATGACTTAATATTAAGCAACATGATCATTGAAGATTATAAAAGTTGTGATGGTTGCATGTTATCCATCTCAACTTCGTTTCACTATTGCTTACAGTGTGATTTCTTTCTCCATTAAACATGTGCTGCATTGCCTCAGAAGACAGGACTTTGCTCTGAATCGTGTGCCAAAGCACTGCCACCCTTATTGCAAACAACTTTTTCAGATGCGGCAACTGTGGCAACGTGCGTAGTGGCTTTTCCTACAATTGTGATAAATGTAAGATTTTTATATGCCTTCTTTGTTCAATTTCTGATGATATTTTCATTAGTGATGGACACGAACACACCCTCTTATATTACTACAATTATGAAGGATCGTGCAATGCTTGTGGTCTGCATATGTACAATGGATTCTGTTGTAAGAGTTGCAATTTTTCTTTGCATGGTTTTTGTGTAGCTTTACCACAACTAGTTCAACACAATTGCAATTAATGAACATCCATTTCCACTCACTTATCAATTATCATGATAGTAATGATTATTCAAAATATCATTATTGTGATATTTGCGAACAAACAAAAAACTCAAAAGCACTGATTTTATTATTGTAGAATTTGCAGCAGTTCTGGTCACCTTAAATGTGCTCTTGAAAAATTTCCATACATCAAATAGAATTGGGAAGCATCTATCAAGCTGGAGATCATCAACACCCTCTCAAGTTTATCAAGAAAATTTATTATTATCCTGAATGCTTTGAATGCGATAAGCCTTAATAAGATTTAACTCTCGAGTACGTATAGTTTAGATCAAGAGCAGCTTAATAAGTTCAAAGGTCTAAAGCGATATATTCAAATGAGACTTTTTTTATTAAAATTAAAAAAAATTATTAAAATTTTATTCTTCAGCTTTTTGAGATGTAAAATTTTTAATTAAACTTTTATAATCAAGTTCTTCTAATATTTCTTTTTCAATTGATAATATAGTCAATCGATTTAATCTTTCTTGAGATATTGTTGATCTTAAATAAGATTTTATTAATTTTAGTTTTGAAAAACTTCTTTCTCCTAAAGCAATACTTACTTGAATTGTTAACATTATTCTAAAAGCAATATATGCATTTGAAAAATAATCGAGTCTTCTTGTATGATTAAATATGTCAATTGGACTGTTTTCTTCTTGTATAATTTCTTTCAAAATTTTTAACTTTGAAAATAAATCTAAACCATCAATATCAGAATAGTTGTTATATTTTAAGGAACATTCAACATTAAGGCAATATTCTTTCAAATGAGGCTCACAACTTTATGAAGATAATAAAAGAACAGACTTGTTGTGTATTCTTTGGATAAAAATTGAAGTTAAAGGAAGAAAGAGCAAATGAGAAAGAAAGATTTCAAAAGTAGATATTATACATTAAAAAAAATAATTAGTTTTATATATAGAAAAAAAATAGCTGTTGAAAATCATTAAATGCGTTAATTGGAAACAAGAGAAATAAGTGAGAAAAAAATAGTTGTTTGAGATGATTAAATACATATAACTGTTAGTTTATTGAAAATAAGAGAATATAGTTGAAAATTAATAGCATTATAGAAATAAGAAAATAGTAGAAAATTGAGATTTATTAGGCACATAATTAAAAAAGTGAAAGAACAAATAATTTTATTAATTATTTTTTACTTTATTATATTTTTAATATAATTAATTATATTATAATTATTATAAAATTATAAATCTTTCTCAAAATTGGAGCCTTCTCAAATTTGGGGCCTAAAGCCCTTGCTTGGGTGGCTTCACCCAAGGGCCGGCCCTAGTCTAGATGTCACTTTATTATCCATTGGGAATAAAAAGTGATACTGAACTGACCAAGAATAATATTATTGTATTTTTTTTTTCCTAAAAAAGATGTACATTTTTCAGTTGAATGTAATTAAAAGTTAAAAATATGTGTTATATCACATATTTAGAATATTTACACTTAAATTACTATTAGTTGCCAAACAAATTGGAGCTTTTTAATGAGTAGATTTTGGATCATTTATTTCTAAATTTATATTTAGTATTGGTCTATGTTTATATGCATAGATAGTGCTTATCCCAAAATCGAAACATCCGCCAATTAGTATAAGACTTTGGTCCTACCAAGTTTAATGAAGTCAATTTAGCAGAATCCCATTGCCCATCCTTAAAGAGTAACTCATTTTTTAATCTATTCAACTTTTTTTTTTTTGAAAGGTAATCTATTTAACTTCTTAATAAAAAGATAATTGTAACTCATTTTCTCTTTTCCAAAAAGCAGAAACAAAGTTATTTTTGTTCAATACACAGCCAGTAAATACATAGGGAATTGATCCTAAACTCGCAACTTAAGTAATGTAATGTAAAGTTTTGATTCTAAACTTACAAAATCAACCTCCCTCTCAATTAAAAGCAGGGATGGATACCACCAAGAGCAAGAGATGGTGGTGAAGATTAACAGCGTACCTTGGGAGAGGAAAAGTTAGAGCATCCAAAACGTTACTCTCAATACAATTAAAAAATTTGGCTGCGATCACTTTTGTTGCTTTCTTTCTACTCAAAATAATAGAATCAACTTTAAATTTAGAACGATTACCATGCAAAGATAAATAAAGAGTAACAAAGCGTATTCCCATGATTTGCTTTAACATATGCCCCTCACCACCAAAGGCCAAAAAATTTATTCATTTACACTGCAGCAATTGACCAGTATTTGTTGAGGATCACAAATGTTCACAGCAGCAATAGACTAACGGAATCAAATCACTATTATTTTTAACCTTACACACAACCTTAATTAGGTAAATTTCAGTGTTGGATGATTATAAATATCTTATAAATGGATAATGTAGGTTAAATTTAGTTTTCTTTTATATTTACATTTCTTAATATTATATTTATTTATACTCAATGATGAATTAGTTACTAGAATTCATAAGTTGTTCAAATAAAATATTACTTTAATCAAAAGATTTAATTTTTATTAATAAAATGCTTAAAATATTATCAAACTCTGGTTGGGTTGAGTTTTACTAATTTGTAGTCGAACTTAGGGCTTGAGGACATCAAGAGCCATCTGCATTTTCAAGAAATGGATTAATCTTGCTATCTTCCTTATTGGGTGAATAAATAGGCCTCTATTAGGACTCTCTCATTCTTGTTACTCTCAGTACGTTCTTTTTGTAATGAGTTCACGTTTTCAACTCAAAAAATATACTTAATAAGTGATTATTCACCTCATCTTATTGATGTGGAATTCGTGACATTCTACTCCTCTTAATATCTCTTACTAATGTCGCTGACTCTTTACCCATAGAGAAGATGGATTCTTACATTAGTTTGGTCTACCTCGATCCTTATAAAGACCTCATATTAGTGAAAATCCGAATCTATTCTGATAACACTTGTCATAGACACATATTTTCAATCCAAAAAACATACTTAATAGGTATTATTTTTGTTTATATACCTAAAATCCATCTCATTTGTTATTGATGTGAGATCCGTTATACTCTTAACTTAGCTACCTTATCTCTTTATTCTACATATATAATTATTAATAAGATGGTATTCTTTTTAATACTATATCTTTTATATAAAAATGTGACCAATTAAATTGTTGAAAAGAAAAATCACCATATTCTAATAGAAATATTAATGAATATATAAAATTTTTTTTTGCAATAATCAATTCTTGAAATTATCTATAAGCTTGTTCTTAAGTCAAAACCGAGTTGCCAGCTACGGTCTTATTAAATAAATTATATTAATCGTTGAATTAAAATATTTAAGTAATATAATTTCTAAATAATTAATTACCTTAAATTACAATTTATTAATTTGATCTTTTAGATAAAACATAACTGCCAGTCCATAGTTATTGTCAAGAATCGGACATAAGCCAAATTCCTAAAACATACGTACAGGGGATCCAAACTTTTAAATTTGAGGGGACTGAACTAATATGGTGAAATAATAATTAATATTGTTATTTTTCTTCAATAAATATATCAAATCTACTAACAAAAGAAAAAGAAAGAATTTTTAAAGGGAAGCAAAATACTAACAAAATGAAAATATACATTTGTTTTTCATATATATATAAAGATATTGTTTAGAATAGGAATTTAATACCCAAATGCAAATGATGTAAACCCATTCAAAATCTAATTTGTAGAAAAAAAATTCGCTGATATATTCTTCTTTTTATTTTTTTAATTTGAATTTGGAATAATTGATCTAACTAATTAAATTGAAGCATCTTGACTGGTTAAACTATCCCGATCATCAATAGTAGTTCGAAGATTGGACTCAGCAAGAAACCCATAATCGAAAGAAGCCCTATTTATCCTAGATCCATTAAAAGCCCAAACAATTTTTTGGTAGAAAAAAAATGCGAATATTTGGTTAATCTATAATTATATATGAAAATATTTTATTAATTTTTTTCTTCTGCTTTTTCTTTCTTTTCATTTTTTTCTTTTGTTCCTCCTTGCACCTATTTAGTTAATTTAATTAACTAATTAATTAGTTAACTATTTAATTTAATTAATTTTAAATAATTAATCAATTAATATTAATCACAGGTTTATATAACTAATTATTATTTTTAATTAATTCATATGTTTTTTATTTTAAAATTTATATATAAGTTATCAATTATATATTTAATTTTTTTTATTTTATTCAACCAATAAAATTAATTTTTTTTTAGAACCTAGAACTCCGCTTTTCCCTTTTTTTCTTCTTCTTTTTCTTCTTGCACCTATCTTTTGAAAATTAAAAAGAAAAACCTATATTTTTCATATCAAGAAATGTATTGTTCTTCTCTTGTGGCAGGTATGTTTTTGTTTTATCTTGATTTTGACTCTCTTCCCTCACAATAAAAACATAAGAAACTTTAAAAAATAAATAAGAAAACATAAGAAATCATGATTGGATTAGCAAACAATTGATTACTACAAAGATTAGTGATCGGGTAAATCCATGGTTAGAAAAGTGATTAGATTGATTATCCTTGCACTGAAATCTTTGTCGTGTCCAAATATTTGAAGTTTGAAGACTTGAAATCTACCCGTTCCGCCGCAGTAAAATCGAGGGTAGCAAGCAAAGCCAACCGAACGGTCAAAAGAGAAAGGCAGAAAGCAATGGAAAAGTTGAAAATGCCCCCAGAAGTCAACCAATAGTAGCCAGCAAGCAACGCCCTTGATTTCAAAAGAATTTGTCTTTAATAATTATTTTTCTCTCTTCTCTTGTTTACTTTTCTCTTCCCTTGTTTTCCCGTTCAGATTCCGAGAAATTCCCCTGGGTTCTTGTTAGTCTTTGGAAAGGACTCCATTTCCGATACTGCTAACATATTTTCCTGATTCTACCACTCGCCCCAGTGTCTTGTTCCTCTATAGATTCCCAGCTGGGCATGTAAGGGCACTTAAAACTCTATAAAGCATCATTTTTTTAACCATTTTTTCTCTTTTCGATCTTGTGTTATTTGATCTTCATCTATCAAAGTAGCATCTGGGTTCCTCTTGTTTTGTTATTTAAGAGTATTTTAGTTGTTTTTTTTCCTTGATTTGGTCTTAGCAAAGCAGTGATCTTTAGTTTATTGCCTAGTCTTTTTTTTTTTTAAGCAAAGCATGTTTGAAATAACAGATCAGTTTTTCAAATATATTTCATCATAGCTCACGATTCTAAATTTTTAGAGCTGCAGAACTTGGGGAGATCAATAAAACAACGCGTCGTTTTTAAATACTCTTGAATTCTATAAGCTTACGTAACGTGATTCATTCAATTGCAGACATAGATGGGTATATTTCTCAGCACCCCCAAAACACAGAAATTCTCAGAAGATGGCGAGAATGACAGGGTTAGATATGGTCTATCATCCACGCAAGGATGGCCTGCAACTATGGAAGATGCTGTGAGTAACAAATGAACTGTATATACATCGAATTCTCATCGATTGAACTCTATATATATACATATTCTTTGAGGATGTTTATCTTATGAATGTTAGCTAATGATGATTTATAAAGTAGAAATACTTCATCTCAAAAAACAAGATCAACTCTCAATAAAGAGTTTCTCCCTTTGAAAATTTCTAAATACAAGAGCTAATGAAATAAGACATTTCAAAGTAAATATCAAAGACAATTTTATCTATGTTTTGTCTACTAACAGAAACATACTAAACAAGAGCATAAAATAAATAAAGTGATCAGATAATTATTCGTAAGATAATTTAATTGTTAAACCAGAAGATTTATCACGAACCCTAATCTTTCATGACAAAATTAGCATGTGTCCAAGAAAGTGTTTGATTGGTTCTAGCCACTATGAACGAAATAGGATTTGCTTTAACATATGCCCCTCACCATGGTCGGTTGAATCAGCCAAAGGCCAAAAAAAAAATTATTCATTTACACTGCAGCAATATTGTCATTTTCCTAATGCCAGAATAAAATGAGGATAACGGGTGTACACAGCAGCATCGTAAGTATCTCGTAAATGGATAATGTTAAAGTTAGTTTTATTTTAGATTTTTTAATATTATGTTTATTTATACTCAAATTTTTTTTAAAAGGTGTTTTTATTAACCTTAACAACTCATATGTCATTCTAATTCTTTTACTTAATGCAATAGACTTTTCATGACATATTGATGCAGTTTGAACATTGAATATACTCAATGAATTAGTTACTAGAATTCATAAGCTGTCCGAATAAAAAATCACTTTTAATTAAAAGATTTTAATTTTGATGAATAAAATGGATAAAATATTTTCAAATTCTGGTTGGGCTAAGTTTATAGAAGTGGATAATGTTTTGAATAATGGACAAATTTATGGTCGAACTTAGGGCTTGAGTACCTCAAAAGCCAGCTTTATTTTCAAGAAATGGATTTGAGAAGTTGAGGAGGGGGGGATAAGCTAGAAGCATTGATTAATTATGAGTGGTGACTTTCGACGTAGATGTTGCTCCTGTTTTTTGAATTGGAGGACTAAGCATATTCCTGATGCTGCTCTTATCACATTGCCAGTCATTTGTCTTTTGCGTTGGTTGTCAAAGAAGACAGGATGGACTGTCAACTCAGGTGATTGCTAATTTCTAAATTCAAAACTCTCAGTGTAATTTGACAACAAATATGTCTACAAGATGATAAAGATTTTTATAGTCTACTGCACTACATAGCATGCAATTTCAATCGTTAATTCGGAGAAAGAATAACCAAAAAAGTTTGCTTTTTCTATCTCCTCCATACAAAGAAGGCATCATTTGTCTGACCCACCCAAGTTAGTGCCGATTCACTTTATCACATAAAGCCATGTCACAGCCATGGCTGAGGAACCATCAAAACCCAAAGAAAAAAAGCATGTTTTTTCTGTGCATTGTATTTTATTTAATTGGTCAAGACTTGTGGGGCAAAAGAAAAAGGGCGTCATTGTCAGTTATGATGTTCCAATTCAATTATTACGACATCACGTCACTTTTTTTCTGGTGCGGAAATTTTGATAAATGGCAATTATAATAATATGATTACATTAATAAAGAAATTATAATTCTGCCAGGTTCTATATATTTACTAGAAACTCTGACTCTATGCAGGCTAAAAGAGTTGAACGAGGGAACCAGGTACCTTGAATTATAGCTATGGCGTCTACCAAATACTCTCCTCTAAGCTTTCCCCTGTTTTTAACATTGACGTTTCTATTTCTTCAAGCCAAGTCTTCCTCTGGGTCTCATTCCAAACCGAACCATGCATTCTCCATCAAAGAAGCAACTGTGCACGACCTCCAACTTGCTTTCGAGAGGTGCCAACTCACCTCAACGCAACTCGTTGAGTTCTACCTAGGAGAAATCCACAGACTCAACCCGCTCCTGAGAGGGGTCATAGAGGTAAACCCGGATGCTCTGTATCAAGCTGATAATGCGGACAGAGAGCGTAAGGCTAAAGCACCAGGGTCACTGGGTGGCCTGCATGGTATTCCTGTTCTGCTCAAGGATAACATTGCAACCAAGGATAAGATGAGCACCACGGCTGGCTCACTTGCGCTGCTAGGGTCGGTCGTACCTCGAGATGCAGGCGTGGTAACCAAATTGAGGAAAGCTGGGGCTATTATTCTCGGAAAGGCTAGCTTAAGTGAGTGGGCTCATTTCAGGGACAATAGAGCGCCCAGTGGCTGGTGTGCCCGGAGTGGCCAGGGAAAGGTGAGTTTAAGAACGAACATGTTTTGACACGCTAAAGAACCTGTAATGTTGATAAGAGGGAACTAAATATACCGGTATAGAATTTTTCCATGCAAATATAAAAATTAACATAAATAAAATTGTCATATTATGAGTTTATTGTAGTCAGCAATTTTTTATAGAGAATCATTCTAATGTTCTTGTTTGCTATACTTAATTTGGATTCATTACCAAATATAATTTGACTTAATAAAGAAAAGTAATTTCCTGAATTTTTTGTATGCAGAATCCTTATAATCTTTCAGCAGATCCATGTGGGTCAAGTAGTGGATCTGCCATATCAGTAGCAGCAAATATGGCAGCAGTGTCACTTGGGACCGAGACTGATGGCTCAATCCTTTGTCCATCTAGTAACAACGCAATAGTTGGCATCAAACCTACTGTTGGTCTTACAAGCCGAGCAGGAGTCATCCCTATTACTCCCAGACAGGACACTGTTGGGTAGGTGCTATTAATCTTTTGAAGAAGTTTTTTTATTGGGTGTGCTACTGCTCTAATAAGACGATAATAATAGTTCGTACTAAATTGATTCTTTTCTATGTAAATGACTTTATCCATGTTCCTCCCTAGCAAGAAACAGAGCATATTGTTCTATCTCCGTACAGGTCTTCTAAACTAAAGATTTGCCATTGGTTGTATGTTATCCTTTTATTTCACTAGATTCCAACTTTTTTTTCTTGTGGGGTGGGCTCTCGTACTAATTAAAATTAAGTATGGCTCATGCTCTATTGAATTGAAACAGACCCATGTGCAGAACAGTAGCAGATGCTGTATACGTCCTTGATGCCATTGCAGGATTGGATTATAATGATAAAGCAACCATTGAAGCATCAAAGTACATTCCAGGTGGTGGCTACAAACAGTTTCTAAAACCTTATGGTCTCAAAGGGAAGAGATTGGGCTTATTGAGGAATATATTCTTCTATTTCGATAATGGATCTATTTTTGCTGAAGCTTTTGAGCGTCATTTCTCCACTTTAAGGTAGCAAATCATAAATTCTGCAATTATTAGTTTCATCCAATTACATAGATGGGTAATTCTGATTCATTCAACATAATTTTCTGCAAATTAAGGCAAGGAGGTGCAGTTTTGGTAGAAAATTTGGACGAATCCAAGTTTCTGGCTGCGTATAGCTCCAACACAGACTTCGAATCTGTAGCAATGAATGCTGAGTTCAAATTGGCCTTGAATTCTTACCTAAAAGAGCTTGTGGTTTCTCCAGTGCGATCCCTAAAAGATATCATTGCATTCAACAAAAAGTTTTCAGATTTGGTGAGTATTTCAGCAATCAACAGATACAGTTATCTTCTTCACTAATGCGTTCTTCCCGAATTGGGTATGGTTAAAGCTTACAGTCTTACATATTTGGTGCTAAGTGGAATGCTTGAGTTTTGTGTCATGCAGGAAAACACAAAGGAATATGGGCAACAGCTTTTCCTCGATGCTGAAGCTACGAATGGCATAGGCAAGAAAGAGAAGGAGGCACTATTACATTTAGCAAAAATGTCAAGAGATGGACTGGAGAAATTGATGAGCGAGAACAAGCTAGACGCGTTATTGTCACCATTTTCAACAGCTTCGCCTGTTCTGGCAAAAGGTGGATATCCAGGAATTATAGTCCCCGCTGGACATGATACCGAGGGGGTGCCTTTTGGCATATGTTTTGCAGGACTAAAGGGCTCAGAGCCAACGCTGATTGAGATTGCATATGCCTTCGAGCAAGCCACTAAGATTAGGAGGCCTCCTCCGTTCACGCCTTGAAAAGTGGAGTAGAGGTAGGTTTAGAGTCTGTTGGCTTAATTTTCTTTAATAAAAAAGTTATTATGGAATTTTTATGAAAACTAATAATTTTTAAAATTAAGTTAAATTATTTGTTAAGTTGTTTGGTAAAATAAATTATATAAATTTTAATTTTGCTTAAAATTATCATATAAGATATTCATGTCATCTTTTCTATCACTTAATAAATCAGGATGGAATAAATCTACTTTGAATTTATGTACGATTTTAGATGTTAAAATATTAAAAAAATTCATAAAAAAATAAAACAACTCTTAAATTTATGTAGTAGTAATAGTATTAGATTTTATTTGTGAAGAATAGAAAAAACCTTTAAGTAGTACATGAATGTAATTTTGAATTTTAAGTCTTTTTCTCTTAATTTGTATAAGAACAAAAGAAATCTTAAATTTTATTATTTCACTGTTGAGTCCTCTGTTTTTTAAGTAGTATTTGTAGAAAGCGGTAGAGGAGTGAAAAATCGTGATTTGGCATTAGAGTATGGTGATTTGCAAAGAGAGAGAAGAGGGAGATTGATTGAGAGAGAAAGATAAGTATTTCTTAAAAAACTAACATATTTTTAAAAAACAGAAAAAAAGCTCATTTGTGGGGCTTTTCTTTAAACTCTTTTTTTATAATTTTGTTTTTCAAAAAAATATTACTTTTATAAAAACTTATCAAAAAGCCTGTTTAACCTGCTTCTATTTTTAAGAAGTAAAAATGCTGAAAAAAAAAAACTAGGCCAAACAGACACTTAGACTATATCTTGAAGCTTTCTTAAATTATGAAAAATGAAAAGTTTTAAGCCTAGTCATGTTAATTTTTTTTTCCCATTCTTTTTCCTTCCGTGCCATGTTAATTATTTTGGTATGTAACATTTTCTTAAGAAAAGAAGCATGTAAGATATAGAGGGAAAAAAGGTTTGGTTGAAAATATAAAATAAAGAATAAAGAAAAAGACCCGAAAACTTGGATATATTTCAATTTGGGTTTAGGTACTATAATATTCGTATACGTTAAATTTACATTACGTGACTTGTTAATAAATATTTTAAAAATATTTTGTAAAGAATAAAACATGTGAACTTTGTTGTTAATTAATTTGTGAATATTTTAATTTATAATGACATGGCAATGGCATAACATCATGTTTCAATGAAATGAATGGCAAAAAATATGACAACGTGGCATTTATTTATTAAACTTCAGTCACATGTCAACCTAATAATTTAAAACTAAAAGAAATCAAGATTTTTTTTTTGATAATTCCATTTTCCCAATATAAATGATTACATTTATTGAAATAATTAAATACTTGACAAAGTTCTAGTGATTTCAAATTTTTCAACAACTTATCAAATAATACCCAACTCATTTATGTTTAAATTGATATTAAATCCTTTTTTTTTTAAAGGCTAAATTGATGTTGAATTTTAATTCATTTTTCACTTCTAATCAATTAGTTGTAAGAACCAAATAGACAGAGAGAGAGAGAAAGCCTTTCCATGTATTTTGGGAAAAAAAACGAGAGAAGATAATGCTATATATATTGTCTAACAATTGAATAATGTGACTACTAAAAAATAGTATAGAGATAATAAATCATAACTTTATTGATAGTTATTTCTTTTGAGTAGTCAGATAATAAGTTATTTCGATTAGTTTTAAATATTAGATATATTATATGAGTTAGTATGTCATTAGTTAATTGTGTTATATAGTATTTCCTTAAGCAATTGTAATAGAAACTTTTAAGTAATTTCAAAATTAAGAGTTAATGAAATAAGACATTTAAAAGCAAACAACAAGGATAGTTTTATATATGTATGTCTACTCGCACAAATACACTAAATAAGAGCATAAAATAAGCAAAATGATCACATAATTATTTGGAAGACAAATATTTAAATGTTAAATCAGACTTATTTAACTTTTCTTGAACAAGCTTCTCCAAGCGCTCTGCCATAGAAGGTGTGAGATAATTGCTCCAATCTCCCACCTCTCCTTTCCTGAAGAAGGCAGTGTTTGGAGCTCCAAAAGGTTGCTTGCCACTCTTGTTAACCTCCATCCCTTTCAGGTTCTCAAAATTACACAGCATAGCTATTTCTTCTGCATCTCCTTGTCTCTCTTCTTCCTTTGAAAAAGGAAAACCTAAGAAGTTGGCCAACTTTTTCACATGAAAAACAATGTCTTTCTTAAGATCTTCATATTTTAAAAACATTATATTATTGGGATTTTCTTGTTTTGCCTTCCAATACCCTAACACATGATCGGGAAATGGTCCAAAGCCATGGATTCCTTGACAAAACATCTCGAAAGCTTCATCTAATGGTAGTGGATCCACGTTTTCAGATCGTAATTTATCAGTGAAATGCCAATAAGAGATGAACATATCCATCGGATTTCTACAAATGTACACAATTTTAGGAGTTGAACATTCTTTAATGGAAGGTGGCAAAGAAGCATAAGGCGTATGGGTTGAAAAAATTCTTGGCTGAGGGATGTTTTCAAGATCCGGAGAATGGTTTTTCAAGTAAAGATCTAGCTCAAGGTAGGGTACAGCTTGGTGAGGGCCTAAGCTGAGCAAAGGGTTGTTTTTAAGTTCAAAATGGTTGCGGTTCACAATTGTGAAAATCAAGGCCTTCATCCAAGTAGTGCCACATTTCGGGAGACTAGTTAGAAAAACATCATTATCAAGTGCTTGGAAGTGCTTTTGGAAAGAAATCATGGCTCTAAGCACCCTAGATGTACACCAAAAGCCTTGGTAGAAATAAAGATGATTGCCATACGAGTTTCTCTCTTTGGAGAGGGTTTGGACCAATTCTTGAACCTCTTCATCATCCCATGACTCCTCCGATCCTTGGGTATTTGAAAGTTTGCTTTTAGAGTCTTCTATTGCCTCCATTAAAAAAAAAGTAGAGCAAAAAATTGGTATCAAAGGATGTATGACAGAATGAAGGGAAAATGTGGAAACCTCTAGCTGACACTAGTTGGTTCACAAAGGAATTTATACTAGTGCAATAATGATGGGTCCCCATGGCTTCTGTCTAATAGGTCCCTTGCATATCCTGTAAAGAATCTTAGCTGAATCTCCATGCCATTTACGCCTTCAATTAAAATCTAAATTAATCGATTGTTTAAGCTTTTTATGAGTTTCAAGACGGTTGGATATAACCTTTTCTCTTGATTGGTATATATAATATACGAGGAAGTTCAAGGGGAGATGGACTCGAACCACCGGTCAAGTCCTTGGTTTGTTTTGTGGCAACTGGCAACCTACTATTGTGTTGAGAAATCAAATTTTAAGTGCTCTTTAAATTAGAAGCTTATTTGGTAAAATTTAGTTATAAGAATAAAATAGAGAAAAAATGTCAAACCTTGCTTTGTAAAATAATTATAATGTCATTCACATGCTCGATAGAATGTTTGTATATTTAGGAAGTTCGAGAAATCGTTAAAAGACGATATTACCCCTAATGGTATCATTAAGTCGATTAAGCCTCGAACTAGTTCAAATAGGAATTTTAAGGTGAAATTAAGAGTTTCACAGTTCAAGGATGACTCAAAACGGTAATTAGGAGTTCGAGGATCAATTCGGAGTCAAACCGAAATTTTCACTATCTAGGGGCAAAATTGTAATTTTTCCACTCGCGGACAAAATTTGAGATTTTGAGAGAATTTAGATCACATTTGCCAAATTGGAGAATTGTATGAGTATAAAGGATGAAAAATATGTCTATGGGTATTTTTCAGTTTTTGAGGCAAAAATGTAAATTTT